>NC_136069.1:1316501221-1317036221 GCF_964261635.1 Lissotriton helveticus | reverse complement strand
AAGTGTTGGCAGCCATGTTGTTTGTCGGGAGAGCAGAGTCAGAAGAAAATAGTAAAACAAAGTTGAGAAATAAGGAAACGGGGCAGGGTAGAAACATTCTGAGGCTATAGTCTTGGTCAGGGGTGGTATATGGATCTTTAGGCTCAATTTTTTTTTTTTTAAATAAAAAATGGCGGGGTACTCGTGCAGTACTTGTACACGGTGGAAAAGGTGAAAACAAAGTAGAAGTCCGTTTTATTCATTAGGTCCTGGGGGGGCAAATTACGGGGGCAATTTTTCTGCAAAATGGGGGCTTGTAAGGTGCCTTGAGCACTGGGGAACAGCACTCCTCTGGTTTTAATTTTGAAGTATGTGGGGGGGGTTACGGCCTTACTCCTCGCAGTCTTGCTGAGCGGCACCTCTTGGGTCTTTTTAAAAAAAAAATGTTTTGAGCTCTCTCTCTCTCTCTCTCCGTACACGTTGCGGGGAACGTCACATTTCTGGGGCAGTGACATGTAAAATGACCTTTCAGCTCCAGGTACCTGCATTGTCTGGAGTTTTTTATTAATGTTGGGAGGGTGGGATTGATAATACGTCCTTGTAAATTCCCATAGAAGCCTATGTTCTGGTGTTAACATGGACTTCTATGGGAAATAAGAAGGCCGTATTATCAAGCTCATTATCGCCGTTTTATCCAAAGTTTCCTGCCAATAAAAGGGCGATAATTTTAACACCGGTCCTTGATAAAAAGCACGTAAGTTTACTGGTCAAAAAAAGAGCAATGAGCATTTATTATTATCAATAAAAGGTGATACATTATCGTCGCTTTTATCGGCAGGAAACTGGCGATAATGGGCTTGATAATATGCCCTTGTGAATAACCATAGGAGCCCAGGTTAACACCAGAACCTGGGCTGCTATGGAAAGTTACAAGGGTCTATTATCAAGCACAATATCGCCGCTTTAGTGGCAGTTTCCTGTTGATAAAAGCGGCGATAATGTATCGCCTTTTTTGATAATATGCTCCTTCATTTCTATGATAGTATGTAAAGCTTTCCTTTTTTTTGGTGTAGCAGTTGTACTTTCTTCGCATGCTCAGCGTCGTTTCGAAGCCCACGTTTTCTTTTTCTTCAAGATCAACAAGCAAACCTTTCTTTATATCAGTTAGTAAATCTGTCGGTTTCTTTTCCTGGTTCGTGTGCGTCTTCCGCTGCTGTACTTTTGTACAGTATTAATAGTCATATTTTTTATATATTTATTTGAAAGGTAGTGCCGAGGCGCCAAACGTTGATTACGTACTCCGTCCACCGCCATTTTAGTAGTTTCTCACCGTTGCTTTTATTATATCTGTAAGTTAGAACTCAGTAGTTTTCAATCCTAGTCTTGAATATCTTACTATAGTATTTCAACATTATTTTTATTGTGGGCCGTCATACCCCTCCCCCACAAAATAAAAAAAGTATGTAGTTTTTTTTATTAACTTCTATTAAACAATAAATATAAACGAAACTCAATTATAACTGTATTAGAACTGGAAAAATAACTTAAACAATGTTATAAACAAATTGTGAAATGGATTCCAAAAGGTGTCCGATTGGTAATCTGCAAAAGAAAAAAGAAAATTAGAGTTTAGAATTATGTAGATGTGAGGAAATGAGTTGAAGCATTACGGGGCATATTATCAAGAACGGCGATAAACTTATCGCAGTTTCAGCTGCAGGAAACTGCAGCTAAAGCGGCGATAATGAGCTTGATAATATGGTGTTGTGAATTCCCATAGCAGTCCAGGTTCTGGTGTTAACCTGGGCTACTATGGGAATTCACAAGGGCATATTATCAAGCCCATTATCGCCACTTTAGCGGCAGTTTCCTGCCGCTGAAACGGCGATCATTTTATCGCCGTTCTTGATACTATGCCCCTACAAGTTTTGGTAACTCTACAGTTTTGCGTGTGCAGTGTGACTCGCACATTCCAGTTCTGTTATAGTGCCGCATTCAAGTGGTGTCTATACGGAAGTGCCTACTGCGTTACTGACGCCCGTTATGGCGACTTATTTCTAATGCATTCCTATGAAGGATTTGTAGATCTAGGCCTCTGTGCTTACCGTTGTATAAACTTTGCGGGTAAACATTTCAGGCAGTTGGTGTCACAACTTATTCTGAACAATTCTTCTACACGTCTACACGTCGAAGACAACAGTGTCTAAGTTTAAGAGAGAAAGAGAAATGATGTCACAGAGATTGAGAGAGAGAGAAAACAACATTAAAACTGTGTCGCAGAGTCTGGAGTTGAGATTTTATCTTGAAAAGTGAAATGTAGATTTATTAGCTCCTTGCATCACTTTACCCATGTTAAAAGTGACTCAAAAGCAGCGTAATAAGGTTGTGGATCTGTTGTCGTGTATTTCTATAGGTTCTGAATCGATCCCCCTATTCCTGACCCTATTCTGGTTAAACTACCTAGCTAGTTAACTAACAGTCAGCCCATGAGGCAAGAAATCCCCCATGATGCAGATACCGTTATCTGACGCAGTCACACTACGGCACAGGAACGTGTTATCTGATTAGGTCATAACGCTTGAGATCTAATTAGACAAGCGACATTCCTCCAGCCCCTGATAAGGCATACGACGTTCTCATAACAAATCAAACCTATGAAAACCTGGAAAATCCGTGCGGCCATTGTTTTGATTTCACAGAGAACTTTTGCAAAAGAATGTGCTAACGAGCAAGTCGTATGACATCTTTATTGACGTACCTATGTCCATCCTTACGTCAATCTCGGCACCTTTAAGGTATAAATATTGCCGACCTTGCCCTATGCAAACACACGCGTGGTGACAAGACGGAGCAGCCATACTTGCCGAAGCCGAGAGCAGAAGCAGACCCCGCAGGCAGCAGCCCCGCCTTCCTGACGCGCTGAGAGACGCGCTGCTATCTCAAGCCGAGAGACCCAGCACCGGCGCTTCTGGGCAGCCCTCGCAGGCAGCCTGGAATATCGAGAGCAGAGAAAGAGATACCATTCCTCATTCATCCTAAATTCCAGGTACAGAACTGAATAACCCCTCCTAGAGAATTCTTTAGTTATTCACTTGGCAAAAACAAACTTAACTTAAACTGTAACTTTCTATTCCCGCCCACGCATTAGACTTAGGTCAGGTACACGGGGTAGGCGTATTTAGAAACACCAGTTGAGTACGTTTAGTCAAATGTATATGTGTATGTAAATATATTTTAATCATTTTAAACATCATATGGCTCAGAAACCATATCAATGTTTTTACAGTATTATTTTATACTATTGCTTCTAATGTATGCACTTTACTTAACTATAAGTATTGCAATAATATCGATCCATTTCTCTTGTACGAGAAAAGAGACTGATCAATAAATAACATCTTTTATTGAACACGCCCGTCTCTTCCTTTTCTCTACATTCTGATGAGACTAAGAATGCACGTACTGACTGAGTAAAATAATTGCCTTGTGCTCACACGACTCTTGAGATTGACTCTTGATTAGGGGAGAGCAAAGTTGTCATGTTCTATGGTTGTCAGAAACTAAATCCCTTCTTGTCTAATCAGGGGAGTTAATCCTTCCTTGAACATTCGAGAAAGTTTCTAGCGAACTCTGAGCTTAGCTGGCAAACCCAAAAATTAAGTCTAGTTTCGACAGTAGTAGACCTAGTTAACGTCTGGCCGAGGCCTTTACTGCTGTAGGTACTATTCCAATGCGCAGAGCCTATTGGGAAAATAGGAGCTACACTACATGGCGCCCAACGCGTTTGGAAAGGGCGATAAAACTAACGTAAGACATTTAGAGTAACTCAGTCGTGCTTTCTCACTCAGACCCCTTTTCCCAAATACTCCAAAGACGTCTGGAGTGGGTGAAAGGTTATTATATCCTCCAAAACCTCGCAGGAGGGAACTCCTATGTATGGTTCTTGGTCTAGTCAACGTTGAAGGATAAAACAGTTCCAGAATATTGTGCATCTAATCTCTGTTTCCATAAGAAACCTGATCTGCAAACAAACATAATACCATCCTGTCTGTAAAATGGCAGAGAGTGATGATGAAAGAGAGGCAATTAGATTAGCTACTGAAATAGCAGATGCTGATGCTACCATGCAAACAGCAGACCCGGATATAATACTCATCCAGGTCGCCAAAAGGAGATCTATAACCTTAAAACTTATAGAAAATGGACTGACACCTAGAGGTGGCACAGTCATATTCGTAATTGAGGCACACGAATATCGGCAGACAGAGGTATACTATACATGGATACATTTTCCAGCAGCAAATGCTGTAACAAAGTACTTCCACTATTACAAAGTAGAGGAACCTCCTGAAACGTACACTCCTTTCGAGGAGGTGGAAGTACCACTCAAATTCCAAGAGCATTTGCTCTTATTTGATGGCGCCCTAAAACATAACAATCACATTACAAGGCTCGGTCCTTTAGGAAGACCAGGAGCAACGTGGCCGGTCCTAGCCGGATACACACCACATCCAGACATCGAAAGAATGCCTGCAGCAGAGCTGTTAATACAGCTAAAACAACTACTAAAAATTCACAGACAATTAGTTCAGTATGTAATGCGGACTTCAACAATTCAGCCAGCGATTAAACTACCACAGCTGACCCCTCACCAGGGGAACACAAATAAAATTACACCACAGAACATCCAATCCTGCCTAGGTAAAGTTCCAGCTAAACGGGAACAAATACCATTCTGGTTGGCACAGAAAATTACCCAAATAGAGGCGGTGTTTCCTGACACCACCCCATTAGAAAAACACAGGATTCTGACTATATGTCTCCCAATGGGAATCGCACCACACATTGAGGACTGTGACACTTGGGGTACAGTCTTTGCTTCCATCTATACAAAAACGCACGGTGTTCCATCCATTTCGGTGATACCAGATGTGCTAAAACAAATTCAAGATGAATACGGTCCAGAACCTGCTTTAACTCTTGGTATGAAATTACTGAAAGACTTCAAGCAGGTCTCGGCTATATTATTAGCCAACATAAAAGGTGAAGCAGCAAACGTGGCGATCCGCCAGAGGTTAAAAGAGACAGATATAGCAGACCAACCAGCTGAAATTGCCAGAATCATAGAAAAATCCTATGAAGAACTAGGCAGAGATAGTCTAGGTGGAATACCAGTAAAACCGCAACTGACTACAAGTCCAGAAAAAATATTTTTTAATAATAATAATTCACCAAAAAAGAACTGGGATGGAAACAAACAATCCAATCCTAAAGAAAAGAAATTCCAGTCCAGAGGAAGGTCTCCTAGGCGAAGAGAGAAATCTCCAAACCCGAGACAAAGGTCACCCCAGAGTGACCCCTCTGGGAATAGATATAACCTTAGAAATAGGGATAATATTAAAAAACCTGATAGATATCAAGACATTGATACACGTCCCTCTCAATCTTTTCAGAATTCCTCGCAGAAATCGGAAAGAAGAGGACGATCAGAAGAGCACGCCAAGTCCAAAGACAAGGAACCTGCTCAACTGAAAAAGAAATTACAATTTCCAAAAAAGAAGGTAGCCAGTATCAAGGTAGTTAACAATGCCGAGAATACTGAGGACACAACTGAAAAACGGAGAGTGGGCTCAGACAATGCTAGACAGCGCAGCAGAGGTGAGCATAGCTCGCAAAGTCCTTATGAATCATCTGGAGACAGTGGACACGAATGAATACCTTCAAGTGGAAACTGCAGATACCAGAGTTAGCAAGCCCCACAAAATATACGAGATAACATTACGTATAGAGGGAGATAAGACTAGGAAAATAAGGGGACTATTTTGGGATAACCTCTCCAAGGATTATGACATCCTTCTAGCTGAAAAAGACTGGCCACCAGAGTTTGTCAGGGAGTGCCCTCATGGCAAAGAAGTAATTATGCCTGCCTTCTCGAATCAAATCCCGATTCATAAAAAATATACACTTGCTAGAAAGTGGGCAGTGGCCTTAGCACCTGCTTTATATAAAAATCATGTAGGATGGGATGAGGATTCTCCTCCTCACAAAATCCAGTTAAAATCACAACCAACTGCACAAAGGCAGTACCCAATTAAGCAAGAAGCTAAAAAACAAGTAAATGAAATACTAGATCAGCTAGAATACCAGGGGGTGATTGAAACTTGCACCTCACAAATGAACAATCCTTTGTTTCCGGTCTCCAAACCAGACAATTCATATCGCCTAGTTTTGGATTACCGACACCTTAACACATGTTGCAAAACTTTTGCAGTGCAAAACTCACACAGTGCTGCACTAATGAATAACATAGTGCGCAAAAAATACAAAACAACCTTGGACATCTCCAACGGATTCTTTTGTCAAAACATAGCACCAGAGAGCAGATATTTAACAGCTTTCTCAGTAAATGGCACTCAAAAACAATTCTGTCGGTTGGCCCAGGGGTACAAGAACAGCCCGGGGGTATTCTCAGCGAGAGTAACAGAATTACTACAACTATATGATGATGAAGCATTATCTTATGTCGATGACATTTACTTAACAGATGATGACTTGGAGACTCACTTGAAAAGAGTGAACACCATAATACTTGGTTTCGCTGCAGAGGGTTACAAATTCAACTTCAAAAAGTCCAGAATTGCCCATCTGACGGTCCTATTCTTAGGATATGAGCTATCAAGTGAAGGTAAAAGCCTGGCAGACAATTTCCTAGAGAAATGTGCCGTTATCCAAGCTCCTAAAACACTAAAAAACCTACAGTCAATTTTAGGCTTCCTAAATTTCGGAAGAACATACATTGCAAATTACGCAGAAAGGGTGAAACCCCTTTACGATCTAATTAAACCAGACTTTAAAAGATCCAGTTGGACTCAAACACACACAGAAATTTTGAGATCCTTACAAACAGACATGCTAATTAAGACAAAATTAGAAACCCGTGATAATACACGCAACCTTGTGATCCGAGTCATCCCAGGGAGATGCGGATTCACATACCTGACCTCTAATGAGGGAGAAAAGGTACCAATTGCATTCAAATCACACTTGTACACTAAGGCTGAAATGAAATTTAGCCCAACGGAAAAAATTCTTACAGCAACACAGACAGCTATAGCAAAAGAACGAGCCCTGGCACAAGGTAAACGAATAATAATCGTGAAACCAATACCAGCCTTAGAGGCGGTAACAAAGGCAAGCATTCCAAATGCTAAAGCACTCCATCCAAGATGGATACAATGGGCTAACTCTCTTGCTGCAACAGATGTGATGTACGAATTTGATCCTTATTTAAAAACACAAGAATTTCTCCAATATGAATTTGAATGTCCTCCGCCAACCGAAATTCTGCCTCTAGATGACTACGGCTGTATAATATATACAGACGGATCAGCACAACCCACAGTAGGGGGTAAACAAGCTTACAGTGCTGCGTGCGCGATTGTTAAAGGTCGTTGGCACGAAGGGAAATTTAAACCAACCCTCACTAAAACACAATCCCTAGGAGATTGTACAGCTCAGCGAGCTGAATTACTAGCATTCAAGATGGCGCTTGAAAATACCGATCGAGAATTCCCCACGCTCATAGTGTGCGATTCGTATTATTGCGTTCAATCTTATAATGAATACTTGCAGATCTGGCTTCAGAATGGTTTCAAGGATGCGAAAGGTGGAACAATCAAGCATAAAATGCTCTGGGAACAAGTAGCTCTTTTTCAAAAAGAACTACCAAAGACTCACGTGATACATACACTGAGTCATCAACGTGATGGCGTTCACGTTGCAGGGAATTCATTGGCTGATGAGGCCGTGAAGGCAGCTGTGCAAACGGCTTCCGTAGCTGCCGTCACCCGGTCAAAAACAAAAATAGACAGCGAAATATTACAAGCTGTCAGCGCTTCAGAAAAGGATTCGATAGAACCACTCCCTAAAGGCTTTCCAGTAAAATACTCATACATAACTGATACAAACAATGTTCCTTTTGCTCGAATCCCTGGAGTGGGGGATAGGGCAATTCCAAACATGGAACATAGGTTAGGACTGATAATAGCGGCACACGAAGGGCTTGCTTCTACCCATGCTGGCGTCTCAGCCACTGTATCATTATTAAAACAGAGATACTGGTGGCCACAAATGAGAAGACAAACAAGGAACTATGTTCTAGCATGTGAAATATGTCAAAAAATGAAAGTATCAACTGTGAGACGTCCAGCACAGACGCCCCTTCTAATCTCGGATAAACCATTAGCCTGTGTTTATCTAGACCACTGCGGTCCCTTACAAAGGGATGGTAACTATAAATATATCTTGGTCGCAGTGGACTCATGCACGAGATTCATATGGATGTGGCCCCAGCGAACGGCTGACGCCAGAACTGTTATAAAAGATTTGCGAGTCTTTATCGGCACATACGCAATTGGCATTCTGCATTCGGACAATGGTCCTGCTTTTAGCTCTCGGGCTTATAAGGAGGCCATGGTCAGCATGGGCGTGCAATTGCGGTACTCTTGTCCATTTCACCCTGAGGGGAACGGAATTGTTGAAAGAAAAAACCGTGACATAAAGCAATCTATAACGGCAAAGGTATTAGGTTCGGGAGCTGGGTGGGTCAAACATCTAATAAGTGTCCAACGTAGTCTAAATAACTTGCCAAGAAATTCTCTGAAGGGATTCAGTCCGTACGAATTATTATTCGGAACTAGGATGTTGATCTCTGACCTTGATAGTCAGACTCCAGTGGTAATAGAAAAAACCTTTGATGTCAAAGACCGTTTGGCTATTTTGCAGGACTTAAACAAAACAAGAAAAGACCTGAGCAACATACAGTTGAAACAACAGCCAACAACCACTGAAGAATCACCACCTGTCCCAGCAAGACCTGTCTGGATTCCAAAAGTCGGGGATCTAGTCAGGGAGAAGATCGCGGTAAAGAAGGAATTTGGGCCTTCTTACAGAAAAGCAGTTCCTGTCTTGTCTGTCAACGGGACAAGATCAGTTGTACTACCGCCACTTGCTGGAAAAAAGGAGAACCGAGTTGTATCCATCGACCTGGTAAAACCACAACATGTGGCCGATAACAAACGGTAGGCCAAGTGGACTCCCAATAAGTAGCAGAACACCAAGGTTTGCTACCAGTACAGAGGTCCTAACAAAGAGGCTCATCACATTCGAAACGCCTAAAGAAGAACAACAAGGACTATGCAACAATGCAATAGAACTCAGACCTCTGAAAACCCAAATAAAGACATTTAGCAGAGACACACCAATCTACAATGAAGTTCCAAGTGAAAATGCAAGAAACAAAAATCCTGAACCAATTGGAACAATTGACAGAACTGCATCTGGTTACTTCATCAACTTCGATGATTCCTCTGAAGGTTTCAGCGAACAAAAGACACAGCCATCATCAAAATCCTTTAAAGACAAAGCTAAGGAACTTTTGAAACAACTGAAAGAAACATATCTGGTTACTCCATGGATTGAATTTTGGGTGGGTTTTGGTGCATTTATCCTCATACTTTGGCTCATCATGGTATTTACCTTGGGACGCTTCATTGAGGGAAAATATGCTAAAATGGACACAGCAAGTCAGAACATCAACTTGGTCCTCAAACCACACACATCTTCACACGTCGAGAAACGAGAACTTTCTTCAGAACTTTCTTCAGCCAACTTCACAGCAATTCCAATACCTGGTGGGGTAGCCTGGGACAACACTGACTATGAAATTTATGGTCCGGTCGAGATCCTGAAATATCCACACCAAATCAAGATCTCCTTGAGTGACTTTGCAAAACCAAACTCATTTGCTGATGATTGGGACTTTGAAAGTATAAACAATATGATGTCTGACTTAGTAATGTCTGCTAAATTTACAAAACATGATTATTTGCAAGGTTCTACAAATTATGATAGTATGTATTGCTATAACCATTATGGTAACCATTTCTTGCATAAATCTGCACAACCTAGAAATGTTTTAAATTATAATCAATGGGAACATTGTGCTACACCTCCAAAAGGGAGCTCTAGAACCGTTTATGACAAATATTCATATTTTTCAGGTTTTAACATAACTAATGCTGAAACATTTTATTACAAATTGTCAAACAAGACAGGGATGAAAACCATGATAACCAACACGAAATTGATATATTCAGATTCATTCTTTGAAAGAATGAATACTTTTGGATTTGATTATTGGGACAAAAATGTTGATTTGAAAAGTGTTTGGGGTACAAAAGAATGGCAAGTACAGGGTATAGAAGCTTTGTTTAGAGCCTGCATGATCCCAGAACAAATGATATTTTTAAATGACACTGTTCAACAAACCACCTGTCTTGGCTTAGCCAAAATCAAAGATTTAAATAACCTGTCTATTCCAAAGCCAACAATGTTTAGCAATAACTCTGATACAGATGAAGAAATAGACATAAGCCATATACTTAACCAAAACAGAACACATCCTGATTGGAAACAATGGTTGATCTGGCCCACAGATACAAATAACTGTCAAGATAGATTCCTGAATAAAACACAGGGTTTCAAAATGACCAGGCCAGACCCTAGATATCCTCAAAGACATCACCCAGGGATAATAACAACCTACAGTGTGGGCAAATTATGCCTTCAATGGCTACAAACTTCCACACTGCCTGAAATTAAGCAACACCTAACTTTACTTACTGATGGTGCTGACTTGCGTGATTTCATACTGGGACCACGCAAACAGCGTCAAAAGCGTTTCATAGCAGCCTCTGTATATGCAGCATACAATGAGGCCTGGAAGGTTACTCAAATTGAAACAGCAGAGAGAATACGTGAAATTGATCGTATTAATTTGGAAAAATCACTTTCTGTAGTGGACAATGGGTTAATGACTCTGTCCTCCAGAATATTTTCATTGGACAGCATTGTGTCTTCAGCAATCGACATATTATCGCAAGACTTACTGTTATTACAACATGGTCAGTCGCAATTGCGCTCTATTGTACAGCTTGGCTGGACGTTACAAAATCTGCGTTCAGGCTATGTGCCTTGGCGTTTAATCAACACAACGTCACTATTCCAAATCTTTAACCTTACTGATAGACAAATCGGTATGGCGCAGAAGGGTGCTGATTATACAATCTTGAGCATTGAAAAACTAGAAAGATTACCGATGACAATGTCAGAACGACCTGTCAGTGAATGGATAATCCACGGAATCATAAATATTCCAATCTCAACCTTCAGGTTTCAATACTGCCAAAAATATATACAGGCTGGCATGTACGAGAAATTGGGAAAGGGGTACCTTAAAACAACTTGGAACCTGCCCTATTCACATGCATGTGTCAGTAACAAAGGACAGAAAGTGTTTCTTAGTGGCAACAATTGTGCTATGTCACTAAGCGGCACGCTTCTGTGTAACGGTATTAGTTTGCACGGAGCCTGTGAAGGGAATTCATACAACCTTTCATGTCACCAGCAAGGCGCACCTGCAACTGAAATAGAACCATTCTTTCAAAGACTCTATAATGGGAGTTACATTCTTATTGTAGACCGCAGATGTTGCAGTCTTATGCCCGGGACTCCTTATCTAGTAACTACAACGGCGAAGGTCAAGTGCTGTGGACGTTCTTTGTTCCCCAGCTCCTTACCAGACAGGGAGGCAAGGGCATGGCCCGGTTTGAAAATTACTTCTATTCGAATAGACACTTTAAGCAGAATGAAAACAGTGCTTCTTCAGACGCCTACAAGGCTCACGTCATCTAAAGAAACGTATGATCTACAAGTCGCAAGGACGACTGCAGAGATACATACATTATTATCAACTAATTCCCCCGTACATTTCGCGGAAATCCTGAGGGAAATCTTAAATATTTCTGATACCACTGGGGTCTCAAAGGTATTTAAGACAGTATTTTCGATGGCATTAACACCATTCAAAGCCATACTGGGTATTTTTCCAGATTTCGTCCATTCGATTTTTGGCGGACTTCCCCTGATCCTGGGACTAATTGCAGGAATCCTATTCCTAGTCCTTATTTTTCGTTATGGCAACCCATGTCACAGATCAAACTGTCGCGACAATGGAAGATACGATCCTAGCCATTGGATACCGGGACCGGATATCAAAAATCCTGGGACTCTCCCGGCTTAGAGACCTGAACATGACTTGGTTTCTATCATTTCGACCAATGTGGCAAAGGTGTGTTTTACCTGTACTAAGGTGTCTGCTATGCGGAGAAGAATGCGTGTTAGACACCTGTCTGACGCTACAATCGGATGCGCCGGTGGATGCAGATACACTGTTGGTTCCTACCAAGGTTCACGCACTGTGCTGCCCTCAAAGGCTGCCAATTCTGATGACGGCATTCCTGGAATCTTCACCACTACGATTGAAGAGTAGTGAAGTTCAAGATGAAAGCAGCATCGAACAGGTACGACCTTCTGTCAGCAATGCAAATCAGAATGTCAATGGAGACAATCATGCGCACGAATGCATGGTTACCCCTATTTCCGACTTAGTGGAACTTTCCCATGAAGCTGTTGACAGTTTTTTCGAAAGCCTGAATGATATGATGTTCTCTCCGGAACAGAAATAGAGACTTTTGAGTAAACTCGCACACGGCGTTCCCTGAATTCGGCCTTCAACCTTTAAAAATAAAGTCACATGAACAATTACAATCCAGTTCACGGACAGCAACTTTTTTCAGCAAGCCCTTAAAATATTTTTCTATATATTTTTTCCCCGGGACACTGATCTTCTGCTTAAAGTAAGAAACTATTCCTAGAGAACTAAGATTTCTATTTTAGATACTTTATATAGACTTTAGCTGCCCGCTGGTATGTTCACAAATATTTTATTATGTGATGAAATGGTCTCGACCTTCCTTTCTGTATAGCTATATTAAGAGCCATTTCATGTGTATTTCTCATATACCAAAAAGCAATAATGCATTACAATGCGTGTTTACTTTTGCATTTAATTCATAGCTTAAGTGCATACAATATATATGACTGCAATTTTTCAGTATATTTGAAAATTTCGAAATGCATTTATGTATTTTGGGGTGGTAAGGTATACACTATACTCTATAGTATGTTGTACTATGTTATACTATGCATAGATTAGTAGATATGACCATAGTTAGCGTGGAGTGGGTGTCGTGTATTTCTATAGGTTCTGAATCGATCCCCCTATTCCTGACCCTATTCTGGTTAAACTACCTACCTAGTTAACTAACAGTCAGCCCATGAGGCAAGAAATCCCCCATGATGCAGATACCGTTATCTGACGCAGTCACACTACGGCACAGGAACGTGTTATCTGATTAGGTCATAACGCTTGAGATCTAATTAGACAAGCGACATTCCTCCAGCCCCTGATAAGGCATACGACGTTCTCATAACAAATCAAACCTATGACAACCTGGAAAATCCGTGCGGCCATTGTTTTGATTTCACAGAGAACTTTTGCAAAAGAATGTGCTAACGAGCAAGTCGTATGACATCTTTATTGACGTACCTATGTCCATCCTTACGTCAATCTCGGCACCTTTAAGGTATAAATATTGCCGACCTTGCCCTATGCAAACACACGCGTGGTGACAAGACGGAGCAGCCATACTTGCCGAAGCCGAGAGCAGAAGCAGACCCCGCAGGCAGCAGCCCCGCCTTCCTGACGCGCTGAGAGACGCGCTGCTATCTCAAGCCGAGAGACCCAGCACCGGCGCTTCTGGGCAGCCCTCGCAGGCAGCCTGGAATATCGAGAGCAGAGAAAGAGATACCATTCCTCATTCATCCTAAATTCCAGGTACAGAACTGAATAACCCCTCCTAGAGAATTCTTTAGTTATTCACTTGGCAAAAACAAACTTAACTTAAACTGTAACTTTCTATTCCCGCCCAAGCATTAGACTTAGGTCAGGTACACGGGGTAGGCGTATTTAGAAACACCAGTTGAGTACGTTTAGTCAAATGTATATGTGTATGTAAATATATTTTAATCATTTTAAACATCATATGGCTCAGAAACCACATCAATGTTTTTACAGTATTATTTTATACTATTGCTTCTAATGTATGCACTTTACTTAACTATAAGTATTGCAATAATATCGATCCATTTCTCTTGTACGAGAAAAGAGACTGATCAATAAATAACATCTTTTATTGAACACGCCCGTCTCTTCCTTTTCTCTACATTCTGATGAGACTAAGAATGCACGTACTGACTGAGTAAAATAATTGCCTTGTGCTCACACGACTCTTGAGATTGACTCTTGATTAGGGGAGAGCAAAGTTGTCATGTTCTATGGTTGTCAGAAACTAAATCCCTTCTTGTCTAATCAGGGGAGTTAATCCTTCCTTGAACATTCGAGAAAGTTTCTAGCGAACTCTGAGCTTAGCTGGCAAACCCAAAAATTAAGTCTAGTTTCGACAGTAGTAGACCTAGTTAACGTCTGGCCGAGGCCTTTACTGCTGTAGGTACTATTCCAATGCGCAGAGCCTATTGGGAAAATAGGAGCTACACTACACTGTTTGTCAGACTGCTGTAACGTATCTGTTGTCAGTGCTCGGAGGTAATTATAGATTTTACAGAGAAGCTGCTGTACACTACGCACTCTGGACCATAATATCAAGCCTGGGTGACACAATTATCGCCACTTTATCGGTAGGAAAGTGTCGCTAAAGTGGCGATAATGGGTTTGATAATATGCTCTATGGAATTCCAATCGAAGCTCATGTGAGATGTCCTTCACATCTAACATGAGCTTCGATTGGAATTCAATAGAGCATATTATCAAACCTATTATGGCCACTTTAGCGGCAGTTTGCTGCTGATAAAGTGGTGATAATTTTGTCGCCCAGGCTTCATAATATGGCCCTCTCTCGTTTCACAAATAAAGCTAACACTACATTTTTACGAGTGCAGTGTACCTGGTACATTTTACTTGTTATAGTGCGGTGTTCAAGTGGTGTCTATATGGAAGTGCCTACTGCGTTACTAACCCCCGTTATGCCGAATTATTTCTAATGCATTGATATGAAGGATTTGTAGATCTAGGCCTCTGTGCTTACCGATGTATAAACCTTGCGGCCAAACACATAAGGAAGTAGACTTCACAACTTCACTTGGGCTGTTTTTCTACACGTCCAAGCAGACAGCAGTGTCTGCATTTAAGAGAGAAAGAGAAATGATGTCACAGAGAGTGAGAGAGAGAAAGAGAGATAAAACAACATTAAAACTGTGTCGCAGAGTCTGGAGTTGAGATTTTTTCTTGAAAAGTGAGATGTAGATTTACTAGCTCCTTGCATCACTTTACCCATGTTAAAAGTGACTCAAAAGCGGCGCAATAAGGTTGTGGATCTGTTTGTCAGACTGTTGTAACGTATCTGTTGTCACTGCTCGGAGGTAATTATAGATTTTACAGAGAAGCTGCTGTACACTACGCACTCTGGGCAATAATATCAAGCCTGGGCGACAAAATTATCGCCACTTTATCGGCAGGAAAGTGTCGCTAAAGTGGCAATAATGGGTTTGATAATATGCTCTATGGAATTCCAATCGAAGCTCATATTAGATGTCCTTCACATCTAACATGAGCTTCGATTGGAATTCAATAGAGCATATTATCAAAGCTATTATGGCCACTTTAGCGGCAGTTTGCTGCTAAAGTAAATAAATTGGTGATAATTTTGTTGCCAAGGTTTGATAATATGGTCCTCTCTACTATCATAAATAAATGTTACACTCCAGTTTTACGAGTGCAGTGTACCTGGTACATTTTACTTGTTATAGTGCCGCATTCAAGTTGTGTCTATATGGCAGTGCCTACTGCGTTACTAATGCCCGTTATGCCGAATTATTTCTAATGCATTCCTATGAAGGATTTGTAGATCTAGGCCTCTGTGCTTACCGTTGTATAAACATTGCGGCCAAACACTTCAGCCAGTTGGATTGACAACTTCATTTCAACAATTCTTCTACACGTCAAAGCAGACAGCAGTGTCTAAGTTTAAGAGAGAAAGAGAAATGATGTGACAGAGAGTGAGAGAGAGAGAAAGAGAGAGAAAAACTATTAAAACTGTGTCGCAGAGTCTGGAGTTGAGATTGTTTCTTGAAAAGTTAGACGTGTATTTACTAGCTCCTTGCATCACTTTACCCATGTTAAAAGTGACTCAGAAGTGGCGTAATAAGGTTGTGGATCTGTTTGTCAGACTGTTGTAAGCTATCTGTTATCACTGCTCGGAGGTAATTAAAGATTTGACGGGGAAGCTACTGTACACTACGCACTCTGGGCCATAATATCAAGCCTGGGCGACAAAATTATCGTCACTTTATCAGCAGGAAAGTGTCGCTGAAGTGGCGATAATGAGTTTGATAATATGCTCTATGGAATTCCAATCGAAGCTCATGTTAGATGTCCTTCACATTATTTGATTATGGATTTCCTCTCCAACAGGAGTCAGATGGTGGCCCTGGGTAACTTAGAGTCAAACCCGTTTGTGCTCCCATGTGGGGTTCCCCAGGGCTCATCCCTGAGTTCTACCCTGTTCAATGTTTATGTCTCATCCTTGGCGCCAGTCATCCGATTTTATGGCTTCGATTTAACATCATATGCAGACGACACGCAGATTGTGGTGTCGCTGCTGCCGGGGGGAGAGGATGATACGGCTTGCAGGTTTAAAGATTGCATGCTTGCAGTCAGCAACTGGATGGCAGGGAACTGTTTAAAACTGAATTCGGCCAAGACCGAAGTGCTCCTCTTTGGGGCCAGAGAAAATTTCTGGTCCCCTAGATGGTGGCCGGAGGAGCTAGGTGTCCCTCCCTCTCCAGTTGCTAAGGTCAAGAACCTTGGGATTCTGATGGACTATAATTTGTCCTTTAGGCCTCAAGTCAATGCACTGTCCTCAGCCACCCATTTTATATTGAAGGCCATACGCAAGATTCTGCCCTTTATACCGGACAAGTACAGGAAGACAGTGGTGACTGCACTGGTCCTGTCCCGCCAAGACTATTGCCACGGCTTACTGCTCAATGCTCAACAGGGGCTGCTCAATAAATTACAAGTTCTGCAAAATGCAGCGGCCCGCTTGATCACGGGCGTGCCCAATTCACCTCCGTTTCCCAAGAGCTGGTGAAACTGCACTGGCTGCCACTGCGCAAACGGATTGCTTTTAAAGCACTATGCACAGTATTTAAGGCACTTAAAAGGCTGGGCCCTCCGTGTATGACCCAGTACTTTCAATGGTACATACCAGGCAGATCCCTCAGGTCAGCTGGTCAGAGGCTGATTGCGATTCTAAGAATTAAGAAAGCTCTATGGGGGGTAGAAGTTTCTCGCTGGGAGCAGCGAAGGCCTGGAATGCCCTACCATTGGACCTCAGACATGCTCCGGATCTGACATCTTTTCGGAAAGCCCTAAAGACATGGCTTTTCAGGCAATAAGCTCGGCCCAGTGGTGGGAGCGGTCAATCTGCGCCAGGACACCGGCTGGTAACAGTGCGCTTTATAAATGTTACAAATAAATAAATAAATGGCCACTTTAGTGGCAGTTTGCTGCCGATAAAGTGCAGATAATTTTGTTGCCAAGGTTTGATAATATGGCTCTCTCTCGCTTCACAAATAAAGCTAACACTACAGTTTTACGAGTGCAGTGTACCTGATATATTTCAGTTGTTATAGTGCTGCCTTCAAGTGGTGTCTATATGGAAGTGCCTACTGCGTTACTGATGCCCGTTATGCCGACTGCTTTCTAATGCATTGCTATGAAGGCTTTGTAGATCTAGGCTGCTGTTCTTACCTTGTATAAAGAGTGCGGCCACCGGAGTCCACCATTCGACTTGAACTCTGCTTCTATACGTCAAAGTATATTCAATAAGTTGCAGAGAATTCCATTACTGTTGCTCGATAGGCCGTGGTTGCTTCTGAAGGATGTTTGCTGAAGGAAACAAAAGGACGGTTTGATTAGTCATCGTAAACTGAGTTGCGTAACTACTATCAAAAGTGAATTTTAATGTGGGTTCTTAATATTTCGTAGTTAGACTGTTGCAGCTCCAGCAAACAAAGGAAGATGAATAAGTTAATAGAGGCCTGGGACGGCCTCGTGACGCAGAAAAAAAAATACTATCATGGACGCACAATTAATAATAACAGAGGCCTAAGCACTTGGCGTAGTACAGAAATACGACACAGAAATTTATGTACGCACAATTTTTAAGATTAGAGGTGTATAGGACCTCGTGACTTATAAAGAAATATTTCAATTATGTAAGTACAATTTAAAACCATTGAGGGGTAGGAAAGCCATATGAAGGAAAAAAATAGCATTATGCATATACAATTTACAGTGGAGGCTGATGTTGTGATGTCTTCTCTTACCTTTGCTTCTGTCGTCTTTTGTCGTGTCTTGAAAGGCTGCGGTTTCGCTGAGTCTGGGGTGTTTTCGACAGTCTTTCTGTCACCGCAGCAGAGGCAGGCAAAAGACAGCATGCTCATGTCAGTGCCCGCATTATATGGGAGCCGCGGGGGCTGACCACACCAAGGCCAGGGCCGTCATTGGTAGCGTTTTCGCGGTCTGTAAGAATGATGGCCCTGGGGGACATGCCATCGGGTAATGTATTGGTTTCCAGGCTAAATAATAGCAAGCATGCTAGGGGGTGGCATGTGGGTAGTGTGGGCGGGCGTGCACCGCGCATGTGCAAGTATGAGAGTGTGCACTAACAATTAACAACAATGAGAGATGGGGGCAGTGTTATCATGTGCGCAGAGGCAGGCCCAGAATCGGATCTGCAATAAGTCAGCACTTCTAATCGTTCTCCTTAGCGTGCCCTGATTTGTCACTGAGAGGGTGATCGCACCATAGTTTGTACTGCTTATCATACTCAGCGTGTACCCCGCATACGGTACAAATATGCTTTGACGTTACGCGTCGCATTAAAGCTTCGGTGTGACGTCAAGTACGGCATTCTGTAGGCGAAAGGGGGCAATGTTTCTACTTGGTTTAAAACATGTATGTATTTAATGTACATACTAAGGGCAGACATTTGGGATAATTATGAATTTTTTTAATACTTGTAACAATCATATATTACTTTTAAAAAGAATTACACAAATCGCTGTAGAACATCATGCGTACTCGTATTGAAAGAGCTGCGCAAGCGCATCATAAGCATACGCAAAGCCATGTGACTTTAAAAGTAGAGATTTGATTGGTTCATAACTTTTCCTATTGCGACTGTTGAAAGTTCCGTCCCATTATAATTATTTGACTTTGACTTTCTAAGAAGAAGCATTTGTTTTGAGACTCTTCTCAAATTGAAGGAAGATCACCATAATAAGAGCAATGGAGTCATCTTCCAGCAGTTCTTCAGAGGGAGATTTCATTCCTGAAGAACGTCAAAGAAGAGGAAAGAAGCTCTAATTTGGAAGTTTTTCACTTTTCCAGAAGGTCAAAAAAAGGTTAATGCTCCAAAAGAAACCTATAAAATTTGCCAAACAACTCTTTCAAGGGGTGATCCATGTAAAAAATACTCCTTTGGCACAGCAAATATGGTGGGACATGTGAAGAACTTGCACCCCAAGAACTTTGCTCGAGCTGCAAGACGGAGGTTGCACGAGAACCCACCTGCTGCTACACCAAGCACATCAACTGCGGCAGCAGCATTTTCAGCAATCAGTCCACACCCACATATTGATTCTGACTTTGCTAAAGTTAAAATTCTATGCATTTATTGCGATAAACTTTTGTGTTATGGGGAACAGTCTATCGACTTGATGAAACGCAGGATTCAGGATCATTGCTGTCCTCGACATTAGTTGTTCTTTTTTTCATTGTTTTGTTCCGCTTGGAATTTGTTGAGAAATCACCAAAAAAATACAAAACAAAAAAAACAGTTCTTTTTATAACTACCTTCACTGGTCAAAGAAAGAACTATATTTCTATGGTAGTGTGTAAAAGTTTGTTAGAATGAATGTGTAGTTCATAAATGAATGAATGAATATGTTACTAGTGTATGGAGAATGTGAAAGTGCAGAACTATAAGGAACTGCTACAGCATAAATCTATAAGGTGTTTATCTATAGTATACTGTAGTATGTCGGAAGCACTTGAAATTATCATATGTACATAAATATGTTATAAGTGTATGCTTCAATTTGCGCTGCTGGTGAAAGTGCCTGGGTGAATTTGTATGTGTTATGGGCGGATTTACAATCCCCTTGTGCCTCTTTTACACAGCCGTTGCGTCACTTTTATGACACAGCGGTGGTGCAAAAGTTGTGCCATGGTGTGTGTTATTAACAATGTGATGCATCTGGTGGGTGTATTACATTGTAAAGCGCTGCCCCAGAAGAGGCTTTCTTGTGCAGAAGGGGGTGCAGCAAGGACTCGTAAAAGTGACTGAGTGAAATGTTTAACATTTTATTCAGTGAGTTTTGAGCTTATGCTGCATCAAAACCTTGCACGTGCTTGAAGCAGGTGTAAGGACTGATACAGCATTGTGAGCATAGGGCCCCAAGAGAATTGCTGGAGCTGTGTTATACTTGCAACCGACGTCAAGCAATAATTCATCCAAAAATTACTTTGCGATTTAGTTTTGTTATTATTTTATAAAAAGAATATGAAATATAATCTAAAAAATAAAATAAATATAAATATTTATATTAAAAATATAAGAAATTAGTATAAAAAGAAAGACATAATAATTAATACATGTATAAATTATCATTTACAAAACCTTTGAAATACACTGAAAAAATCATAGGTTTCACACACTATTAGGTCGATTCCGATCCGGTAAAATGCGCTCCGAATCATCGTACGGAGAGTTTTTTCCCCATACGAATCGTACCCGTAGACGTCCCGTACGTACGACGAAGTACGATCCGTACCAGGTGCCAAACTCCGTACGAGTCGTACAGGACTCCGTACGACTCAGATCTCCGTACGAGTTTCACGCGGAACCGGCTGTACGCGACATCACTACGGTTCGCGGCTGGTTTTTACGACCCAGCAAGTACGATTCGTGTCGGGTACGCGCCGTACGACCCTTTTCCTACGGGAGCCGAAAACAGTCGTAAACGCAGAGTTCGCGCCGAAACAGGTACGGAAGGCCCCCCCCCGGGTACGGCACGTACCCCCCATGGTCGCAGGGGTTCACGCCGTACACCTGTGATCATGCGGGGTACGTGCCATACACCCAGCGTACATGGGGTACGCACCGTACCCCATGTACGGTGGGTGTACGGCACGTACCCCATGTACGCTGGGTGTACGGCACGTACCCCGCATGATCACAGGGGTACGGCGCGTACCCCTGCGATCATGGGGGGTACGCGCCGTACGGTGTGTAGGTGATCGTGCGCTTTTCCGTACGAATCGACGTGTACCGTACGAACCGCGCCCGGGTCGGCCGATCGGGATCGGAATCGTCCGGTCGTACGGCGTCCGTACGAGTCGTACGGAAACGGCTCCGGATACGAATCGTACGGACGGGGATTTTACCGGATTGGAATCGACCCCTATATAGTTAGGAATTGGCATTTAAAAACCTTGAAAATTAATTGAAAAAACCATAGGTTTCACACACGTTATAGTTAGGAATTAGCATTTAAAAAACTATGCAAATTCATTGAAAAAACCATAGGTTTCACACGTTATAGTTAGCTGAATATTTCTCTCATACACAACCTTTGAAATTCCTCCGTTATAGTTAGCTCAGCTAACTATAACTTGCGCGCCCGCAATGCACTGCTGATGACGTCACATATTACATCACTCATGACATGGTCAGTGACATCACTCATGAGGGAATCGTACGTGCGCATTAGCGTGGTTGTTAGAGAAAAATCCACTCCTGCGTTTTTAGTTCTGAGGGTGGTATACCGAGAATTCCCCGCAACTAAGCAGTTTGATCTGAAACATTTTCATCAGCGTATTCAGCACAGCTCTGGTATCGGGTTCCAATTTTTCGATACTCATCTTCCGGACACATAGGAACGCATCCAGTGCTCTTGTTCGTTGGTGGTACTGGATGCGTTCCTTTTTGAAAAAGAACAAACCACCGGAAGAACAGGGATCATATCGACCGATCTCATTAATTAATACTGACACAAAAATTTTCGCCAAAATACTTTCTAATCGGCTAGCCCCTATAATGCTCAATCTGGTTAATTGCCAGCAACATGGGTTCATGGTGGGTAGAGACACCACTGCTCATGTCAACACTGCGGTAACTGCTTTTGATGTTGCGGCAGCTACTCTTGCCCCACTCGGAATGGTCATGCTAGATGCGGAGAAAGCATTTGACCGAGTGGGGTGGGAGTACCTCTGGGCAACATTAAGGGCATTCGGTATACAGGGACAATATTTGAGATGGATCCAATCCCTATACGAGGCACCAACAGCTATAGCAAGCTATTTGGGAAACAACTCAGACAGTTTTTTTAATAAAAAGGGGTACTAGACAGAGGTGTCCCCTTTCACCCCTGCTATTCGCCTTAGCCTTACAACCATTTCTAAATGCGCTAACATTTCAAGACCACATTATCCCAATAGAACATGAAGGCAAGAGCTTAAAAATCACCGCCTTCGCTGATGACATTGCTATATTTACCTCCGATCTGGTACAAGCTATGCCTAACATAATTAAGGAAGCTAGGGACTTTGGCGCTATCTCGGGCTATCGGTTAAACGTCAATAAAATTCAAGTGATAGCGAATTATCAGCCCCTACAACCGATAATAGGCTTATGCCCCAACGCCACTTATTTAGGGGTGAAACTCACCTCCAACATCGATAAAATCATTTCATTAAACTATGAACCCCTACTTAAAGATATTACATCCACCCTCAAAAACTGGCATAAAATACCACTTAGCTTGATCGGACGCATTAATACAATTAAAATGAAAATAGTACCGAAAATACTATACCTGTTTAGATCCATCCCGCTACAACTGAACAAATCTTACATTAAGAGGATAGAAAGCATTTGTAGCAACTACATCTGGGGATATAAAAAAGCTTGTAGGTCGATGACGGCAATGAAATTATCAATTGAAAAAGGGGGATTAAATTTCCCGGAGTTAAAAGTTTACTTTTTTGCAACTTTTATTTCACGCATACGTAGCCTCTTATCTAAAGAAACCCCCCTATTCTACCATCAATTTATGCTAGGGCCACAAAGTAACCAGTTTCTATTTCGGGTGCATGACCCGAATTATTACAAGAGAGTCAAATTTAAGACTGCGAGAGCTATCAAAAGAATTTGGGATCAAATTATAGATACTGATAAAATATCCTTTTTTAACGCTGAATTACCAATATGGGGGAATCCAGGGCTGCCAAGCATCTTCTCCGATAGTGCTTGTGCTCAATGGCTAGATCAGGGTATTAACTCGTTAGGAGATCTTTATGGTTCAGAAGGTTTCTTAAGCTTTAATACATTAAAAATACTATATAAAATTAAAGATACTATGTATTTTAAATATATGCAGATACAGGACTTTTTGATTAATAAAATGAAAATTGAGAGTGTTGAGCAATCAAACATCTTAAAATGTATTTACTCGAATCATATTAAATCTCTTATTAGTAAAAGTTACACTCTTTTGAAAAAAGGCCATGCTGGGGATTGTGGCAAAATGGCGGACAAATGGACTAACAGGTTGGGAATTAATATTAACTCCAACCAGATTATGAGTTCACTTAAACAAATAAACCGAGTGGTTCACTCCTCAAACTTAAGGTTACAATTTTATAGAACAATTACCCAATTATACTATACACCACAAAGAATTTCTGGCTGGACTTCTGGCAAACTCCCAATGAACGTACTAAATGTTTAAAATGTAATAAAGAAGCTGCTGGCATAGAACATATGCTTTACCAGTGCCCAAAACTTTCAACCTTTTGGTCAGGAATAATCGACGTTCTTAATAAAAAACACATCATTTCACCGGTTCTTTCCGCCCATTTAGTTTTGTTTGCAATACAAGATACTAATAGTAACTTTAAAGATGTAATAACAATTATTTTTGCTTGTGCGAGACTGGCCATTGCGCGAACCTGGATATCAAAAGAACCCCCAAATGTCACGGATTGGTGGCATTTAATTCATGAGATCTACACTATGGAGCTCTCACTGGCTAAACTAAGAGGCCCAAAAGCATTAAAAGTAAGGGAAAAAAATATGGGGAACATTTATTAACTAAATGCATGATCTTACTGCATTAACGGCACGCTTGATCCTTTTTGTCCTATTTGTTATTTACTGTTTTCTCTATTCTTCTCCTCTTTTCTTTTTCTTTTTTTTCTATATATACAATGACTATTATACGTATAGCTAAATTATATATGTATGTATAACTAATGTGATTTCAATATTGTATTTGTTTTTTTTCTTCCTCTTGCAATAAATAAAAAAATTAAAAAAAAAAAAACGCATCCAGTGACTGTACAGCTCTGTTTTGTAGGGGTATGAGCTCTGTTCTGTCGTGTATGAGAACAACCAGATCGGAAGCCTGTGACAATTGTTTGAAGTAATACACAAGAGAGGGCTCAGGCCATGTGGTCTTGTGGTTGCCTCTCTGCGAATCAAGCATGTCATATCATACCAGTAGGCCCATGTGACAACAGGTGTTAAACACTACCGAGAATACAAGTATACATGGGGAGGCTGTTAGTACAATGACCATACTATTAAGGTAGGGGGCGGGCTTGAGGTGATGCGGGTGCAAACATGCCCTGTGGCACGTTTTAAGTTGGGGAATTAATTCCTCTTCAATCCATAGGTCCCCTTTCGGGCAACTAATCCAACAGGTATCTCCAGTAAGTGCCACGGAGCTGCAGAGTGTTATAAAAAGGGGGCGTGCCCTCTGAACACCTCTCTGGAACACAGCTGCCTGGCGCATACTGGAGGTACCTGGTGGGCTAGTTAGCTCACAGGGGACCTCAGGATTGAAGAGAAATCAATTCCCCAATCTAAAACGCACCACAGGGCGCGTTTGCACACATGTTACCTCAGGCCACGCCCCCCTCCTTCACTATTGAGAAAAATATTCCTGTAAAATCAGCTGAAATACGTATTCCAATTTACTCACCTGTTATCTCAAGACCCGTCAGTGCTGCATCTTTGAGCGCACTACTGATCCTGAAAAGTAATTCTAACCATACTTACAGTAACTTGAATTTCCTTCCATAGGCTAGCATTGACTGGTTTTACTTGGAAATTTATCTAGGGGGCTCATTAGGATGGAGGATTTTCCGCATCCTCCGGGCCGGCGGAAGCCACCGCCGGCCCCGGAGGATGCGGAAAATCCTCTGCGGACCCACCAAAGACCCACCGCCACATTAGGATGGCTGGTGGGTCCTGGTTTCAGTCCGCCGCTTTTCCGCCGCGGTTGACTTACAACCGCGGCGGAAAAGCTGTAACATGGCTGGCGGTGTCTATCAGACACCGCCAGCCATATTAGGATAGTGTAAAAGAGATGCTTTTCCACGGCGGCTTTTCCGCCGTGGAAAAGCATACGGATTTTGACTTGGGGGCCCGTTGCGGGCCCCCTGGGTGAAGGGGGTGTGGGGGGTGCACATGGGGGGTACCCATGGTACCCCCCTGCATTTGTATGCAGAAATCGGCAGGCACCGCGCGGTGCCTGCCGCTTTCTGCATACAAATGCAATGTATGCATTTTTAACATTGCGGCGGGTGCAGCTTGAAGCTGCACCCGCCGCAATGTTAAAGATAGAGGATGTGACCGCCACCCTGGCGGTCACATCCTAATCTTCACGGAGGGAACACCGCTGCCCATGCGCACGTTCCCTCCTACTCTGGGGTCGCGGACGGACTCAAGTCCGTCCGCGATCCTAATGAGCCCCTAAGTGTGGAGTTTTGGAACTTAAAAAAATTCCTCTAAAATCAGCCCAACTACGAATTCCGATTTACTCAACTGTTATCAGGAGAGACCTCAGTGCTGCATCTTTCAGCCCACTATTGATCCTGAAAAGTAATTCTAACCATACTTACAGTAACTTGAATTTCCTTCCATAGGCTAACATTGACTGGTTTCACTTGGAAATTCTTCTAAGTGTGGAGTTTTGGAACTTTAAAAAATTCCTCAAAAATCAGCCGAACTACGAATTCTGATTTACTCACCTGTTATCGGGACAGACCTCAGTGGTGCATCTTTCAGACCATATTAAAAAAAAAAATTATTACAAAATTATTTTTGAATTTAGTTTTGTTATTATTTTTCATTAAGAATATGAAATATAACTTAAAAAATAAAATAAATACAACTATTTATTATAAAAATGTAGTAAATCAGTATCAAAACAAATAAATATAACAATTAATACATTTAACCACTTGGATGCTAATGACAAGGGTAACTCGTCATGGAGTGCCCATTCATTTCAATGCAAATTACATTGAAGTGCAAAGAGGTGCTTAGCATCCAAGTGGTAAAATTGTCATTTACAAAACCTTCGAAATTCACTGAAAAAACCAAAGGTTTCAGGCCTGATATAGTTAGGAATTAGCATTTAAAAAACCTTTGAAATTCACTGAAAAAAACATAGGTTTCAGGCCTGTTATAGTTAGGAATTAGCATTTAAAAAACCTTAAAAATTCACTGAAAAAACTGTAGGTTTTAGGAGTGTTATAGTTAGCTGGACATTTCACTCATACAAAACCATTGAAATTCCTCTGATATAGTTAGTTGTACTAGCTATATCTCGCGCGCCCGCAATCCACTGCTGATGATGTCACATATTACATCATTCATGACATGGTCAGTGACTTCACTGATGACATCTCAAATGACATCACTGATGACATCATCCAGTGAATGTGGTTTGCTTCGTTATTTAAATATGTATTATATATATAGCAATTTCTATTGAAGAATGAGTGGATATGTAAATATAAATATCTGGATGGAGGATTTAGTAGCAGTGTGATTGACTGTTTACTTGACTAATTTAAAGTGTCTCTCTAAATATATTGGATAGTGGCTAAACTGTGTGAACATCTGTATCACTTTGTCAGTTGTTGTAAAAACTACTTCTCCAGTTGGTTACTAGCTGTTTGAAAGTCTATATTAGTTATTCATTAGTTAACTGAGTATTTGTATGCATGTAGTTTCGTTGGTTTCCCCCCAACCTGGAGCGAAACGATTTTGGTGCCAATCTTCAAAAAAGGGGATAGGCACAGCCCGGCCTGTTACAGGCCGATTTCATTATTAGATTCAACAGTTAAAATCATCGGGAGAGTTCTTTTAGCCCGATTACAGGATTGGGCAGAAGACCATCAAATAATCAGTAAAATCCAATATGGCTTCCGTAAAGGGCTGGGGACCATTGATCAATGCTTAAACTTGGAACTTACTATATGAAAATACACTAAGGCTAAAGAGAAAGAAAGCAGTGCAATGACACCCCCATCCATAAAAAGTGTTTTGCAGTACAGATTTAGCACTGGAGAGCATACTCTAACATAGAAGTAGCTTTAACCCGAGTATGTAGCATGGTAGAATTCAACACACTAGTGTATAAGTCAGCATTTTTAGTTTTTAGTTTTTAGTCATGCGTCCAGTTTTCATTTGTGTGAGTGGTGATCCTTTTAAACATGAGAAAAATGAGGGTAAAGAGAGACTAAGGTCCCCATGAACATTTCTTGTTCTTTCCTATTTTCTCTCATAGAGCGGTGCATCCTTTTCCTGAGCCGTGGCCAGGTGAAGTGAGGTCTTTTCCTCGTGCAACAAGGGTAAGCATGAAATACATGCAATGATGAAATATAATAAATTACAGAGGATGATTAAATATGTCACTATATAATGTTTCAGTGTCTTGAGCTTATGAGTTCCATTGTAAGTCGTGTCAACCTTTACAATTGGATCATTCTTTCACTCGTTTACTGATGCTAACAGTAATCCGTCACTTGCAGAGGACTTGCGAATCCCTGAACACAGGTGATTAGGTTGTATCTGTTCCAATCTTTTCTTATTTATACTTGTTTTTTCATTATTGCAGTAGCAACATTTTTGTGGTCCTGAAGAAGGCATAGGATGAATATATCCCTTTTTTGCTGAAACATGTTGACCCCTATTTTCTATTCACAGGCAGTGCTTTGTTGAAAACTGTCATTTGCACAGTTTTTAAGCTTGAGCTTTGAGAGATACTAATAAAAGGTTTTATTTCTCACTGTTCAATTTTAACTCACTATATTTCACTATTTTGCACTGCACTTATCACCTCGACATGTATTGATTGCTTGCATCTGTAGGACCAACCACAGCGTGTTTTATCGCTACCATCTGAATAGCATAAAAACCTCTGCGAGCTTCCCTTTCCTCTTGGAAGGGTTGGAGCCCTTAGTGACACTATTGTGTTACTAGGAGGAGACCCAGATGATGAAGCATGTCACCAATGGTGAGTGAAGGGAATCCACATCCTCTTAAAGGATATTTCTTTGTAACCTGCAAGAGGTGTATAGGTTAGTGGTTACGGTTTCTTTAGGTCTGATGCGGCTCCAATAAATAGAAATTTAGTAAGTCTTTATGAATAGACCCGTGGAAACTGCGGTCAGTATCAAGAGTGAGAACTAAACAGCCGTAAACATTAAAACAAGATTAAAGACTGACGAAAAAGAACAGGGGGTGGCAAACACCGGACAAGTGAAGATGTGCTGTCCTCCATCTTAAACATGAAAATATGCATGGAGCTACAAAAATCAGCATATAAAGCATATGTAATACATAACAAGAGTATTGATGAATAAAGGACAATGGGAACAATAACTTACCATAGAGAGAGTAACATGGAAAATCGATATCTTTAAGAAGCATGTACTAGCAATCGGCAATTGAGGAACATAAGAGAGCTCAAACAAGTAAACAGACTCATAGTACATGGGGAATGATCTGCACACAGAGCAAGGATATGTGTTAAGTACAAGAATACCAAAACAGTGGAAATTGCAATTTCAATACATTAGCAATGAACTTCATTAGTCTTCAGCCGAAGAACCTTCCTTATTCCCTTCTCAATTCTTTCACCCCAACTAGTAAGACCTCGAGTTTTGGCCAAAACTCTTGGACGTAATTGGAGTAAGATCTCTCCAGAAAGCCTTAGAGCACAATTAGCATCGACTACCCCTAGGGAGGCTACTGACTTAGACTCTAGGTTGATCAATTTTAACGGATGGATCACCTCGGCGATTGACCGAATCGCCCCAATTAGGCCGATTAAAACATATCGCTCTGCCCCCTCTTCGCCGTGGTACTCAGATGAACTTCGAAAATGTAAGTCTTCTTGTAAATATCTGGAGAGACGTTGGAGACTATCGTACTCCACAGATATTAAATCGGAATACAAATCTGCCTTGAAAAACCACAGGAAAAAGATCTTAGCTCATTAAAGAGTCTACCTAGAAGAGAAAATCAATAACGCCCGAGGCTCGGCTAGAGAAATTTTTAACACTGTTAGATCCTTTACCAATCCTTCAGCTCTCACTCGACAGTCTCAGGGATCACAAGCTCTCTGTAACAGGTTATCAGACTTCTTTGAGGAAAAAATTGCCAACATCTATGATTCTTTCCCTTGTAAAAACAATATTGATACTATTGACAATCTCATAGCCCATTCACCACCCCACCCTGTCCCTTCTCAGATTTTTTCAGAGTTCGCTAAGATCCCTTTGGATCGCTCATTGGTAGAACTCTCTAGCTGTAGATCGGGCTCGCCAACTGACCCTTGGCCGGCCAAACAATATAGAGCCCTTGCCCCAATACTTAATCCAGCTTCGAACAGTATATGGAATGACTCATTGAGCACTGGCGTTTTTCCGGATTCGTGGAAACACGCGAGCATCATTCCTATCTTGAAAAAGGCTGATGCCGACCCCAATGAGCCAGCTAATTATAGGCCCATTTCTTTGTTGCCAGTACCGGCCAAGGTACTAGAAAAACTGGTACAGCGGCAGCTGGCGAACTTTTTGGAAGATCAAGGGGCACTCCATAAATCACAACATGGTTTCAGACAGGGCCATAGTACGGAATCTGCTCTGATTGCGATGGCTGACGCGGTTCGATGGAAATTAGATTCAGGAGCGAGGGCGGTGTTGGTGCTGCTGGATTTATCAGCAGCATTCGACACTGTCTCTCATTCTGTTCTCCTCAACCGCCTCCACACGATTGGTATACAAGGCCAGGCCTTGAAATGGGTGTCGTCCTTTTTGTCTAATCGCACTCAGGCGGTGTTTACCCCTCCGTTTTCTTCAGACAGTCGCCCACTCAGGTGGGGTGTCCCTCAGGGCTCCTCCTTGAGTCCTCTTCTTTTTAATGTCTACTTTTCCCCCTTGGCTGAGTTGATTTCCCAGCTGGGAATCAAAGCCACCTCATACGCGGACGACATCCAACTTTTATTCTCCTACGAAGACATTTCCGACTCTACATTTGATCCATTAAAAGAATGTTTACGTAAAGTCGCAAGTTGGATGGACAACAACTGTCTACGTCTCAATGCGGGAAAGACAGAGGTTCTTTTTTCCACCAATCATCCCCACTGGATTCCAACCTATGGTGGCCACATTGTGGAAAATTAGTGCGTTTTGGTGAACATTATCTGCGCCATCTTGCCTCTTCCCCGATGCCACACTTTTGTCGTGCGCGCCCGCCATTTTAAGATGCCCCGATCAGAACAAACCCTTTTGCATGCCGCTGGCCCCTGACATAGCCCTTTGCCTTCGCTAAGCCCGCACGCTGACCACCCCCTGCTTGCACCTGCCTTGAGTCATAAACCCCTCTTCGGCGCTGCTCTGCCCCAGGCTCTCATCCTGTTCCCAGCGCGACGCCTCCCTGCTTTCCTTTCATGATCTCCGGCCCTTAGATGCAAACCCCCTTTTTCCCTGTGTGCCCGTTTTGTCTTCCCCGTCCCCAGGCCGACACCCAGCTCTGCCGATACCATTCCTTGCCCCTCCCCGTACAATAGGAAGCCTCCCCCATCAAAGGATCCCCGGGTTGATCAAAGCCCCCCACTCCATGAGATCCGATCAAACCCCCCACATTCCGTGAATCGGCGGAATATCCAGCTGCGTGATACTCATCACCTGTTATGACTAGGGTGGGGATTTCAACTGTAAATGTGTGTGGGAACGGGCCCCAAAGGGGAGATTCCGGGTATGTCTTCCGTATATCAAAGCTTTGTCACATGTATGTAAACTGTAATAAAAACCATAAACACTGTATATAAGGGGCCAGGCCTCAAACGTAAGTTAGAGCACCTCAGAACGATACCTTCTGTCCGTTTCGTTGTGTTCTCCTCCGGAGAGAATAAAAAAACCTTGTTTCCTGCTTTCCAGTCTCCAGCGCCTGCCTCTTCATTGTTTTAAATAACTAGGGGGTCACAGAGGCAATACCGCCGGGCAAATATCGATTGTCCCCGACCCGATTGAACTTTTTACAATTTGCGCCCAACGTGGGGCCCATCAGCGACTCGTGGATCCAGTGGGAGAGGTCCCGACGACAGAGTGAACGACTGCAACGATCGGGAGAGCTCTTGCCCAATAGACCCTCGTCTGGCAGCCGATCATCCGAACTTCACTAGTTCCGAACAGACCTCTCTCGAGTGATCTACGGTCCTGACTGGGAACCATCAGGAGTGCCGCGAGAAATACGAGAAAAAGAGGACGATCGGGCGCTGGATTCGGAAGACAAGAAACTGTCCACATGGTCCGGGTAAGGTCGTGTTGCCACGACAAGTTGCGAAAGAATTTGTTTTGATTGCTTGATTGTTCAAAAATACTAGTATTGCCTTGTTTATTTTTATTTAGAGATTCACTGTCTGCAAACGGAGAAACAACAGGCTCCCTCTCCCTTTGCAAGCAGTGGAGGATAAGTAGGGTAGCAGCCGTGCTTGTTCTTTTTCTCCCCCACTCAATAATTGCTTGAAACTGAACTGTTGTTCGCAAACTATTGTTTCCTGGAGATTCCCTGTCTGCAAGTAGGGAAGAGACCACCCTTTTTGCAGATAGTGAAAAGGGTAGGTGACGCAGATCTTTGCGGACCTACTCATTCTCCCCATTGTTATTTTGTTGGTCTTTTGGTTTTTTGGATCCATGAGGTATTCACTACCTGCAAACAACGTAGAATAGAAATATTCTGTCTAGTCTTTGCACCTAGTGATAAGATAGGCAGTGCTGACTTTTTAGTCCCTCGTTACGAGACGTCATGTCTGTCTTCTCCCCATTGATAAATAGCCTGTTTTGCCCGGACCGGGTGTTAGAGGTGGACCATATAGCTCCACTGGAAGGCACCCCTAATAAGGACATGTTCATAAACTATGGGTTAGTCACCATAGCTTATAATAAATTATGGCACAGGTATACCGAAGATAGCCAAGACAAACAGTGGCCACTGGCAGGATCCTTTGACCTTGATAAAATAGAAACGTTAGAAATAGCCCTTCGAAATAATAAGACGACGCCAATTATGCTCGACAGTCTCGGTATGTGGCGCAGAGAGGCTACGAAACGACAGAGAAAAGACGAGGATAAACCAAGTAGGGAAATATACCGACAGGACAACCCCAGGACACCGCTACCCACAACTTATCCCCCGACACTACGCAAAGGACGACCAGACTTAGGGTCAGACCAATGCGCTTTTTGTAGGTATGTCGGACACTGGAAAGCCCAATGCCCGACTCTACTGAGCGTGAGTAAAGGCAAAGGGCCGACAAGAACGACAGACCGACAGTACGAGAAAAGGCGCGAGACAGAGAAGAACCCGACTTACATAGACAGACCAGACAGAACCACCACGTTTGATTATGCCCGATGGCACAGATTTCGCCAGGAAAATCTCAGCGGCACGATCAAGTTCTCCTAGGTCGGGCAATGTCAAGACGGGAACCCAGCCTCGTTTAAAATTCACAGACGGAAAGAGATAATTATGGCCAATAACTGTTTTTATATTTGTCTTGGGTCTTTGTATGTCGTACTTGTACTGTCCCCCGTCTGAGTTTGTGTGTATGTAATGTGCGAATCTGCGTCATCCCTCTACACGTGTTTCCGTGTTACTCAACCTCTGTTAGCAGAAACCTAGCATAAAAACAACCTGAAAAGAAAGAAATGGTAAAAGCAACATCCGTAGACCATTAATAAACTTGAACTTTTAATTTAACACAACAAACAAGGAATAATAACGATAAACTGTAGAAAATGAAAGTCAAACAGAACATTCGCCCCCCCCCCCCCTTCTGGAACCTTCCAAAGTAGGGCAGGGTTACGGCTACGCCCAACCAACGGCAACCCATATAAGGCGAGCCCCGCCGCCAACTCTTGGTCAGGAAATCTTAACGTATGGGGGAGCCGGAGGAGAGGCAGGAGCCCGCAGCCTGGGCATTTGCAGGTAGTCCCGCCACATGTCTCCTTGGCCGGCCGCAACGGGCCTGGAAAGACTAAGGTAGTCCCGCCACATGTCCAGAGGAGAACGAGGCACCTCTTCCTTTTCTCTTCCGTCACAGCCGCAGCAGTCCTGGACGGCGGGATGTCCTGCACGTACCTCCACAACAACCTGTCCAAGTTGGGCTGGGAGGGAGAGGCGACGCGGACGAACCTCTCCCACCTCCACCGGTAGGAGGTTTCCCAGCCCCCAGCCCGACGCCGAACACCCCCAGTCAGGCGATGGTGCCCATACTTCCACAGCACCGGACACACCATGGTGGCACCCCAGTACTTGCGCAGCACCGAACGTACAATGGTGGCACCCCAGTATTTGCGCAGCACCGAACGTACAATGGTGGCAATTGGGGAACACCGGATGTGGAGAGGCCTTCATGCGGGGCGATGAAAAGCAGCGGCATGGAGTGCACCGGGAGAAGGAGACGATGTGAACGAGTCTCCCTCGCCCCCAGGTGGGGGCATCACAGCCGCACCCCAGCTGAACGTCCCGCTCTCACAAAACAGGGACCTCTTCCTTTCACTCCGAAGGGTCTCTTCCATTCTTGCAAACTCGACGAGAGTGGCCCCTGTAAGGCCTCAAAATGGCGTCTGGATCCGCTGGAAGGCGGGCCCCGGCCACTAGAGTAACTTTGGCCAGCCATACAACTCGAACATTTGTCCCATGGAACACGAGCCCCCATCTCCGACAGCATCTCCGCAGCCTTGAAGATCGTACAAAGGTCCTCGGTGGAACCTTCGGCCTTTGCAGGTTTCCGGTAAGGAACGGCTGCCTCGATCGCCAACGAAACAAACATGACATTGCCACACCTTCTGTTAGCGTGAATTCTAGAACTGCCGAAAAGGACTCTGGTCCAAACTGCCAGTAATGGAAACATTTCCCCCTGATGCTGCTTCCGGACTGAGCCGGCCCCGCCCAAAATGGCGCTGGTATCAATCGGAACTTACGAACACCTCGTGGTGTTCCTTCGCACTAATATAAACTTGATGTTCTGAGATTTTATACACTTGGCTAGAAAAGACGAAGAGAACTCACTCGACGAATAGTGTGAAAAGATCCCCGTTACACATGTTGATTACGAATGTACAATGTATTATATTTTTATAACTGATGTAAACCTCATTTACGACGCACACGTACGGTATGCATATAGGAAATCCGATTACAACTGTTATGATTATGCTTCTAAATTATGAAAATATATGCCCCCGAACCCCCAGCCAATTAATAGACGTTTTAGTCTCTTACAAATGAAGAGTAAAACTTTCCGATGTTTTTATTGTTGCAAACGACACCCCCCCACTGTACGCACTTTAGCCATTGCCACGACCGACCAAATACGACCACACCCTCCTAATCCATATGCTGAAATGAATTTGCAAAATAAAAGTCTTTGAAACTATGGACGGGTATTGCATGCTTTATTTTAAAACAATATGGGATGGGTAGGGAAGTTTTTTTCCTGTGCACCCTACTCTGCTCTCTCTTTAAGGTTAAAGGAAGATGGCTGCCCAGCCCTGGAGAACGGATCGGATCGACAACACGACACTCGGCCTTAAAAGTACGCGACTGACTCATGAACTCTCGCGTAGAGGAAGACCTTGACTTCCAAGGATTGGGTAAAACGAATGGTGTAAATGAGGGAATGTAAAAGGAGGGTGAAATGAAATAATGTAAATATTGAAAAATACAACGTTCCAAAGTAGCAGGGACCCAAGAACCGAAGAACTTTAGAACGCCACGGCGTTGAAAGAGGTTTAAGGATCCCGATAGTGAGATATATCCTTTTGACTAGATACCTCGCACTAGGCACCTCTGGTTTCCTTTTTATGTTTCCCCGCACACGCCCTACATGAACACACTACCCCCCCCGACTCCGAAAACTATATCCCCGGGGACCCTGCCCCAAGGAGGAAAGACGAGTAAGAGGTAAGTAAAGGACTTATGAATCCATGTATTTGAATGCGCGCGAATGCTGTCTCCCCCACCCCCCCCTCTTTTCCTCCCTCTGCAGGTTACGTCAGAAATTACAGCCGAGGTGTGGCGAAGATCTGAGACCTTGCCATGTCTAAATACACGAAACGGACTAGCGCCGCAGGGTGGTGTCTAAGCACGCCTGCAAACTACTCACGTATCGAACAAACCCGAAAAATTAGCACAACCTGATAAAAAGTGACCACCCTTAAACCAGACCGGAAGAATGAACCCATGTCACGTATGATGCGAAACTGTGAGGGAATGTGTGTGTGTGTGTGACCGAGGCGTTGACCCAACTGGTCAAAGGACCGAGAATGCGAGAAAGTGCGACAAAATGGTACCCCCTTTTTCTTCTTTCCTTTTCTCAAAGCACGTCCCCTCTACCCTGTCTAATGCCCAAACTGCATGATTACAAGATTCTAACGTGGACTCGTGAATACCCTTTACTGTGTAATGCACTAAATAGCCTTCCTTGAATGCACTGCCGCCCTCTCTGTTGCACGTGTACTATTTAGCCTGCCGTTGCACTCTCTCTCTCTCCCTCTCTCTCCCTCTCTCTCTCTCTCTCTCTCTCTCTCTCTCTCTCTCTCTCTCTCTCTCTCTCTCTCTCTCTCTCTCTCTCTCTCTCTCTCTCTCTCTCTCTATTTTTGCACTACCACTCTCCCGAGTGGTTAGCCCCGAAATTGGCAGATTGCCACCCCTAGCACACCACCTAATTGGCTTCAAATACCGTCAGTATTTGCACAAACGCTTGTCTTTAATACAATCACCCTGAGGCCGCGTCATTACCTCTCCTTTTCCGATAGAAGTCAATGAACCCAGGTTGGGCCGTAAGGGAAAGGACAGGTAAGACGACAGAGGTTCCCTAATCTGGCCCAAAATGAGGGAACTACATGTCAACGGCTCCTATAGTATAAAACAAGGACCTCAGAATACGCGACCCTCCCCTCCCCGAAACGTCGCAATACCCAAACCAGAAAAACGATCACCCCCGTTACCTCCCCTGTCTATGTCCCTGGTTGTTTCCCATAAAACCCCTGTCCTTCCTAGTTAAGTAACCGGGCTGTAAAAGGTTACGTAGGACCCAGAATGATGTTTTACAAGGTTAACAGACTAGACCAAGGTAAAGAAATCATCAAAATGAACCCCGCAGTAGTTGAAAAACAGGATGCACCGATAGAAAGGAAATGTTTAGCCATGTTCGTCCCTCAGCAAAATATCTGTGTAGTACCATGTTGACGACTCACTGTACCCTTTTGAAAATGTGAAACTCTAGAGAACGGCATATCTTTGCCAGATTTGTCTCCCGAAGGTGGGTTACCATCAGATGAACTGTCATGCCTGTAATAAATGATTATGAAGGAAAGTCATAGTAAATCCAACAGGTCCGCCACCGGTCATTCATATGCCGGTTGTGAACATTAAATGTAACGGACTTTTTCATTCTTTACCTGGAGCTGGGAGAAAAATAGACTTTTTGATTATCTTCATCTGCAAATTTTCTAAAGACTGTCTTTTCAAACTTGTTTAAGGGTACTGCTGTTGGAGGAGAGAAGGACCGGATGTGGGAGCACGAGGCCCGACTGCCGACTAAGGGACACCTGCGACATTAGCCAAGGCGAGACCACGACTGAAAGGAGCTGCAGGACGAGGCACTGTTTTCGACAGCATGAAAGGAAAGGGTCGACCTGATGCCCCTGCTCGACGTCCAGTGCCTTTCGACAAGTCCCTGCTCTCTGAATTCCGTCGCACGCCCGCCCATTTGAAGTCTCTCGTTCCCCTAGTTTGTTCCCAATTTGGCCTCGCTCCATCCCCCTTTTTCCTCTGACCTACCCTATGGACTGTTTTGAACGCTCTTCTTCCATCGGAACTTTCTGACAATCACCTCAAAGGACACAGGGCGAAAAAGGACCTTTCCGACCAGAAACGCGAGGAAAGGGTCGTGCCCTGCAACGCAGAACTTAGAACAGAGCAGGACTTGTAGCTCCACCGCCGGTGCTCAACAGCGCCAACGAAAGACCACAAAGAACAATGAGAACTCATAAAACTTCGAACATTCGACATCCTCAACCACCGTTTTGCTACGCCTCATTTCTCTCCCAGCCGCCATTGTATTGATCCTGCTCCAATCCGAATCCGAAATATGTAATAACCTGCCAGTTCACGTTATGATATGTACTTGCTGCTCTCGCTGCAGAACCGTTTTTTGTATTGCATTCCTATGACTTTCCTGCTGAACAAGTTTATCAAAGTTTATCAAATAGGTGTACCTCCTAAAAACTAGAAACCTAAAAATGTATTATTCACAACTCTTTTCATCTAGGGTTCCTACCGTTTTCTTTCTCATACTCACCACAGTAGAACCGAATAGGAAATGAACCAGCAAGATGTCTTGAATATGTTAAAGGGAGGACTGTGGAAAATTAGTGCGTTTTGGTGAACATTATCTGCGCCATCTTGCCTCTTCCCCGATGCCACACTTTTGTCGTGCGCGCCCGCCATTTTAAGATGCCCCGATCAGAACAAACCCTTTTGCATGCCGCTGGCCCCTGACATAGCCCTTTGCCTTCGCTAAGCCCGCACGCTGACCACCCCCTGCTTGCACCTGCCTTGAGTCATAAACCCCTCTTCGGCGCTGCTCTGCCCCAGGCTCTCATCCTGTTCCCAGCGCGACGCCTCCCTGCTTTCCTTTCATGATCTCCGGCCCTTAGATGCAAACCCCCTTTTTCCCTGTGTGCCCGTTTTGTCTTCCCCGTCCCCAGGCCGACACCCAGCTCTGCCGATACCATTCCTTGCCCCTCCCCGTACAATAGGAAGCCTCCCCCATCAAAGGATCCCCGGGTTGATCAAAGCCCCCCACTCCATGAGATCCGATCAAACCCCCCACATTCCGTGAATCGGCGGAATATCCAGCTGCGTGATACTCATCACCTGTTATGACTAGGGTGGGGATTTCAACTGTAAATGTGTGTGGGAACGGGCCCCAAAGGGGAGATTCCGGGTATGTCTTCCGTATATCAAAGCTTTGTCACATGTATGTAAACTGTAATAAAAACCATAAACACTGTATATAAGGGGCCAGGCCTCAAACGTAAGTTAGAGCACCTCAGAACGATACCTTCTGTCCGTTTCGTTGTGTTCTCCTCCGGAGAGAATAAAAAAACCTTGTTTCCTGCTTTCCAGTCTCCAGCGCCTGCCTCTTCATTGTTTTAAATAACTAGGGGGTCACAGAGGCAATACCGCCGGGCAAATATCGATTGTCCCCGACCCGATTGAACTTTTTACAACATGATCTCAGCTCACCACCTGTCCCCAAAGAATCCGTAAAGAATCTTGGAGTTAGATGGGACTCGTCTCTTTCCTTTCATACTCAAGTCCAAACAGTTTCTGCCGCCTGTTTTTCTAAAATAAGGATGGTTAAGAAACTCATCAACTTTCTACCAAGTAATACAAGGAAAACAATAGTCCAAGCTTTAATCACATCGCACTTGGATTATGCTAATGGCCTGTATGTTGGACTCGCCGCAGGCCTCTGTCATCGGCTGCAAATGGTACAGAATGACGCGGTCCGACTAGTGTGCGGGATTTCTCTCCGAGATCACATTTCCCCTCACCGCCACTCTCTTTACTGGTTGCCCATTCAGAAAAGGGTTGAATTCAAGGCTCTCTTATTGGCCCATAGGGCAACTAAGAGGAAGGGCTCTGTATATCTCTCCACTTGCCTCCGCCCCTACAAAAATATCAGAACTTTGCGATCGGACTCCAAAAATCTCCTCATTATTCCGAGATTTAAAAAGATGCGATCTGGAGGAAAAACCTTTCAAATTTGCGCTGCATCTCATTGGAATAAACTACCGCAGTCCATCCGCTCAATTCAGGAAGAACTCCCCTTTCGTAGGGCTCTAAAAACCCACCTCTTTTGTTAATTTCTTCCTGAAGTTGTAGCTATCTCTTCCGCTGGAGCGCCGGGTCACCCCGTTGGGGGTAGCTGTGCACTATAAAAGAGACACTAAATAAATAAAATAAAAAATAATAGAGAAAGGACAAAGAAACAGAAAAGGAGCCTCTTCAAGAAACAGAACCATGACCTAGTTCCAGGGATGGGAATTATATTTTGAAATAAACTCTTTAAGTTTTAATTATAACTTCAAAGAGTAGGTTTTGCTTTTATATGTAACCTTGAAAAGACAGGGATGAATGAGACCATATTGAGGATTCATTTGTTTAAGGTGAAACCTTTGATTCAGAAATGATGACCCGCAAAGCATCCTGCAGGATAAAAATTAAATGTCTTTTCCAAGGCAGCCGTTTCTTATTTTTAGCTGCAAAAATAACTGTCATCAAGTTTCTATTTGCAGAAAGTACAGGATAATGACCCTGGGTTAAGTGGTAAATGAAGCTGCAGTGGATCTTGCTCCAATTCTGTGAGCCCTTTGTATATTAAATGATGTTCCCCCAAAGTCTCCAACAATTCAGGAAGCATAGATTGAAGTAAGGGTAACACGTCCAAGCACTCTGATCCTTCAGAAATCTGATAGATGTGCAGATTTTTCCCCAATTTTTATTTTCCAAATCTTCCATACATTTTTTCAAAGATGCAATCCCCTTGGACATATTCTTAAATGTGTGTAGGAAATCCTCAGGCTTACTTATTCTCTGCTCTGCCTCAGTAATTCTATGGTCCAAACTACACTACTTCTCCTCCACAATGAATGGTTTAAGAGATTTAATTTCCTCCAGTAAATCTTCCAATGTTAGAAGAGTTAGACACTTAGAAGGAGATTCTAAGGACCAGGTTTACCACTTACTCATGGAGCGCAGTATAGCAGCTGCAAATGCTGTACTGCCTGATAAGGAAAGAGGAGGAAAGCGCCATATTTACAGAAATATAGCACTCTCCTCCCCGTTCCCTAGTGCTGGAACTGAAATCAGCTGCTGTGCGCCACAGAGACACCTTTGCGCCATAGTGCAAGGGTGTCTCCATGAGTCTTGCATAGGTTTTGTACTGGAAGGGTACCCTCTACACTATGCATAGACTTACTTTACCCGTTTCCCTCTTTGTATGTGTGCTGTAAAGTGCAGCACACATACAAGGTCAGAAAATGAAGGAGGAATGAAAGCATTTCTGCTTTGTTGCACCTACTTTAAAAGGGGGCTGTTTTCTGACGCTAAGCTGTGTCTACTTTATTTAATAAATAGGGTTTAGTGTCAAAAACCTTGGGTGGTTGAATGGGAATGCCCATGCTCCACCCATGGTACACCCCTTGGCGCTACGTAATCCAAACCAGCTCTGGTAAGTAAATCGAAAAAAGATTTTGCGCCAATTTGCATCACGTTTGTGGCTTCTTTTATAGGAATTGCTCAAGCAGCGGTGGTAGGTTTAGAGGCAATTACCGTAGTGCCACTCTCCATAGCTCCAACACTATTTTCAGACCTCACTTCTTGAGGGCTCTGTTTATGAAGCAGCATGAATCCTGGGCTTTTGAAACAAAAAGAAGATATTTTCTTAAAGTCTTTAACATTATTGGTGTGACCCATTAATTAATCCACTATATGAGGAGGATAAATAGAAAGTATTATTCACCAAAGGCAGAAAATGCTCTTAGAAGTAGTGCCTAATTATGCGAAGCAAATTCAGATAAACACTCACTGCTGGCAACTGTATAATAAAGATTGCAAGCTGAGAGCTTGATGTGAAAATCTAATTTCCAGGAAGGAAGAGTCAAATAGTGGGTGATTAAATGTATATCAGCTTGTGATTAAAAAGCTTCACTTGTCCAGCCACTGTGAGGGAGCATCAGGGCTCTGTCTTTGATCTGCACGCCCTGCTTGTGATAAGAAAATGACAGGTGTTAGAGCAGCACCAATGAGGAGAGCAGGGAGGTCAAGGATAGTATGAAAAAATGAGAGCAGGAACTTCAGAAAGTAGACCTTCCCCCTACCCAGGCTGTCTGATACTTTCATCCACCTTTGAGACACATGAAAGTGGCTGTGGAGGATCTGCCAGTTTGGGACTACCTCCCAAACCTCGGAGCATCAGCAAGACATGGCCAACTTTATGGGCGCTAAAGCCACACCCCTCCATATAATCAGTTAATGACACAATATCTGCTATCTTCTGATGACAGAGATTATAGTGTGGGTCAGGGTGAGGATGAGTTTTGGCTTTTGAGAAGAGATGCTTGGAATCAAGAATCTATTAAAGCAGTAAGTAGTGGGCTATGGATGGCTCACCTATTACTGCTTTCCACACTGAGCCTGGTGCCTACTTATCCACCTCTAATGATGGCAAGAATAGCAGCCATCTCTACTTTGTGTTAGCAATCTACAGATGTCTCCAGTTATCGGCATTGGCTGGTACTGTACGTGGAGCTATGTTATACATTCATTAAGTAAATACATATCTCATTGCATGTGGCTGTGGTGAACCTGTCCCCTTCCTATAACGCTTTATGTGCAACTTCCCTCTGCCTCATCAATATTGACTGGGCACAGGGATCATGGTATTTTTGTTCCTTTTATGCGTTACCAAATTAATACCTATGGCACAGTCATAATTTAGCGGTTATTTTTCATGAACAACATATTCCATATTGCTGCGACGATGGCCAACACATCCAGGAGACTCACCTTGATGACCTTGAATCCCTTAAGTTAAAAAGAAATTGGAGACGCTGACGCCTGCTGAGGAAGAGGGTGACGCGTCACTGTACACCGTGCTCCACCTAAGAGAAGCAAGACAGAGACTAACCTCGGAGCACTCTCTAGTGGGCCCGACAGCTTGAAGTGCATTCTGTGCTCCCTGCTTTACTACTGCACAGAGCCGCGAAAGACACCCGGTGGCAGGCAGGAGCTGAGAGAGGCACCCTGTAGCGGCTGGAGCTGCGAGAGGCGCCCAGTGGCAGGCAGGAGCAGCGAGAGGCCACGAGAGGTATCGGGTGGCGGAAGGAGCCAAGGGAGCAGCCAGGCAGCACAGCAATAACGTTCCAGCAGTGGCTTCCATTGACTGGGTGTGAGGAGTCATTCTGGTCCGTGTTCTCCCGGAAGAGCTCGGACAGAGTACGCAGGAGTCTTGTGAGGCGGACGCGTGCCTTCTCCAACAGGCATTGACATTACCTCATATTGGAGACAACTACATGAGCATCGAGGAGAGGCCAGTCCAGGTTTTTCAGCTGGCAAAAAAAGGCGAGGACAACTGGTCTGGAGTAAGGTAGAGCAAGATGTGATCACACTGAAAGGGCGAAAGGAGTGATCAAGGTGTGGAGCTCTGGAGCTAATTCTAACTTACAAACAAGGAAACATCCCATAGGAGGCATTGGTTACAGTCCTACGCTTTTGCAAATATGAAAGTCACTAAATAAAAGTATCTAATACGGACGAGGATAACACTGAATAGAACAATGGGATCAGGTAGGACAAGAAAGATCCCACCACAACCCCTGAAACGGAAAATTAGAGCCAAATTAGACAACAAAGGGACAGCTTCCCCCCAGAGTATTGCAGCTAATCCACCTGGGACCCACGGAACCCCACTAATATTACCTGTTTATTCATTTTTTGGCTCAATGACCTCAACTGGTAAATTCACATTTTTAAAAGACCCAGTTGCAGCCATTTACTCAAAGCCCGCAAAGATTAACGGTCTTCAAAAACCACTGACGCCGTATAAAGCAACCACTTCACAGATGGATGGCGGAACAGTAAAAACAGTTAATTTGTCACCCATAACACCGACACAACCTATGAATCGCGCACCACACATCATTCCAATAGAAGGGCTAAACATGAGTAAGTTAACATCACAAGATGGTGACAAGCCGCCTGGTTGGGGGAATAACAAGCATACAATTCAAACACAAGCGCAAGTACACGCTAAACCCGGAGATAATGGTCAGTATAATAGCCCACACAGAATCTCGGACAGTACCGCGGATAACAATTTGGAAAACACAATTTCAATCTAGGGTAATATTAATACCCACATCCCCATCAGTAATAATCGGTGATATCAACATGGACCAACTAGGGGAAGTATATCATCATCATACTCTCCATATCGAGGGTCCAGGATATGAGCCAGGCAGAAAGGTTACCAGTAAAAGTGACGTCGCCTGTAAAGAAAAGCCCAATACACATTCCACACCGAGACACAGCTTGATAAGGAAGACTTAAGTAAGATGGATGAATTCCGTGACTCATGGATGGAGTCTCAATCCATTTTGAACAATAAAGAGATTATACAAGTGTTGAACACCACATCTAAATCCAATACACAAATTAAGAAAAAAGGAGAAACAAAATCCCAGCAAATTAAATTATTCAACAAGATTACAATACTAGCATGTGATGCCCTGGGAAAAAACCTAGGAGGGGGCCCTCAAAGCAATCATTTGACGTCTGAACCAAAAGACAGAGAAGAAACAATAATTGAGATATTAAGTTTATCGGAACAGTAAGACCAAGCATACAAAGAAATTCCTAACAAAACACGCAACAAAAATGTATCGCCACGGGAACAGAGGGCCCATATGGAAAGTGACAATATGGCGGAAAATAAAAAAAGCACACCTAACCCGCATAACCACAACACCAACTGGAGGCAACAGGCAGACAGCGATCTTATTCAACATTCAACAGAAGGAAACCAGGACCCAAATTGTAATCTGGAATCTTTAATTAATCTACATGGTGCTCTAGTGAAAACATTAGAAACATCAATAAAAACTCTGAACATGCAGTCAGACAAGCTCGATATTCAAATAAACCTAATGAGCTTAATCACGGAATACATCTCAGACATAAATAATAAAATTGACACCATGACGAATAGACTTGCAACCACTCAAGATCGAAACGAAACATGGGCCCAACCCTCCATCTGCCGCTGTAGCCCCATACTTGAAAAACTAAGGGATCTGCCAATAATACTAAAGAGCATCCTCAACGAATGCAAGCGTGTAAATTGTGTATTTGAAAATAAAGTACCACACAGTAAATATTCTATGTTGAAAGGAAAATACATTGATGGCACCGTCTCGAAAAAAGACACAAATAATGACGAAAATGACAAAGCAGAAAAGATGACCGGAAAAAAAAAGACAGCGCAAAGGAAAAAAGAACAGAGCATCCCACTACAAATGGATATAAAGCTAAAATCAGTATTAACTGAAGAAACTCAAATAACAGACAATCCAACGTCACAATTGAGTCACGTTTCATGCATCTAAGCAAAACCTCAAACGAATAAGCAGCCAAGTAAAACAAACAATGAGGAACCACTCTTAACAAAAAGACAAAAAAAATGGGCTAGGAAAGCTAGAAATCAACCACACACCAGCAAACTATTCAATAAATAAGTTCCGGATAACTATCCAATCTTTAAACTTTGCAAAGGCAACCGAAAACACCAAGAACCATTAGGGGAAGTAGAAGAAAACCAGTCCACCTCAATGGATGTGTTGCACTGCCCGAAAGTAGCAGAGCCAAGAGAAAACAGTCCAGTGGTGACTTCGCTGAACCACGAGGACAGCAACTATGACCAGTTCAAATTGGAGCTTCGATAGTAGCGATCCGGAGTATGCCACAACAAATAAACCAGAGGGAAGCATAACGGGACAAACAAGGGCATTGGAAACAAAACAAACCAACCCACCAAATCAATAAAATATCATCAAGGACAAATCTTGATCGCACAAGAACATGGCGATCCCACAGATAGAAATATTAATAAAAACCTAAAATTAGGGTTGTGCAGACAAGGAACCCGAAGTGAACTAAAAAGTCAAAAATCCCAAAGGAATAGTAAGTAAAGCTCAGCAATTGAAATTCAACCCTCAAGAAAATGACCCTTTAAATATGATTTCTAGATTGAATTCAGAACCCAGCAAAGTCAATATAAATCAAGACAGACAAGTCATAGTGAAGGCAGACAAGAGTTTGCGAGATTTGCTAGTGGTCAACATAAACATGGAGTGTGAGGATGAAAATACTAACAGGAAAATTGAAAAGGAAAGAACCTCAAGGACAGGTTTTTTGGTAACTTCATATGATCAAGGCCCAAACAGCGGCTCGAGAAGCATAAAGGGAGGCAATCTGAAAGATGTTACGAAAGTAGATGAGCCTTTAGAAAACATCAAGAAGGATCAATGTCGGATTAACATCAAAAGGCAGCTCACTGAAATAAATGACATGGCCCATGAGGAGTCAAGGAAAAATCAGACATTGGAGCAGACTTCCCTGTCTCGTATGCAAAGAAAAGAGAACACATGGAACTCAACAAGAAGGATTCTTTTTACCCCAAATTACCAGTCCCAAGGCCCGCAAGACTATCTGAATAGAGGAAACATCCTACGACTAATGGCAGAAATCTACAGCATTTAACGTCTGCTGACCTATTAGCAATAGAATTTGTTAATCCCGGAAACAATACAGGAAAAGAAGGCACCTTAGCAACATGGAGGAATGAAGAAATAGTCACAGCAATTCTACAAGAATCAACCAAATTTGAGGACTGGGGAATTTCCCTTACCAAAGAGGTAATAATACCACGTTACCCGTCTCCATTTCTAATGTTAAGTGCCTCTCAAGGAAAGACCTCACCAAAAATATCAGTACTCCATTCGGTTTTGCGAGGCGCCAAAGGGGCAGATGGCACAAAAACAGAGCAAAGAACAAACTCTGGACTGCCCACCCCAGGGTGGAGGGATCAATGAAACTATAGTACATCTGGCAAAATAGAGCCTGCCTCCATAAAAATGTTATCTTGGAACATCGCTGGAGCAAAAGGTATGCTATTAGATAAAGAAAAGACAGAGTCCTGGGATGGATACGATATAGTTGTATTCCAAAAAACTTGGCTAACAGCCCCAGTTGAGGTCCCAGGTAGGATAGGCCACCATGTGAATGCAACACGAACTCAGCAACACGGACGAGCTAAAGGTGGCCTAGCTGTTTACATCTCTACAGCACTGAAAATCAAATCCTCACAGTTGGCATCAACAACAACAGCTATGCAAATAATACAAATGGAAATGGGAACAACCACAGGGGTAAGCACCATCATACTTATTAACATCTATGCCCACCCCAAATCTAAGATCAAAAAAGAGGTTTTTAAAAAGGTTATTGACGTCATCGAGGAACTTCGCTTCGAACAGCCAACTTGGGAAATAATCCTTACTGGAGATTTTAATGCAAATTTATTACACCCCCAAGAAGAGGATGATAACATCATTACAGCAAATGAAATCTGGGCGGTGGATATGCAGCTGCTTCCGCTAGTATCCAGCAAGGACATAGTGGGTCGGCAATTAATAAGGGACCTCGAACAGCTAGGAATGCGTGCACTAAACGGAAGAACAACACAGGATAAACCCACCAAATGCACGTATATTGGTCCCCGTTCAAGTTCAATTCTGGACTACACAATAGTTACCCTCCCCCTTCTAGGGTTAATTAAGAGGTTTCAAATTGAATGCTCGCCCGATAGTGATCATTCGGTCCAGCATATTGAACTAAAAATAACATCTCTTAAACATCAAGAAGCCCCTATAATAGAAGGGGAAACATCAACAATTAACTTAAAACGTTTACGATGGACATCTACTACATTACCACAGATAGCTCAAAATGCTAAAAATCTAATGTTAACGCTCGAGTCAGATAACCAAATGACTATTGAAACATGGATCACTTTCCTGGCACAGCTACCCCGCTCAGGAGTATCCACCAAAAAACCAAACAATGGAGATAACAACAGCCATCTCAGTCAGTTATCCCAAAGTGTGAGAAGGCGCCTGAGAAAGACACTCAGGAAGGCTCATAATCAGTGCCCACAGTTGAAAGTATGGGAGGAAGTACGTTTCTTAAAAAAAAATATAAGAAACAAATTTGGATTGACAAAAAATCCGAAGAGAACATCTTTTGGAAGAAAATAGTTCACAATGCAAAGAAATCTGACCCTCGGGCATTCTGGGCGCAAGTGAACTCAATGAACAGAACCACAAATATTATAAGTATGACCTGCGTTCCGGAGAACGCATGGGTACAGCATCTACTTAGCACATTTTCTATAAGCAATTCTGAACAGCTGCCTATAGCCCCCGCACATGAAAGGAAAAATACACTTTGGCAGCACGTAAATGCCTCAGATTCGTTAAACAGCTTGGAACAACTACCACCAGTTGCAATTACCTCGTATGAAAACAAATGTGAAGATTCCCCTATTCCTACTCTCGCCTACTCTGAAGCAGACACTTTGCAAATTATAAGGAAAAGTCGGCTTGATAGTGCACCAGGACCGAATGGTGTCCCACAGGCAATTATAAGCAAGATCCACACTACTGGGCATGCAAGCTCAGTAGTCTATTTTGGACGATCCGCATCACCAGCCGAATCCCGGAAAGCTGGAGAGGTTTGATTATTAATCCGATATATAAGGGATGAGATTGTACAGATCCAGCAAATTACCGCCTGATCGCACTAATAGACGCGGAGGGCAAATTTTACGCATCGCTTATTCTAACTGACCTAGTAAACTGACCCAATGTGAATAAAAAAATCCCCACAAACCAGTCAGGATTTCGGCGCGGTACAGGAACAATTGCAAATGTGTTAGCAATAGGCTTAATTGCAGATAAAAGCCTACGACATCGACAAGCACTCCACCTATGCTTCGTGGACTTTAAAGAGGCCTTTGATTGTGTCAGCCGACACACACTATGGGGCAAATTAAAACGACAGGGTCTACTGGATTCGATTTTAAATCCAATCATGGACCTCTACACTAATACCTGGATGCAGGTCAAGATCGATAATGGCCAACGGCTCACAAGGAAGATCACAACCAATGAAGGGCTAAAGCAAGGCTGCGTTCTGGCCCCGCACCTGTTTAACCTATTCATGGCCGATCTGACACCAAGGCTATGCGGGGTCAACGCCCATCCGCCACGCCTAGGAACCATGGGCCGGATGTAGGTCGGTCGGTAACGGCCGAAAATCGGTATTTTCGGCCATTACCGACCGGTATTTACGAAATGGTATGTAGGGCCACATATTTTAAAGATTCGGTAAATTTACCGATCGGTAAATTTACCGAATCTGTAAAATACCGAATCGGTATTTTTACCGATTCGGTAATATTGAGATGTAGATGGGACTCTTCTGAGTCCCACAAGCCTTACAAAATCGGTATTTTACCATCAAATATATTTGATGGTAAAATACCGATTCCGGTGTGCATGCACATGTGTGCATGCACACCTGTGCCATATGACAGGCAGACCTGCCCTTAGGGCAGGTATGCCTGCCACATGGCCCCTGAACCTTTTTTGGGGGTGCTAGAGGGTGTCAAAGTGACACCCCCTGCACCCTTGTCAAAATCGGTATTTACCGATTCGGTAAATACCGACCGGTAATGCCCCATTCATTCCCATGGGCTTCAAAGCCCATAGGAATGAATGGAGCATTACCGGTCGGTATTTACCGAATCGGTAAATACAGATATTTACCGATTCGGTAACAAACACATCTGGATGGACCTACATGTCCACCCTTCATATTTACCGATTCTTAATTACCGAATCGGTAAAATTCGGTAATTAGGAATCGGTAAATAAGTTTTACCTACATCGGGCCCATTGTCTTTAACACATCTATCCTATGCTGATGATATTGTTCTTCTAAGTCAGACAAGAATAGGACTGCAACGTCTAATCCACGAGCTAGCTGACTTCTCTAAAGAGAGCCTGATGGAAGTAAATATAAAAAAAACAAAGGTCATGATAATATCACATTCTCGCCCCAAACAGCCGAAATTCATAATCGACGACTTCAAGTTGGAAGTAGGTGATAATTACAAATATCTGGGGATATACTTGGATCAAAGGTTTTCATTTACCAAGCATTTTGAAACACTTGAAAAGAATGGAACAGCGTTACTGCACGCATTTAGCAGTATATTAAAACATTTGAAAGGCCCCCTGTTTACCCCTCTTTTGGCAGTTATCAAAGCTAAATTACTGCCAACGATAGCTTATGGAAGTGTGGTTCATCATGGAAGAAGTGTTCCAATACTAGACAAAATACAAACGCGAGTGTACAAGCGAGTATTTTGCCTACCACCTAATGCCTCCCCAGCTCAGGTACGACTCGAGTTTGGTTTGCAGCATCAAATTCTCCACAAAAGGTACGAGTCAATCAAATTCTGGTACAACATATGGCTCAACTGTGATTTAGAAATTAATGCGGCACTCTTGTCAGCCATGCAAAACGACCCTAAATCCCACTATGCAAAGTACCTAAACACTTCTCTGAAAATCACAAAGTTGACAGATGTTTGGCAAAGGAAACTACCAGTAGTATCATTCAAGCAGATTGTGAAAAAAGCGGCCAAGTCGCACTCAATGATTGATGATAAAACAACCTTAAGACGACGTGCACACGCATGGATGGTTTTGCAATCCTATACAAGGCTGGAACCAGCAGTTTACCTAGGCCTTGCTTTCCCCCCATTTAAAATCAAAATACTTGAAGCTGCGCATGGGGCAACTGTCAGCTAAAGCTGATCAACCTGACTGGAGGACCCCAGGCCCTAGGGAATGTAACTTGTGTGGCTCAGCAGTTCAAGACTTCTTGCACTTGATAGGCATTTGCCCGGTGCTAGAGTGCGAACGTCGGAACTTACTGAGGCGGAAGTTTAATGAAAAAGGCATTCGCACTTGTCGCTCAGCAATACTAAAAGCTATGGACACTGCTGATCCACAATTCATTTGTCAAATAATCAAATTTATAACCCATTTTAAGAATACATTTGAAACAATAACATAGGTCACATTCATAGTACAGCAAATTCTGCTTGGTTTTTAAACAATGTTTTTAATGTGTGGTATTAATTCTTTACATTTAACTTATTGTAGTATGTGAAGGTAATGTATTTTATGTCTTGGAACATTGTATTGGTTTTAATTAACTATACAATAAATAATTTTTTCCAGTTATGAACAACATATTCCTACATTTTGTAAACATTTTTGCTTGATTAGAGCAGATGTTGAATAACATAATTTAAAATGCAATCAGTCTAGGATCACTGGCAACAGGCATGCTATGTAATGAGCAAGTACTGGTTAACACAATTTTAGACAAGCCGAATAATCTACAAAACAATGGTTTTGTTGATTTATATTGTACTAAATACCTTATTACGAGTCCCACGGTAATCCAGCTTTGAGCAGGAAATGGTGTTCACACCCAAATCAGTAATATATGTCCTGCAAAAATATGACTGCTAGAATTGGCCCTTTCTACAGGATCATATTCAGGCCTTTTGTCTTCCTCCACCTATTTTCTGCTGAATTTGTTTTTGTTGGCCTGAGGTCTCTGTGCACTTAACCACTGCTAACTAGTGCTAAAGTGCTCTCAACATTTAAACATGATGGAATTGGCTGATACCCAATTGGCATATTTGATTTACTTATAGGTCTCATGTAGAGTGGTATACCATATATGCAAGGCCTGTAAATTAAATGCTATTAGTTGGCCTGCAGCACTTATTGTGTAACCCACTTAAGTCGCCCTTTAAAACCCTTTTGCCCCAAGCCTATCATTGCAGCCTGAATGTAGTTTTAAACGGTCATGTTGACTTGGCATTTAAACTCCCTGAGCAAGCATCAAACTCCCATTTTATTACATATAAATCACCCCAAAGGTAGGCTGTAGGTAGTTCACAGGGCATGGTGCAGTATGATTAAAAGGTTGGAAATGTATGCTTAGGTTTCACATGTCCTGGTAGTGAAAAAGTCCTAAATGTGTTGTTCACCACTGTGAGGCCTACGTCTCCCATAGGATAACATTGGGAATTCCTTATTACATTTAATAAGCTTTAATTTCCAATAGGGAGCTGGTAGCTATGTCATGCTTACTGTTTGAACTTATGGTGATGAGCCCTATTTAATGATGAAATTGATTTTTTGATCACAATTATAAAAATTCCACTTTTAGAAAGTTGTAATTTTTCTGCTCTTATCCTGTTTGTGCCTAGAGCCTAGCCTGGGTCACATAACTCAGTGTAACTAGTGCTTAGATTACCCAGAAGAGCAGACTCCGCAGCGGCCCTCCGGTCTCTGCACTGGCTCCCAATCCGTAGCAGGGTGGAATTTAAAGCCCTGTGCACGTGCCACCGGATTATCAACGGGAGAGCTCCGCTCCCTTTGAAAGGATTGCTGACACCCTATGAGGCGTCTCGCTCTCTGAGATCTTCCGGCTCAGGACTCCTGGCAATTCCTAAGGTGTCCAGAGCCCGGATGGGTGGAAGATCTTTTAGGCACCTCGCACATCCAGATGGAACAAGCTACCTATGGCGCTGCGACTAGAACCTTCAGAAACAATCTTTAGAGCCAAGCTGAAGACTGCTTTATTCACACAGTAGCTTTTCTGCATTTGTAAGTTCTGGTAGGTATTAGCTCCTTAGCGCGGGGACACGCCGCTGTGCGTCACCAAGCGCTCTATAAAACCCCCTAAATAGAAAATAGTTAGCCTTTGTGATTCTTCCCAGACAGTCACACAATAGAGAGATTTGGTGTCCGTTAATGGGTCATGTGCTGGAAGAATGGGGGAGGAGCTACGCACAGCCCCACTTACAACTGAATAGCCTGTGCTCTACCTTCACACAAAGGAACTAATGACCCTGTGTTGTCACGGCAGCCAGCTTGGTGCCTGGGCAGGGCAGGCAGTTAATTCTATGCACTTCAAAGCCATTGTCTAGAAGCTTATCCCATCTTCCAGTACAAGAACATCAGGGTATAAAAGTAGGACCCAGCTCCTTAAGCAGGAATATAACCTCCCCGAAACAGAGCATATGAGATATTTGCACGTGCGTCACTGGGCGTTGCAGCCGCAAGTTCAAGAATCGGCTGATAGGAAATTCACTCCGTATGAACGTTGGCTCATCTCACACACATCCAACTCCAAGCTCATCTCAGACCTTTATAAACTGATTCAGACGCCAACCACACACATCTACAATCCGGGCAGGGTACGATGGGAAAAAGAACTGGGTAGATCCCTGAGTCACAAAGAATGGGGGAACATTGCATATAGGGCTAGACACTCAGCATACCACATGGGACTCACCGAGACGCTCACAAAAATATCTCTATACTGGTACTACACCCCCGAGAGGTTATCCGAAATGGATCCTTCAAAAGATAAGCTCTGCTGGAGGGGTTGTGGGCACACCGGAACCTTGGTACACATCTTGTGGAAATGCCCGCTCATCCAATCATACTGGACACACATCCTAGATGAAGTAGATGCACACTTCCAGACAGAAATACCCCACCTTCCTGCTTATATTCTACTGGGCCTCCCAGATGCATTAACCTACCCGCTGCGCTCTCGTAGGGGCCGTCAAATGGCCATAGCCCTTGGGTCTGCTCTGCAGAACATCCTTACACACTGGCATACCACCAACGTCCCTACCACCACAGGCTGGCACCACAGGATGTGGCATGTGTTGGGCATGGAGAAGCTGTCACTCACCGCAGCAGGGAAGGGGGACCAATTTGAGGAACTCTGGCAGCCTTTTAGAGCCCTACTGCTGACCGAATTCACGAAGATAACCTGTCCTAGATATCTCAGATTGTTGCGCCTGACGGCACCCATAGTTACAGATCCTTAGGGTACTCGCGGCAAGAGACGCTCAGAACTGGAACGAATGAGCTGTAGGGAGACTGTTGGGAGCTCTGGACTGGGTGTGGGGGGAAGGTGGAGGGTTGGAAGGGGGGGTTGGGCTACGGGCGGGGGAAGTTTTTCTTGGATTCTTCTAGTTTCGATATCTTCTTGGTTCAGTGCATTTTCATTTCCGACAGGTTGGACATTGCTGTTATTGCCAGTATTGCCTTGAACTTCAAGCCTCCGCTGAGAATTACTACTTATACCTGGTATAACCACAATGCTTATTATACTACATTGCGCTGTCTTCCAATAATAAAACAATTTAAACCTAAAAGTACGACCTCAGGCACCAGCTCCTCATTATACTTCTGGACCTGTGGATGCACTACCATAAATAATGACAGCTCAGCTGCTGAAAGCATTGTCACTCTGCTAGACTTCTGACCTGCTGCTGCATTGCTGTGTTGCTGCCCTCCTGCCCTGCAGCCTTTTTGCCTGAGGAAGGAGAACTGGACCTGCAACTTTATCTTGAAACCCAGGGCTACCAGAGTGACTCCAAGGGATAGTCTGCTGGCCTCCGGTTGTGAACCTCTAGACCATAAAAGGCTCTCCAATATTTTCACTAGCACCTGGACCCAGCTGAAGTGAGTTCCTGACCCCCCAAGTGATACCATACAGGCTCTGGACCCTTGGTGTGGTTCAGCGAATTGAAATCAACCTTTTGGGTTCTTCTCGACCGCAAACGGGCATTTTTGCAGCAAGACCTCACCACTTGCACCTCAATTCAGCTTGATGCTCTGCAACAACGACTGCTCGCAGGGACTGCAAAGACGAAGTTCCAGTAACACCTGCCTGTGAGGGCTGGCCTGCTCTTCACACTATGCCCGCAGCCTGCCACAATGCTCTCCCTGCGGCCCCCTCCAATGGACTCTTGGCACAGACTTTGGGAAGGTAAACTTCAGCAGGCCTAACCTGGTGACTGTACAAGACATGTGCTTCATCACGGTCAGCCTCAAATTCTGACTTAGACCCGGTCCAGAGCAACCAGGTATCCCAAGTTGGCGCTTTGTGTTTTTTTGGCACTATTTTTACTATACTCTTTGGTGTCAAATAATTGATTAAAATGTACTCAAATTTTCTAAATAGGTTTGGAATTTTTCTTCTGTTGTGTTTTCACTTTATTATTGTTTCTGTGCTGCATAAATACTTTACACATTGCCTCTAAGTTAAGCCTGACTGCTTTTTGTGCCAAGCTACCCAAGGTTAAGCACAGGTTAATTTAGTGGCTTTCTGTAGCTCACCCTGCAAGGGAGTGTGACGGTTGCTTGACCAGGGCTCACATCCCAGTCAACCAACAATCCAATTTCTCACAATGATGCTTAATAGCTTTAAAATATTTGCCAGGTAGAATATGATGGAATGTGTGTGAGAAACACACTTATCACTGTGCTAGCTTTGTTCTCAAGTGCGTCATACTGTACCTTGGGGCATATTTAGTAAACGTTAACACAACGCAGGACAGCAAGCAAAGTTACTGTACTACGTTGCATGAACATAACAGAGCTGAACCATGTCATATTTACTAAGATATGGAGCTCTTCATCTCTTTACCTGCACTGGCACACCTGAGTCTGCCTAGCACAACTGCAGGCACCCTTGCATCATGGTGCAAAGGTGTCTGCATTACGGGCAGGATTGTTTACATGCAGGAAGGGATATCTGCCTGCAGAAAAACAATCCTAACATGCAATATCCCCTTTCTATGTGTGATGCAGAATTGATCATGTATAGAAAGAGGAAATAATGAGAAGAAATAAAGAACTTTCTCCTCCTTACATCATGGTCTTGGTGGCTTATCATTTTGTCTCAATCCCGGTTTACTTATTTCAGTAAATCTGGAATCGCCCCAATATCAACAGGTGAATGAATGGGAACACCCATGCTCCAACCATGGAACACTTATGTCACAAAATGTAACACAGTGCAAGCTGCTGTGTTAGGTTACATTTCTTTACATAGTTACATAAGGTGGCACAAATCATCCGTTACATGGTTTTATAAATCTTACTTAGGCCTTTTGCGTTTCCTTGCGTCACCTTGTGCAATGCAGGGACAAAGCTGAATCTGCACCCTATTGTTTTCCACACTCAGAGATAGCTCTATTTACCAGGTCAACATTACCTCCCAAAATACAAGGCCATTCCTAAGCAGTTGCGGCAGGTGCAGGTAAGAGTGGTGGGGTGGGGGGGAATTCGATAGATGATTGAATAGGATTTTTTTTCGTATTCCGTCATCTGTTGACTTCCCCCCTCTTCCGGCCCCCCCCCCCCATCCCTCCACACCACCCCACCCCCCACGTGCTTACCTGTTTCGGCCACCACTGTTCCTAAGAGTTGTATGATAACATGGTACAAGAAATACATAATCAAAGCTCCAAAAACAATCACTAACTACAGCTTACAAATGAAGAGCAGTATATCAGTGCATCATTCAAATTTATAGAGATAATAGTGTACGGAAAAAATATCAGAATAGTGTAACAGCATTGAACAGTGAAGTGCAGGGAACAAAAAAAATCTGTGATCAGTCAGTGCTCAGTCAATGACTTGTATTTTCCTTATTTTTCAGAAATAACATGTAGATGGAGCCTTGTCACATCATACATCGCCTTTTTGACACCTTAAATTAAAGATGTATCTCACTTGCTTGAAATGTGAAGAGCATAATATTGTTTTGTGCCGCTCAATACATTCTTTGTTAAAAAGTGGATTTGTCATACAGAAGAAACACAACCACCCTGCTGAGACATGACAGTGATGCCTTAAATGTCACTGATCTCCGAATGTAGTCATTCAAAAATATAATATAATTATATTTCAACCTGACCTTTATTTTTTGCAGCAAAAGGGAAATATTATTCTCGTACGGAGGCATGTATTCAAAACATCTGTACAATCTGAGCATCAGATGAGCAAAAAGACAGCAGTTGCACTAACATTTCTGAACTATGACATTTATAAGATTATAAGCAGATTTTCTGCTTAATTGTCAACATAAAGAGGACATACGGTTCGCATTATTGCTCTACTCAGTGATATTTGCTAAATTTTAGACTCTGCAGTTTTTTGGATGTTTTCTTACTAAGGATTGCTGACACAGACTGAAATGAGTGGCCTTGCAAAAGATGGGTGAAAATGTTTTTGGTCTGTAAAAGATTGTGCACATATGACACTGAGCATCATTTTCTTGTGAAATTTCTATTCAAGTAAGAACCTAAAAGGTCCTGCCTATAACCTGCTCAGTTGCTGCCAGGGGTCACAAGTGTCAGCCCCTCTGACTGCCCCCCTCCCCCTTTACGGCCTGTGCTACCCCACCTTTTGTTCAATGGGCCTTTTAAAAAATATAAGCCATAGGAGTAATTGCCTATAATCTGAAACTCTCTGCTTTCAGACGAGTCACGGATGAGTTTAAAGTGCTTGGGCAGCAGTGGCATAATGCAAAATAAAATTACCCCCACCCCAAAGAATGTGGTGTAGGGTCCCTAAGACTCCCATAGATCACTTAATAGATTTAAGGCTGCACTGCATGGGGACCTCCTCGAGGGTGGGTATCGGTAGGTCCGACTGGGCCCCCTCTACTCTGCAGGGGCTGCGGGGGCCTGTATCACATCCCTGCATGGCATTTGAGATATGAGCACTCTAAAGGGCAGGCATTATGTGCAGGAAACTATTATTCAGTCATTACATGACCCACCACTGCAGAAGCTAGTCTTATATTCCTTGTATGCCGCAGTAAGGGATTAGTAGACAGACTGGGGCGGTTAAAGGACGGGCAGTAATTCTACTGAACAGTATTTCATTGGAGGCATTCTGTGGCATATTAAATAATGAGCAGGCTTTCTGTAGCACTGCTACAGATGGACTGGGAATCTGTAGAGTATTTTTGATGAACCAGAATTCTGCGCATAGTAATTCATGGGTTGCTTCTTAACATGTGTTAGATCTGTCAGGCTTAGGATGGTTTTCCCCCAAACTTTTTTCCTACCTACCTCTATCTTTGTGCTGGAATCCGTTTTGCTGGTCTTAGGAGTCTGTGCATATTACCACTGGTAACCAGTGCTAAACAGCTTTTGCTCACTTCCCTAAACAATGGTTTAATTGACTTACACCTAATTGGCATATTTAATTTGAATATAAGTCTCTTGTAGAGTGGTATACCATATGCCCAGGCCCTGTAAGTTAATTACTTCTAGTGGGCCTGCAGCACGTATTGTGCCACCCACTTAAGTAGCACCCTAAAACAAGTTCTAGGCCTGCCATTGCAGCCTGAATGCTGTTTTAAGCTGACAATTCCATTTGGCAATAAAATCCTCTTGCCAAGCCTTAAAATCCCCTTTTATTGCATATAAGTCACCCCTAAGGTGGGCCCTAGGTAGCCCAAATGGCAGGGTACATTGTGACTAAAAGACTGGGCGTGTATTTTTACATTTTATATGTCCTTGGAGTGAAAAACCCCTAAATTTGTTTTTCACTACCGTGAGGCTTACCTGTCTCATAGGATAACATTGGATTGCCTTATTGAATGTAATATGTGTTAACTTCTGATTGCAACCAGGTATCCAGTTCATGTTTGGTATCTATGAAATTGTCAGGAAAAAAACCTCTTTAATAGAAAAATCTGATTCTTAATAACAGTTTTAAAACTGTCATGTTGTGACTTGATAGTAAGTTGATATTTTCCTGATCTTAGCACTTTTGTGCCTGCAGCATGCCTTGAGTCACATGACTAGGTGTAACTGACAGATAGAGTTTGTGAATTCCTCCCAGACAATCACACAATAGAGGGATTAGTTGTGCCTGAATGGGCCACCTGCTGGTGGATTGGGGGCAAAGCTGAGCACCGCCCCACTTGCATCTAATTAGGGTGTGCTCAGCCTTCACAGAAAGACCTATCACCTCCACATTGTCACTGCAGCCAGCTTGAAGCCAGGGTAGATGAGTCATGATATAAGGATGTTCCATGTACTTCAGAGTACCTTTCAAGAAGCTTCTTCCACCTTCCAGAGGAAGGGCACCAGGGTATAAAAATAAGATCTTCAGGTCCACTCTTCAGTTCACTCCTGGACCTGTGGAAGGACTCTAAGAGGACAGCCTGCTGCGGTAACCTGCTGTGCACTCTGCAAGATTGATTTGCTGTACCTGGTGGGACTGCTTTGCTGCCTGGAGGCTACCTTGAACCTTTAGAGGTCAGCCCATCTTCACTTGAGCCCAGGACTACCAGAGTGATTTCAGGGTCTGGGTTGATCACCTCCTGTTCGGAGCTACAGGAGCACAAAAGGCTCTCACCATCCATCATGAACCAGCACCTGGACCTAGCCTGAGTAAGTCCTGAGCACTCCAGTGGTGTTCCACCAATCCTGCTACAGTTACCCAAGGGGCCATAGCCCAAAACTGAGGACTTATAAAATCTGAGAACCAGGATGAGACTGCGACCAACCTCAAAGCCTATCCATTCAAGGTGCATCACCAGTTGGATTGACTTTGCGGCTTCTCCTGCTACCTTCTTCTCCGCCGCAGCAAATCCTGTTCAGCAGTCCTTCGTTAATGAGGAATCCGGCCTCATGGAACTGTCTTTGGCTACAGGCCTCTGCCTCGTCTCGCTGGAGATTTTCCACTTCCATAGAAGAGGCTATCAGCCTGATTCATGAAGCGAAATAGCGCCCGCAATGGCTGCGAAAACGCAATTGCGGGTGCAAAACACGGAATCGGCATTCAAGTACGAAATAGCGAAATCGCAAAAAAATAATAGCGAGCGGAATAGCGATTACGCTGTAAAAGTCGCAGACTCCGGGAAGTCGAGCATTAGCGAAAATGAAATAGCGACCAACCACGGAATCTGCGAATTGGATAGCGAAACGCAATATTGTCTCAATCGGCATTCATGAAAGAAATAAATTAGCGAAAAATCGCTAAATCGCACATTAGCGCGGCGCAATTTAAGGACAACTCAAAGCAGGTGGTAACCATAAAAGCCATGATTAACCAAATTTTGAAAAACTGTTAGCCAATCACCAACAGGTCCAGGCCTGACCAATCACACATAAGGACATTCAGCAGCAGCAATAGGCGTTCCACAATGCCTGGGATGTACATGGTGGTGAGGCGGCGAAGGCTACAGCGAGCAGCACGGAGGAGACGCATGAGGCAGGCACGGATTTACCGGCAGCGGGTCACCTTGCTGGGGCAAACCAGAGAACAGATTTATGCTAAATACAGGCTGAATGGGGAAATGATCACCTGGCTGATACAAGAACTCGACCCCATCATGCAGCACCCAACAAGGCGAAACAATTCTGTGCCCACACATGTGCAGGTATTGTGCAGCCTGCACCTCCTGGCATCCGGCAGTTTCCAGGGCATAGTAGCCGCTGCTGGGGGGATTTCCCAGCCCACCATGTCACGCTGCCTCCACACTTTTGTTGACGCCATGCTCACCCAGCTCCACCGGCACATCACATTTCCCACGAGCCAACAGGATTTGGACCTCACAAAACTTCAATTTTATAATGTTGCCCATTTTCCCCATGTCCTTGGCTGCATAGACTGTACCCACGTCGCCATCTGCCCACCAGCTGCCACGGAGTATATGTACCGCAACAGGAAGTCGTACCACTCCCTCAACATACAGATGGTCTGCAATGCCAAGACCATCATCACTGACATTGTGGCCCAGTACCCAGGGAGTACCCATGACTCCTTCATCTTCAGGCACAGCGGACTCCACACACGACTGATCAGGGGAGAGTTTGGGGAAGGACACCTACTTGGTAAGTACACTTTGTCGACAATGTCACATTGCTATGAAGTAACTGCGCTACACAGGCAATCAACATCTGCATCCTCTCATTCAGGTGACAGTGGCTACGCCCTACGGGAATACCTCCTGACCCCTTACCTCAACCCTGCCACACCTCAGCAACGCCGCTACAATGTTGCGCACATCCGGACAAGGAACTGTATTGAAAGGACATTTGGCCTGCTCAAGAGCAGGTTCCGTATACTGCACAAGACAGGTGGGGCCATGTATTACAGTCCTGCAGCGTGCTGCCGCATTGTGGCTGTCTGTGCAATGCTTCATAACATTGCAACCAAGCGCCGGATACCAGTTGACATCTCAGGCAGTGAATCTGAGGGGGACGACCGGCCACCAGCACATGCGCACCATGCACGCGGGGAGAACCCAGCTGAAGGCCACAGACGTCGCAACCACATCACAGCTAACAATTTCTAGCCCACCCCCTTCCCCCACCCCACATATCACAATTGCATGCAAACTGTAATGATTACACAAGGCGTATGTGTGCACCAAAATAAATGTATTTGTTTGAATCACAAAAAAATAAATGGGTCTTCGTAACAACTATATACAAAAAGCAGTATTCATGCATACTGCATGAGACGCTCCATTGCAGGCTTAAGTTCAGCCTGCGCCTGTGTCCCTGTCACAATGTCATTGGCGTCTCCGGCGCACAATTCCCAGGCGCCTGGGAGCCTCTTCCTCTTCCTGGGCAGCTGGAGGTGGGGCAGCCCTTGCGCTGCGCCTAGGTGGGGGGGCCTGCGTGGCAGAGTGGCTGCTGACACTAGAGGCACCCTCACTAGCATCATCACCCCCCACAATTGCCGGAATCACAGGTGCGTGCAGTGCGGTGACCGCGGTTGTCAAATGCTCCAGCACCCGGGTAATATCCTCGCAGCACTGGACGAGTTGGTGCTGCTGGGTTAAGGAGCGGCGCGCAAGCAGGGTGGTGGCATTTGCCGAGGCATAATTGGAGCGGCTGTAGGTGGACAGCCGGCTCAGCAACTGGTGGTGGCGCCTGCTAGCAACACTTCGGTGCTTCACCAGCGCAGCAGTGTTGTGTTCCATAGCCGTCGTCATGCGGTCAATGGCCGCCGTCATGCGGTCCACCCTGTCGCCCACTCCCGCAACATTGCGGCCGATCTTCTGCAGCTGGAGCTGGATGGCTCCCTGCTGCTGCGACTGGCGCTGGTGTAAACGCAGCATGCGCCGCTCCACACTCATGCATGCGTGGAAGTGGCCATTGCCCCTCCTGGTGGTCGGCCGCTGTGTAGCCGATGTGGCTGGCCCAGATGGTGGTGGACGAGCTGCAGGTCTTGCAGCAACTGGTGTTGCAGGTGCGGCAGGTGTGGTGGGTGGCCTGGCCTTGGCAGCCGGTGGGCCTGAGGCGGATGCGGCAGGTGTGGTGGGTGGCCTGGCCTTGGCAGCCGGTGGGCCTGAGGCGGATGCAGCAGGCAAGGTGGGTGGCCTGGCCTTGGCAGCCGGTGGGCCTGAGGCGGATGCTGCAGGCAATGTGGGTGGCCTGGCTGCTGGTGTTGGCGCTGGCGCAGGGGCTGGTGGCTGGGTGGCAGGTAGGGATTCCTCCTCCTGGGCCTCCTCGTCGATCAGCAGCCTCTCACTGTCGCTGCTATCTCCTGCACCTGTGAGGGTAAGTGGATACTCATTAGGTGCATGTGACTGACAGACGTGCAGATGTTACATGCATGCTGGGTGTCATTCCCTGGGTGGCTGTGTATTTGCGCACTTTGGAACCTTTCGGGCCGCATTGTGGTAGTACTACATTGTGGACATACTACGTCTCCCACAATGCTTCAGGGCATTTCCTGATGCACGGCATGACTAAGGGCCAATGAGTGAGCCTATTTGGTCATGGGCGGTCATAGGGACAGGGTCGCAGTCGCATGCCACTTACCTTGGGTGTCTTGGGTGGGGCGGGAGGAGTCCAGTGGGGTGACGCCAACACACGCCTCCCTCTCCAACGTGTCCTCTACCCGGTCCTCCAGGGGGGTGTTGGGTGGGACAGTCGGGCCACCTCCTCCGGTGCCTGATGCCTCACCAAGGCGCTCCGCAACCCTCTCCTTGGCACGCCCTCGGAGGTCGTACCACCGCTTTTTTAATTCCTCCAGGGACCTGTCCGCAACTCCCACAGAGTTCACACTTGCGGCAATCCCCACCCAGATCCTCCTCTTCTCCTGCTCGGGGACCCTCCGGGAGTTTGCACCGAACAGCTGGTCGTGGTTGGCCACCACACCCTCTATGAGGTTCTCCAGCTCCTGTTCAGAAAATTTCAATTTGCGCTTTCGGCCAGCGCTGTTGCTGGGTCCGGGCTGTGGGTCGTCTGACATAGCGGTCGCTATTTCGGCGGGGTCGGGATGCTCAAACGGCGGGTTGGTGGCAGCTTTCCGTCGTGGACAGTCGACTGTTAGCGTCACTGTGGTGTTTGGGGGTGGGATTTGGCTGCTTCCTGGTTGTGATGTCATCACGGTGCTCGGAATGCGTCTTCCCGTTTTCCTGATCCCGCGAGAATGCGACTCGCAATCCCGTGCAATCGGGATTGCGAGCGCAATCTCGTGCGATCGGGATTGCGAGTCGCAATCCCGATCGCAGGTAGCCGGAAATAGCGATTATTCTGCGTTTTTTGTGGGTCGCTAACGGCTTTCGCGCCCGCATGCGAGTCGCTATTTTTTCTCAGAAAAGTACATGAATGCCGTTTTGCGTTTCCTCAATAGCGAGTCGCTATTGATCGCTATTAGGGACACGCAAAACGGCCCGTACATGAATCAGGCTGTAAGTCCCTTAACTTCCAAAAAACAAACTATGTACAAATTTTAAAATCTTCACTGCGGCTTCAACCCAAGGCTCAGTGATGATAGTCCAACTTCAGACACCTCCTGCAGCTATGTTCCGCTGAACTTCACCTTCACAGAACATTTTTCTTGAAAATTCTTCTAAGTCCGAAGTTAAGCGCTGGCCGAGCCCAATTTACTTCTTGTATCTAAACCACGCTCCATTGTGGCCAGCCATATTATTTGATCCTCTTGCACGACTAGATGTCTGGGGTTGTCGCTTTGACCTTCTAGGTGCTAGTTTTCACTAACACTTTAAAAATTCATAACTCCGGTTCTACTGATTGGATTGTTGTCATTTTGGTGTCAAATAATTTATTAAAATGTACTCTATTTTTCTAAATTGGTGTGGGGGGTTTCCTATGTTGTGTTTTCACTTTATTGCTGTTTGTGTGCTGTATAGATATTTTACACATTGCTTCTAAGCTAAGCATAACTGCATTTTGTGCCAAGCTACCCAGGGTTAAGCACAGATTGAGTGCCTTTTGTGGTTCACCCTGCAAGGGATTGTGGCTGTGACTTGACCAGGATCACACCCCAGTCAACCAACAACCCAATGTCTCACAACATGGTATGTGAAGGGCGGGTATTCTGTTCACCATAACTTTTGAACAGGTCTTCTGTGCAAGATCACTGTTAAGCAACACTTCTGTGGCATGATGGTTTTTGGCTTGTTGGAAATTTGTATATCAGACATGACCTAGGAATCAACAAGGGCAATGAAAGGGATAATGGATAACTGGCAGTGCATATTGTTAAAACGGTTGGAACTAGGGGTCTATTCACAAAGGTTTTTTTGAGTAATGAAGTAGTACACTTGCAGTACATTTTTACATATCTTTCTTGAATTGGCACAACAACATCTAAAATGTGAATGCAATGGGGATGTTTGTGAAAAAAGCAGAATCAGTTAATACAAATAGAAAGGAATGTATCCTCTTTTCACTTTTATTAATAGGGATTTCGAGATTTCAGGGCCGATTCACAAAGGCATGTAACTGTAGGTAAAAAAACATACTACAAGTGTAGTACTTTACATACTCCAAAACTCCTTTGTGAATCAAATCACAAGTAGTTTAATTCTCTGTAAAGAAAGAGAAAAGGGCAATGGAGGGAATGAAGTGCCTCCAACCCTGAAATGGCACTATTTTATCAACAGGTGCAAAATGGAAGCAACACTTCTTATCTATTTGCCAACATAATACAACGTGCTGCAGAAATCATGATTTTCAGGGCTTTTCTTATTTAATTTTCCTTTATCATTTTGTATGCATTAAACAGCAGTTGTTTGTTTTATTCAATGTTTAAGGCTTTCTCACAGCTTCGGTTATGTACTTTGATTTGTCAGTAGTGTTGTCTGTCCTCGTGACACAGGACTGAATCTGATAGAAGGGCAGTCATGTCTATTGGACCTTAGGGTAGATTTTGCTTAGACCAACACATAAAAAGGTGAAGCTTCTTAGGTTTGGAAAGGCACATGTATGTTACTTGAGTTAATATAGGTTTTTTCAACAAGTGTCAGGTAAGTGAAGAATGTAGGAAAGTGCCCTTTTGTGACATGGTCACTCCCACTTTTTGCCACTGGTACTAATGTTTTCCGACTAATGTGCACTGGCTCCCTGCCAACCAGGCCCCGGTAATCTTTCCCTAAAACAAGCTACATGTTCAATTGTTAAACCAATTGGCAAGGACTTTAGCACCCCTGTAAGATCCTAGTAAATGGTACCCCTGGTACTTAGGGGATGGATACTAAAGAGGGTCTCCAAGGGCTGCAACATGTATTGTGCCACCCTAAGGGACCTACACCCAAATCCATGTAAACTACCACTGCAGGCTACATGAAATGGTGCAATCCATTGTGAAAAAACGACATGGCTTCCTCCCTGTGTGCCATGCCTACAGACACTGCATGTAATATATGTAACTCACCCCTAGTGCGGGCCTTAAAGGACTAAGGCAGGGTACATTATATTGCATGTGAGGGTGCATCTGCATGAGCAGATATGCCTCTCTAATGTCCAGTCCCATTGCAAGATACTACAAGTGATCAGGGAGCCATTTTCAGTAAGTAAATGTACTGTGCACTGGCCATTACAGGTTACCCAGCTACATAATGGCTTCACTGAAAATAATTGTGTTTGGTATCAAACACTTCTTCTTAACAAATCCATACTGATGCCGGTATCGGATTTGTCTTGACATGCCCCTGAATCCTTCTAGTCCCTTAGTATGCTGGTTGACTGGTATCATCCAGCCTAAGACCACAGACCCATTTCTGGCCCCCTGCAGTTGAGATCCTATGCTCTCAGAGGCCAAAAACAATGCCTGCTCTGGAGGAAGGTGTTTACAACTCTTCCGGAAGGATGGTTAGTGTTTTAGCATATCAAGGCCAGAGACTTCAAAGCCTCTGCCACCCTTGATATACGACCCTGGCTTCCCCAAGACCTTTGAGATGCCACCCCCTGCCCTGAGGCCCATTTGACACCCAGACAGGCGGCAAAAGTAGCTAGTCAGAAGGCGTGTTCACACTACGGTGGGCTGCATGTAGTAAACAATGAAAGGTTCCACCTTCTTGTTTTAGTGGAACTAGGAGCTCTAGGTCAGGTTTATGCCCATTCTCCACAGAAAGTGGTCCTATTGGATGTGTAGACACCCCAGTGGTAGGTAGCCCAGTGGCTACTACCTTACATTCCCCTTAATGCCCCTAATTGCAGTATTTAGGTGGCCCTCTGACAACAGCAACTCAGATTCATCTGCTGGGAACAGAAGAAAGACCAGAAGAGCTGAAAATGCAAGAACTGTGGACCAGCTCCAGAACTGGTGCCAAACGTTGCCATCCTGCTGCTGCCTAACAATTAAAAGGACATGACTCGTCCAGCAGCTGTGTCCCCTCCCAAAGCCTTGAATGGCTGCCAGTCCTTCGCCTATCAGTCAGCAACTCCCTTGAAGTGGAGTAGCCACGTCCCTGCAGTCTGCAGGCACCAACCATATCTGCCTGGTACACTGTTCTGCTGGACACCTGGTCCACTGAGTAAGCAGCACCCCAGGAGAATGTGTTTGTTGCTCCCAGAGGCCAGCCCCACCTTCCCCGTGAATTTTCAGCATCTAGACCCTGCAGAAGCTCCCTCGCATCAATACCTTAGGTACCGAGCCCTGGCAGCAACCAAGGCTTGTTGAGTGTCTCGTCCAGACACCGACCCTGCCAAGACCGATCTACCAACGAGGCACATCAGCATCACTGATGACAGCACAAAGAGTGGCACTGCTGTCCTGTTTTCGCTCATCACCAGGTCGACCCCAAGAAGTGAGAGCCTATAACGCAAGCAACTCGCTCAACAAAATTCATCTGCACACGGGCCTCAGAGCATCTGAGCCAACCAACAGTGTCCCCTTGCTCCAGAGACCCTCAAGAGCTCAGATTTGTCCCCAAGTCCCTACTTTCAGGCTTTTTCTGAGATCTAAAACGTCATATGGACAGTCTAGCATTCTTGTTCAGAAGCAAACATAGACCATACTTACAGCATTTTAGGTGCCCCTCCTGCTTGAATCAATTTTCCTGAAGGACTCTGCTCCTGCTCCCACTAGTAATGATGTCTTATATACAGTCTAGCATTCTTGTTGAGAAGCAAATGCAGACCCTATTTACAGCATTTTCTGTGCCCCTGCTGCTTGAATAGTTTTTTCTGAAGGACTCTGCTTCTGCTCCCACTAGTAATGATATCTTACCTTCTCATGTACCTCAGACCCACAGGAGAGCATGCTGAAGGCTGGAACAGCAGGAAAGGACTAAATGTTCCAGAATATGCACACCACTGTGTCACAGGTTATGGCTCCCAGGCCTGTTTCAGCTAAAAGAAGTGCCTATGGGCTCAAAAGCTATCCAGGTCACAGTTCCTGATGTGCCCCTGCTGTCTAAAGAACTTTGCCTGAAGAACTCTCCTCCAGCTGATGTATTCATTATTATCTCTCTTCTCTGCCCCTTATAACTTATATTCACTGGTGAGAGCTCATACTGGAGGCTGGATCAGGAAAAAAACTACAAGTCCCAGACAATCGTGTGTGCTGTCAAGGTACCAGTTTCCCCCTGACTCCAGCTAAAGATGGGACCTAAGGGCTCAGAAGGTAGTGTTAGCCACAAGCCCTGCAATGCCCTCACTGTCTGAAGAACTGTAGGCACAACAGGAAGTACAAGTCGCAGAAGATCCAATGTACTATCAGCCATCAGTTACAACACCGTATCCCTGATTCCAGGCAGTGGTGGGGACTGTCATGAAAGGTGTGTGGCCACACAAAGCACCAATGCATCAAAGGCTGTACTCGGGCAAAGTCCACACTACTGGCTACAAGCAAGCCTGTCCACATCCAGAACAGGCTGGAGTAGATTGGTATGTGCCACCCTTTTTTCTCTGGATTCTTCTGGTTTGCCAAATAGAGATGAATTCAGTGAGAAAGTCTCTAAAGTAATGGCTAGCTTATACATCTGCCAAGTTAATTATATTATGTTATCTTTCATATTAAGAAACATAGGGAAGAAGAAGGCAACAGCTTTAATGCTCTTCATTGCCATTTAATAAATTATAGAAGCATCAGCCATATTGAGGATTTCTTACAAAAGGAGGAGGTGTGATAAACAATGAATACCTCTACTGGAACCCATACTCATGAGCGCATTAGGGAGGCAATGATCACTAGTGATGCTGCATGTTTCACCGTTTGCACCAAATGTAGGGTCCTACTCCAGTTATTTGCCCACTCAAGTCCAACTTGCAATGGTCTGAAGCAAAAGAGTGAATTCTTTGCAGAAGCACATTGACTTAACCACAATTATATTTAGGCCTATAGATTGGGCAGCAGTAATAAGAGGATAGCTGACATCAGGCATAAGTTACACTAGATTTGTTGGGTCTTTAGCACCCCCTTTAAATCCATAAAATGCTGACAAAATTGGATATCAAACTATTGCTGTAAGACTATAATATATGGACACACAATAGGCCCGGTGTAGAGACAAAATATCGATTTTTTTTATCAACTAGACATAATATCGAGTCAAAAATATAGAATAGACATAATATCGACTAGACATAATATAGACTACCAAAATATCGACTAGAAAATTTTAATATCGAATAGAATGGACATAATATCGTATCAAAAATATACAATGGACATAATATCGACTAGACATAATATAGACAACAAAAATATCGAATTTTAGGTAAGTTAATATAAATTTTTATTTTTTGTGTAATATAATTCTGTAGCGGGTTGTGGGTTTATAGGGGAATAGGGTGGGAAGTAATTTAATTATAATTAATTAAATATGTTATTTTATTTATTGTTATTTATTTAGAATTATTGGTAATTAATTTTTAATTGATAATTAATTAATTGTTGATTGATAATTAATTTAAATTAATTGTTTAATGGACAATTAATTGTTAATTAATTATTAATTGGTAATTAATTAAAATATAATTGGTAATTAGTTTTAATTGATTAACTGATAAATATTTTAATTTTAGTAATTTATTTTCTGTAGCGGGTTGTGGGTTTATAGGGGAATAGGGTGGGAAGTAATTTAATTATAATTAATTAAATATGTTATTTAATTAATTGGTATTTATTTTGAATTAATTGGTAATTAATTTTTAATTGATAATTAATTAATTGTTAATTGATAATTAATTTTAATTAATTGTTTAATGGACAATTAAGTGAATAATATTTTTTTTCTGTAGCGGGTTGTGGGTTTATAGGGGAATAGGGTGGGAAGTAATTTAATTATAATTAATTAAATATGTTAAATAATTAATTGATTGGTATTTATTTTGAATACAATGTCAATTAATTTTTAATTGGTAATTAATTAATTGTTAATTGATCATTGATTTTTATTAATTGATAATTATGTGAATAATAATATTTTATTTTTTGTAGCGGGTTGTTGGTTTATAGGCGAATAGAGTGGGAAGTAATTTAATATAATTAATTAAACATGAAAATTAATTAATTGGTATTTATTTGAAATAAATTGTTAATTAATTTTTAATTGGTAATTAATTAATTCTTAATTGGTAATTAACATTTATTAATTGATTGATTTATAATTAAGTGATTTATATTAATTTATTTTCACTAGAGTGGGGATATTAAAATTTACCCCAATGCTATCCAACGTTTTCCCTACTGTTGCACTCTCTGGAGTGGGAATAGTGATTTTTACCCCTACGCTATCCAACGCTTTCCCTACTGTTGCACTCTCTGGAGTGGGAATAGTAATTTTTACCCCTACGCTATCCAATGCTTTCGCTACTGTTGCACTCACTGGAGTGGAAATATTAATTTTTACCCTTACGCTATCCAATGCTTTCCCTACTGTTGCACTCACTGGAGTGGGAATAGTAATTTTTACCCTTACGCTATCCAACGGTTTCCCTACTGTTGCATTTGCTGGAGTGGGAATATTAATTTTTACCCCTACGCTATCCAACGCTTTCCCTACTGTTGCCCTCTCTGGAGTGGTAATAGTAATTTTTACCCCTAAGCTATCCAACACTTTCCCTACTGTTGCACTTACTGGAGTGGGAATAGTAATTTTTACCCCTACGCTATGCAACGCCTTCCCTACTGTTACACTCTCTGGAGTGGGAATAGTAAATTTTACCCCTACGCTATCCAACGCTTTCCCTACTGTTGCACTCGTTTGAGTTGGAATAGTAATTTTTACCCATACGCCATCCAACGCTTACCCTACTGTTGCACTCTCTGGAGTGGGAATAGTAATTTTTCCCCCTACGCTATCCAACGTTTTCCCTACTGTTGCACTCGCTGGAGTGGGAATAGTAATTTTTACCCCTACGCTATCCAATGCTTTCCCTACTGTTGCCCTCGCTGGAGTTGGAATAGTAATTTTTACCCCTACGCTATCCAACGCTTTCCCTACTGTTGCACTGTTTGGCGTGGGAATAGTAATTTTTACCCCTACGCTATCCAACGCTTCCCCTACTATTGCACTCGCTGGAGTTGGAATAGTAATTTTTACCCCTACGCTATCCAACGCTTTCCCTACTGTTGCACTCTTTGGAGTGGGAATAGTAATTTTTACCCCTACGCTATCCAACGCTTTCCCTACTGTTGCACTCTTTGGAGTAGGAATAGTAATTTTTACCCCTACGCTATCCAACACTTTCCCTACTGTTGCACTTGCTGGAGTTGGAATAGTAATTTTTACCCCTACGCTATCCAATGCTTTCCCTACTGTTGCACTCACTGGAGTGGGACTAGTAATTTTTACCCTTACGCTATCCAACGGTTTCCCTACTGTTGCATTTGCTGGAGTGGGAATAGTAATTTTTACCCCTACGCTATCCAACGCTTTCCCTACTGTTGCACTCTCTGGAGTGGGAATAGTAATTTTTACCCCTACGCTATCCAACGCTTTCCCTACTGTTGCACTCTACGGAGTGGTAATAGTAATGTTTACCCCTACGCTATCCAACACTTTCCCCACTGTTGCACTTACTGGAGTGGGAATTGTAAATTTTACCCCTACGCTATCAAACGCTTTCCCTACTGTTGCACTCGTTTGAGTTGGAATAGTAATTTTTACCCATACGCCATCCAACGCTTACCCTACTGTTGCACTCTCTGGAGTGGGAAAAGTAATTTTTACCCCTATGCTATCCAACGTTTTTCCTACTGTTGCACTCACTGGAGTGGGAATAGTAATTTTTACCCCTACGCTATCCAATGCTTTCCCTACTGTTGCCCTCGCTGGAGTTGGAATAGTAATTTTTACCCCTACGCTATCCAACGCTTTCCCTACTGTTGCACTGTTTGGAGTGGGAATAGTAATTTTTACCCCTACGCTATCCAACGCTTTCCCTACTGTTGCACTCTTTGGAGTGGGAATAGTAATTTTTACCCCTACGCTATCCAACGCTTTCCCTACTGTTGCACTCGCTGGAGTGGGAATAGTAATTCTTACCCCTACGCTATCCATCGCTTTCCCTACTGTTGCACTCTTTGGAGTGGGAATAGTAATGTTTACCCCTACGCTATCCAACGCTTTCCCTACTGTTGCACTCGCTGGAGTGGGAATAGTAATTTTTACCCCTACGCTATCCAACGCTTTCCCTACTGTTGCACTCGCTGGAGTTGGAGTAGTAATTTATACCCCTACGGTATCCAACGCTTTCCCTACAGTTGCACTATTTGGAGTGGGAATAGTAATTTTTACCCCTACGCTATCCAACGCTTTCCCTACTGTTGCACTCGCTGGAGTGGGAATAGTAATTTTTACCCCTACGCTATCCAACGCTTTCCCTACTGTTGCACTCGCTGGAGTGGGAATAGTAATTTTTACCCCTACGCTATCCAACGCTTTCCCTACTGTTGCACTCTCTGGAGTTGGAATAGTAATTTTTACCCCTACGCTATCCAACGCTTTCCCTACTGTTGCACTCTTTGGAGTGGGAATAGTAATTTTTACCCCTACGCTATCCAACGCTTTCCCTACTGTTGCACTCTTTGGAGTGGGAATAGTAATTTTTACCCCTACGCTATCCAACACTTTCCCTACTGTTGCACTTGCTGGAGTTGGAATAGTAATTTTTACCCCTACGCTATCCAATGCTTTCCCTACTGTTGCACTCACTGGAGTGGGAATAGTAATTTTTACCCTTACGCTATCCAACGGTTTCCCTACTGTTGCATTTGCTGGAGTGGGAATAGTAATTTTTACCCCTACGCTATCCAACGCTTTCCCTACTGTTGCACTCTCTGGAGTGGGAATAGTAATTTTTACCCCTACGCTATCCAACGCTTTCCCTACTGTTGCACTCTACGGAGTGGTAATAGTAATGTTTACCCCTACGCTATCCAACACTTTCCCTACTGTTGCACTTACTGGAGTGGGAATAGTAAATTTTACCCCTACGCTATCAAACGCTTTCCCTACTGTTGCACTCGTTTGAGTTGGAATAGTAATTTTTACCCATACGCCATCCAATGCTTACCCTACTGTTGCACTCTCTGGAGTGGGAATAGTAATTTTTACCCCTACGCTATCCAACGTTTTCCCTACTGTTGCACTCACTGGAGTGGGAATAGTAATTTTTACCCCTACGCTATCCAATGCTTTCCCTACTGTTGCCCTCGCTGGAGTTGGAATAGTAATTTTTACCCCTACGCTATCCAACGCTTTCCCTACTGTTGCACTGTTTGGAGTGGGAATAGTAATTTTTACCCCTACGCTATCCAACGCTTTCCCTACTGTTGCACTCACTGGAGTTGGAATAGTAATTTTTACCCCTACGCTATCCAACGCTTTTCCTACTGTTGCACTCTTTGGAGTGGGAATAGTAATTTTTACCCCTACGCTATCCAACGCTTTCCCTACTGTTGCACTCTTTGGAGTGGGAATAGTAATTTTTACCCCTACGCTATCCAACACTTTCCCTACTGTTGCACTTGCTGGAGTTGGAATAGTAATTTTTACCCCTACGGGATCCAACGCTTTCCCTACTGTTGCACTCGCTGGAGTGGGAATAGTAATTCTTACCCGTACGCTATCCATCGCTTTCCCTACTGTTGCACTGTTTGGAGTGGGAATAGTAATGTTTACCCCTACGCTATCCAACGCTTTCCCTACTGTTGCACTCGCTGGAGTGGGAATAGTAATTTTTACCCCTACGCTATCCAACGCTTTCCCTACTGTTGCACTCGCTGGAGTTGGAGTAGTAATTTATACCCCTACGGTATCCAACGCTTTCCCTACAGATGCATTATTTGGAGTGGGAATAGTAATTTTTACCCCTACGCTATCCAACGCTTTCCCTACTGTTGCACTCGCTGGAGTGGGAATAGTAATTTTTACCCCTACGCTATCCAACGCTTTCCCTACTGTTGCACTCGCTGGAGTGGGAATAGTAATTTTTACCCCTACGCTATCCAACGCTTTCCCTACTGTTGCACTCTCTGGAGTGGGAATAGTAATTTTTATCCCTACGCTATCCAACGCTTTCCCTACTGTTGCACTCTTTGCAGTGGGAATAGTAATTTTTACCCCTACGCTATCCAACGCTTTCCCTACTGTTGCACTCTCTGGAGTGGGAATAGTAATTTTTACCCCTACGCTATCCAACGCTTTCCCTACTGTTGCACTCTACGGAGTGGTAATAGTAATGTTTACCCCTACGCTATCCAACACTTTCCCCACTGTTGCACTTACTGGAGTGGGAATTGTAAATTTTACCCCTACGCTATCAAACGCTTTCCCTACTGTTGCACTCGTTTGAGTTGGAATAGTAATTTTTACCCATACGCCATCCAACGCTTACCCTACTGTTGCACTCTCTGGAGTGGGAAAAGTAATTTTTACCCCTATGCTATCCAACGTTTTCCCTACTGTTGCACTCACTGGAGTGGGAATAGTAATTTTTACCCCTACGCTATCCAATGCTTTCCCTACTGTTGCCCTCGCTGGAGTTGGAATAGTAATTTTTACCCCTACGCTATCCAACGCTTTCCCTACTGTTGCACTGTTTGGAGTGGGAATAGTAATTTTTACCCCTACGCTATCCAACGCTTTCCCTACTGTTGCACTCTTTGGAGTGGGAATAGTAATTTTTACCCCTACGCTATCCAACGCTTTCCCTACTGTTGCACTCGCTGGAGTGGGAATAGTAATTCTTACCCCTACGCTATCCATCGCTTTCCCTACTGTTGCACTCTTTGGAGTGGGAATAGTAATGTTTACCCCTACGCTATCCAACGCTTTCCCTACTGTTGCACTCGCTGGAGTGGGAATAGTAATTTTTACCCCTACGCTATCCAACGCTTTCCCTACTGTTGCACTCGCTGGAGTTGGAGTAGTAATTTATACCCCTACGGTATCCAACGCTTTCCCTACAGTTGCACTATTTGGAGTGGGAATAGTAATTTTTACCCCTACGCTATCCAACGCTTTCCCTACTGTTGCACTCGCTGGAGTGGGAATAGTAATTTTTACCCCTACGCTATCCAACGCTTTCCCTACTGTTGCACTGGCTGGAGTGGGAATAGTAATTTTTACCCCTACGCTATCCAACGCTTTCCCTACTGTTGCACTCTCTGGAGTTGGAATAGTAATTTTTACCCCTACGCTATCCAACGCTTTCCCTACTGTTGCACTCTTTGGAGTGGGAATAGTAATTTTTACCCCTACGCTATCCAACGCTTTCCCTACTGTTGCACTCTTTGGAGTGGGAATAGTAATTTTTACCCCTACGCTATCCAACACTTTCCCTACTGTTGCACTTGCTGGAGTTGGAATAGTAATTTTTACCCCTACGCTATCCAATGCTTTCCCTACTGTTGCACTCACTGGAGTGGGAATAGTAATTTTTACCCTTACGCTATCCAACGGTTTCCCTACTGTTGCATTTGCTGGAGTGGGAATAGTAATTTTTACCCCTACGCTATCCAACGCTTTCCCTACTGTTGCACTCTCTGGAGTGGGAATAGTAATTTTTACCCCTACGCTATCCAACGCTTTCCCTACTGTTGCACTCTACGGAGTGGTAATAGTAATGTTTACCCCTACGCTATCCAACACTTTCCCTACTGTTGCACTTACTGGAGTGGGAATAGTAAATTTTACCCCTACGCTATCAAACGCTTTCCCTACTGTTGCACTCGTTTGAGTTGGAATAGTAATTTTTACCCATACGCCATCCAATGCTTACCCTACTGTTGCACTCTCTGGAGTGGGAATAGTAATTTTTACCCCTACGCTATCCAACGTTTTCCCTACTGTTGCACTCACTGGAGTGGGAATAGTAATTTTTACCCCTACGCTATCCAATGCTTTCCCTACTGTTGCCCTCGCTGGAGTTGGAATAGTAATTTTTACCCCTACGCTATCCAACGCTTTCCCTACTGTTGCACTGTTTGGAGTGGGAATAGTAATTTTTACCCCTACGCTATCCAACGCTTTCCCTACTGTTGCACTCACTGGAGTTGGAATAGTAATTTTTACCCCTACGCTATCCAACGCTTTTCCTACTGTTGCACTCTTTGGAGTGGGAATAGTAATTTTTACCCCTACGCTATCCAACGCTTTCCCTACTGTTGCACTCTTTGGAGTGGGAATAGTAATTTTTACCCCTACGCTATCCAACACTTTCCCTACTGCTGCACTTGCTGGAGTTGGAATAGTAATTTTTACCCCTACGGGATCCAACGCTTTCCCTACTGTTGCACTCGCTGGAGTGGGAATAGTAATTCTTACCCGTACGCTATCCATCGCTTTCCCTACTGTTGCACTGTTTGGAGTGGGAATAGTAATGTTTACCCCTACGCTATCCAACGCTTTCCCTACTGTTGCACTCGCTGGAGTGGGAATAGTAATTTTTACCCCTACGCTATCCAACGCTTTCCCTACTGTTGCACTCGCTGGAGTTGGAGTAGTAATTTATACCCCTACGGTATCCAACGCTTTCCCTACAGATGCATTATTTGGAGTGGGAATAGTAATTTTTACCCCTACGCTATCCAACGCTTTCCCTACTGTTGCACTCGCTGGAGTGGGAATAGTAATTTTTACCCCTACGCTATCCAACGCTTTCCCTACTGTTGCACTCGCTGGAGTGGGAATAGTAATTTTTACCCCTACGCTATCCAACGCTTTCCCTACTGTTGCACTCTCTGGAGTGGGAATAGTAATTTTTATCCCTACGCTATCCAACGCTTTCCCTACTGTTGCACTCTTTGCAGTGGGAATAGTGATTTTTACCCCTACGCTATCCAACGCTTTCCCTACTGTTGCACTTGCTGGAGTTGGAATAGTAATTTTTACCCCTACGGGATCCAACGCTTTCCCTACTGTTGCACTCGCTGGAGTTGGAGTAGTAATTTATACCCCTACGGTATCCAACGCTTTCCCTACAGATGCATTATTTGGAGTGGGAATAGTAATTTTTACCCCTACGCTATCCAACGCTTTCCCTACTGTTGCACTCGCTGGAGTGGGAATAGTAATTTTTACCCCTACGCTATCCAACGCTTTCCCTACTGTTGCACTCGCTGGAGTGGGAATAGTAATTTTTACCCCTACGCTATCCAACGCTTTCCCTACTGTTGCACTCTCTGGAGTGGGAATAGTAATTTTTATCCCTACGCTATCCAACGCTTTCCCTACTGTTGCACTCTTTGCAGTGGGAATAGTGATTTTTACCCCTACGCTATCCAACGCTTTCCCTACTGTTGCACTTGCTGGAGTTGGAATAGTAATTTTTACCCCTACGGGATCCAACGCTTTCCCTACTGTTGCACTCGCTGGAGTGGGAATAGTAATTTTTACCCCTACGCTATCCAACGCTTTCCCTACTGTTGCACTCTTTGGAGAGGGAATAGTAATTTTTACCTCAACGCTATCCAACGCTTTCCCTACTGTTGCACTCACTGGAGTGGGAATAGTAATTTTTACCCCTACGCTATCCAACGCTTTCCCTACTGTTGCACTCGCTGGAGTTGGAATAGTAATTTTTACCCCTACGGTATCCAATGCTTTCCCTACTGTTGCACTCTTTGGAGTGGGAATAGTAATTTTTACCCCTACGCTATCCAACGCTTTCCCTACTGTTGCACTCTTTGGAGTGGGAATAGGTATTTTTTACCCCTACGCTATCCAACGCTTTCCCTACTGTTGCACTCGCTGGAGTGGGAATAGTATTTTTTACCCCTACGCTATCCAACGCTTTCCCTACTGTTGCACTCTCTGGAGTGGTAATAGTAATTTTTACCCCTACGCTATCCAAAGCTTTCCCTACTGTTGCACTCTCTGGAGTGGGAATAGTAATTTTTACCCCTACGCTATCCAACGCTTTCCCTACTGTTGCACTCCCTGGAGTAGGAATAGTTATTTTTAACCCCCACGCTATCCAACGCTTTCCCTACTGTTGCACTCACTGGAGTGGGAATAGTAAATTTAAACCTCTCGCTATCCTACTGAAAAAATATCGTATATGTTTTGTTAATAATATGTATATATATATAATAAAAAATATATTTTTTAAAGTCACAATAATTATTTATTAATTTTAAGTTTATTTAAGTATTTTAAGTATGTTTACATTAATTATATTTATTATTATAGTACTTTAAAATTACTTTTAAGATATTTTAAAAAGTCGATATTTTGACTGTCTATATTTTTTCCTATCGATATTTTGAAGTCGATATTTTTGTACTTAACTGTTTGTAGATAGGAAGTTGATATTCTGGCATTCTATATTTTTACCTCGATATTTTGGTAAGTCGATATTTTGACTGTCGATATTATGTCAGTGATCCAATAGGCCCATTGTCTGTCTGCAAATCACTAGCAACCTTTAGGAACATAACGTCCTTACTGCAATTCATCACAAACTGATGTGTTTTCACTGTATGTTACCTTTACCATGCAGCTTTTACCACATGAATCCTTTACCAGGCAGAATTCACCATGCAGACAAGTATCATGCAGGCCATTTTAGGTACTTTACAACACAGTAATTTACCACTCAGGTGAACTATTCAGTTTTTTAAAATGATATAAACACTTGATTATGTATGTATATACATATATATTCGTTGAAAGAGCAAAGGTTTAAGTGACATTATAGTTAAATATGGAAATAAGATCTTAGCTTACGTTTAAAAAAACTGTAATTCCCTGAAAAAAAGGGTTAAGGTGATGTTACAATTATGTACTGAAATGAGATAAAAACTGATGTTTAAAAAGCAAAAAAGCATGATATTCGCCAGTTATACTTTAGTGAACTAACTATACCATGCTTCCCCTCATTCAGCGCTTATCACCTTACGTATTACATCACTCATGACATGCTAAATGACATCATTGATGGTCACACTGATGACAACATTGACAACATCATAGGCATATACAGCATAGAGTTACTGTGTGTACAGGTGTGGGTGAATAGAAAGTAAATAATGAAAGCGATGACGGTATACTGGTTCTTAAGTATGTTGAAAGATATATAGTGCACCATTTACAAACCAGTAAAGTTTGGGGTGTGCTCATTGTGGTTTTGAGAGGAATGTTTCAAAATAGGTGGAACTTAAAGCCAAAGCCTGTTACAAAAAATCTGTGAGAAAATCCATCACTTCTGTTGACAATAGTTTATCCAGAAGTGTTTGTCTGGGCACATGTCTATGTTAAATATTCGTTATACAGTACCACAATATATATTCTATGGAACAGGTATGTTTATATGGCACAGATGTTTATTTCCAGAACTTTTCTGAAGATTTTAGGGCATTGCAGATTGTTGAATAATGTAGAATGAAAGGGTGACCACTTAGAGGTGATTTAACTCACATTGCTTCACCTATTTTGGAAGACATTCAAGTGGATCCCCATAGAGTCCAGGAAAATTGTCACCCATGCGCTTGTCAGCAGCAGACTGGACTACGGCAATGCACTCTACGTTGGCACCACCCAAACACTCCTAAAGACACTGCAGAACATCCAGAAGGCCTCCGCTAGACTCAACATGAAAATCCACAGCCATAGCCACATCACCGTCCACATGAGAGACCTCCACTGGCTCCCAATTAACATAAGAATTACTTCGAGCTCCTCAAGCACGCCTACAAAGCCCTCCACAATGCCAGACCTGCATACCTTAACCACCGCCTCTCCTTCCGCACACCCACCAGACATCTCTGCTCTGCCAAAATGGCCCTGGCCACCATCCTACGAATCCGCAAGACCACGTCAGAAGAAACATCCTTCTCCTACCTCGCTGTGAAGACCTGGAAATCTGTGCCTCTACATCTCAGGCAAGCACCATCTCTGCCTCAATTCAGGAAGGAGCTCAAGAACTGGCTCTTTAACTGAACCATAGATCCCCCTCACCCCCCATGCAGCACCTTGAGACCCTAAAGGGTGAGTAGTCGCTCTTTACAAGAAACCTGATTGAATGGTTGATTGATTGATTGATTGATTACCATGATACCACCTCACAGATAAAATATGTGTTTTAACAAAACGTTTAGAAGTCTCTGGCCATAAACCAGACCCTGCAGACAATTGCCATTATGCAGGTCATAGGCTGTGCTCAGTAGAATTGAGCTGCCCACAGGACCTGGCTTAATAATGTGCACCAGCAGGAAGTTGCCAGATTGTGTATGTTTTTGTGACATTTTATGCCAAAATAGGCTACAGTTCACCCTGAACAGAGACCTCAAGAAGAACACATAGAAGAATAAACCAAACAATCGAGAATCCAATAAAGTTGTTTTTGCAGAGTATACCTAATCTGTCTTTAGTGAGGTCATGGAAAACAGAAACAAGACTGGACTTTACTTGTAACTACAATTGTAAAACTATCAGAAATGTGCAGGCTCAATTTATATACAATGAGTCAAACTGCTAGTGTGTTAAGAAAGACAATTTACAAATATTGCTCTTATGCACATACAATTTAAATACATTATGCCAATTAATTGAGGAATCATTAAGTCAATTTAAGAAAACTAGAAAATAGTGAAAGTGTTTTTTGTTGACTGAACCATGAACTACTAGGTCATCTGTCAGAGTGTGGACTGGTGGAGGAGTAACTTCTGCTCAGTGAGGTTGATTTTCACTGGAAGGAGCTGACAAAATTGTCAAAATTGACATAAAATACACATTATTCAATGGATAGTATGTCGTCTCCCTATTATTAGAGAACACTTAAGAAAAGCCAATTAATATGCCTGAAGGAAAGTTACAACAGAGGAGTTGGTTTGGGTGAGGAATCAAATGGTTTAAATTTGAAACAAGACCACAAAAACAAGAAAGTGCAAGAACACAATGTATATTAGAATGAAAGAAATACCTGGTTTAATACTATCAATTAAATATAATTTATATTTAAATGTTATTTTTAGATCTTTTTTGATTGAAGATACTTAACTCTGCCGAAAGTTGGTTTGGCACCACATGATAGCCCTGTAAAACAATTGAAAATAAACCAAACTCAGTCTTCTGGGAAGCAAGCCTCTTTGATGTTTAATTTATAACAAGACTCTGGGATACCATACATTGGGTAAGAAGAGCACTACAGGTTTTAAAATGTGAGTATAGCATAGATCTTACTGCCTTGCATACACAAATCCTGTATGTCATAAGGAATAGGACTGACACTGAAGAAGAATAATAGTACCTCTAGGATGCAGCAGAGTATCACAAAATGGTTTATAGTTCCATGAAAAGAAGCTGTGAATGTATGTTATGAATAGGTGTCTATTATTTCCAAATGGACTAAGCATATGTGAGCTCCTGATTTGTTGCCTGGTGGACTTGTAGTGACTATCTTTTAAGATGAAGGTTACCACAATTCCCTATTTTTAAATTCGCTGATCCTCCTATGGATTTGCGAAGTAACCATATTTAACCTCGTACTGCACTTGAATATGAGGATAACTACTGGTTCAGTATTGGACAATGTTAAAGGTAAAGCCACTCGACCTGCTAGTAGATCTAATGTTGCCTTAGACTATATATTTGTAAATGTCCATGAATTACATTTGCTCAAAAGTGTGAGATTGGTATTCATCTGAAGAGTGACCATCTCCCCCCTCCCCGATCCTGACACTCACATTACCATCAATCCACATTCAGGTCACCAATAGTATCACATTGTCCCCATGGTAAGGAAAAAGATTTAATCGATTATCAATATGTATGTGAGTTTGTATGTGATACATCTATAGTGCAGACCTAGTCCAAAGGCAGTGGAGCACTATACGTGGTGAAAGGAAAGCAAAGGCAACAGGAAGCTGGGTTGTGAATGGTTAGTGAGTTGTGATGTAAAGTTCTTTAAAGAGGTGATTCTTCAACTCTTTCCTAAATTGGAGCACCATTAAGGCAGTCCTGTTGGATACAGGATTGTTATTCCAGATCCTGAGTGCATAGCTGGAGAAGGCCTGATTTTTTTTTTTATGTTTTTACACTTCTTGGTCTACATCCTGATGGTATCCTGGCTGCGGGTCTGCCGCGAACTACCAGAGATGGTGAGCTCTTCAGCAAGAGAAGAACAGGGCTGCTGATCGAGATAGCTTAGTAAATTGTGCTGAAGTATATGGAAGTGATAGATGGAATGCTTAAACTAATCTCAGCCACTGGTAATTACTGGGGTTGCATCCTTGTCTTTGTTATTTTACACATAATACCACTTCAGTTTGGTCCCAGCAATATGCAAATCAGTCTTGACCCTACTTCAATAGGAAGATTAGCTGAAACTGCCAGGCCAGGTCCTCCCTGAACAAGAACACAAGCAACCAAAGATTGGTTTTGCCATTGACAAGACAAATCAGTCAGTTATAGCTTGGTTCCAGTAGCACAGTGTGTATGGGTCCCATGTATGGTCATACCTGTCCCACCTAAGGCGGCACACCGAAGAATACAAAAAAGTGATGGATGGAATGCTTGAACTAATCTTAGCCACTGGTAATTACTTGAGGCCACATCCTAGTTCATCATTATTTTGAACTCCATGCCTCCTTAGTTTGGATCCAGCCATTTGCAAATCAGTTGTGACCCTGCAGCAATAGGAACAGACGAGCCTGAACTGCTAGACCGGGTCCTCCCTGAACCGCATCACACCCAACCCAATATCGGTTACGCCCTTATTACAATGGGTTGAAATGCTGCCCCGAGTGATTGCCAGGGGCTAGATAAAGTACATGCATTCCTCCCATCACCTTTTTGTGTTTGGGAATGATCCAGCTAGTATTGGAAGCTAATGCTAAATAAAGAGTATGCTTGTAAAATAGGAGCTGCGAGCCTCAAGGGCAACTTATCAAACAGAAAACTAATAGAGATGTATGTGATGATATAATTTTCTGTTGAGTGAAATTGATATGTTGTGTACATCAGGTTTTTATAAAAGCAATTAATAGGAATAATTGTTGGGATGATGAATAGTTCTGAACCAAAATACAATCTATTTCAAAGATTACCTATGGTTGTTAGAGGCAGTTATTACAGTCAATAAGATAGATAAAATATGACAATTATTTATGGGATAAAGGGACCCCACCCTACATTATAAGGCCATTACAAATCATTGAGAAGTTCCATGAACATATAGATAAACGAGGTCGTAGGTTGAGTGTCTTTATACGGTCATAGAACTCCAAGGTGACTTGCAATATCCCTATAATATACATCAGGGGTACTTTATTCCTTATAATCTATTGTCAAACCATCAGTCTTCCCACATACTGCTTAAATCCTTGTTGTGTTGTTCTTTCAAATAAAAGAGCTAGAATATTTGCAAAAATGAAGAATAAAAGTAGAATCTGTAGTGCAAAAGTAAACACACCTAAATGTAGTTAAATATTTGTTGCAAAAAGATATTATAAGGAGTTTAATACAAGTCAGATAAAAAAAACCTGTAACTCGAAATGAAGATAGGTTCTATCTTTCCTGGGACTACCTAGAGCATGCAAACAATAAGCATTTTGCTATAAATAGCTCCTTTCTACTGAACACTGTTCATCTTCAAAAACAGAGCCGTTTAAATTGCAGCTGTAAGTTTGCTCCATGTCCTGCATTTCTCCTTGGCTGTTGGGTCTAGTAGAGGACATTACTATATCAGAAATCAACTGTAATAAATTATTACAGTTGAGCAGAAAAAGTATGCTTGCAAGCAATAGACAAAAATGCAGATCATTAGTCGAAATATTTCCTTATATTATGGCACCTATTTCAGAGAGTGACAGCCAGAATCAGATCCATGAATATAGTTAGACGGCTGATAGTTAATGTTGAAAAAAAGATAGCCAACTGTACAAATGCAAAAGCCTTATGAGTTATCTCCCCTCTACATTCCCTGAAGGTACATTTGATTATTCACCCAACAAGTGTACTCGGAATGGTCAAATACTCCTACCATTCCAAAATGAACAGCCCTGAGGGCGAATCTGTGATAATCTACCAACCCTTCCCACTGTGGTCTGTAACAATACTAGGTAAGGTTATAAAGGCGATTTGGCACCTGGGTCAGACTCTGACTGAATGGGAAGAATTGGTTTTGATCCAATTGAAAAAAAAATTAATTAGATATCACCTTTGAATTATTGAATTACTGACTGTCTTCAATGGTGTCAATATTAAGCAAAGTATTTGCGAAGGGCGTACAATTGATTGTACCTGATTAGATGGAGACAAATAATTAATAATCTTCTAATTTCTCAAACAGGATTTGGTAAAAATCAGTGTAACCTAAAGGCCAATTGCTTCACATTCTCTACTGTGACAACATTTTCTGTAAAAATCTGACTCTCCACTTTCCTGTGTATACATTGATGTAACTAGAGTTCACTAAAAGATACGGCTGCATATCAGAATGTGGTTAACAGAAATATTGCTCTTAGTGTACCATATCAAGACTACTGACTACCAAAATATTATGGAAGTGAGTATATACTGGTAATTATGGATTTATCATTCTTAATTCCACATCTATACATATTGGTATGGTACATAAATGTGGGTAGAGTTAATATTGGAAACAGGGGCATCATCAACCCCCGCCGCTTTAGGAGCTACAGCGGGGCTGGAGTCCTTGATGGGACTCTTCTGTCTGCAACTTGACAAATACTCATAAATAAGGTCAAAGGTTTGTGTGAGTGAAAGGACCGATGGATGGTTGTGTGAACGAAAAGATGGATGGGTGAGTGAAAGGCTGGATGGATGGATTAATGTATGAAGGGATGGATGTAAGGATGGAGGAGTGAAAGAATGGCTATTAGTGAAAGGGAGGAAGGGTTGATGGATGGATGAATAAGTGAAAGAATGGATGGATGAAAAGAAGGGCGGATTGATGGATGGAAAGGTGAATGGATTGATGAGTGAGAGATTGGATGGATGGATGAGTGAAAGGGTGGAATGATGCATGAATGGGTGGAGTGAAAGGGTGGATGGATGGACAGAATGAAAGGGTGGGTAGGTAGCTGAACAGAAGGATGGATGGGTGAGTGAAAGGGTGGAGCTGGGGGTGGTGAAACCCCAACTTTAGCAGCTATTGCTCAGATCTTGATCAGCCTCTTCTGTCTGCAACTTGGTACACAAAGGTGAATGAGTGTGTGCAAGGATGGAGGATGTGTGATTGAAAGGTTGGATGGATGGGTGAGTGAAAAGATGGTTGGATGAGAAGATGGATGGATGAATGAGCGAAACAGTGGATGCAAGGATGGATGCATGAAAGTATGGATGAATTTGTGAAAGGGATGGTGGTAGATGGATGAAAGGATAGATGAGTGAAAGGGTGAATGGATGATGAGAGAAATGATGGATGGATAAATAAGTGAGTGAAAGTATGGATGGTTGAGACAAAGGGAGGGTGGATGGATGAATGATGAGAGGATGGATGGATGAGGAAGTGAAAGAATGGATGGCTGAATGAAAACGAGGGTAGATGGAAGGATGGGATGAGTGAAAGGGAGGATGGACTGATGGATGGAGTGAAAGGATTGATGGATAAAGTTTAATGATGAATGGATGAGCGAAATGATGGATGATGGATGAGTGAAATGATGGATGGATGATGAGTGAAAATATGGATGAGTGAAAGAATGGATGATGAGTGAAAGGGAGGGTGAATGGATGAAATGGTGAATGGATGGAAGAGGGAAATGGTAAATGGATGGCTGAGTCGATGGGTAGAAGAGTGGAAAGATGAGTGAAAAGGTGGATGGATGGTTGAGTGAAAGGGAGGATAGATGGATGGAGTGAAAGGGTGGACCTGAGAAGAGCTCTGAATGACTTGACCTGCTTTCTCTCTTGTACGCAGGACAAATACGTTCACTCCAAAGGCCATAAGACTGACCTTCTGTTAAAGCTACAAGGACACAGCAAGCTACAAGAGGCCTTTTCCTGGAACTTCCCAGCTGGTCACCAGCAACTGGACTTTGACTGGACACTCCCGTTGGCCTCTGCCTGCCACCCTGTAAGTCTCTACGTGGCTTGCCTTAGATCCTGGGAGGCTTCAGAAGTGTACTCTTGTGGAGGATTGGAATTCAAAGGGATTTAAAGGACTGAAATCAGAAGATAAAATATTTGACCAGGATAAACCTGGTTAGTGTATCCAGCCTATACTACATCGCAGTAAGTGTTAGATTGTGCCTAGGTTCTACAGTGACCATTGCCTATCAGTGGCACTTTGTGCTTCTTAGCACTATTTCAATTTAAAACTTGAAAAATGTGTACCTCTGGTTCCCCTTACAGGATTTTTGTCATTTTGGTGTTGTTTATTTAATTAATGTTAATCTATTTTTATATTTGTTTTGGTATTTTTATTGTTTTGTATTTTGACTTTATTACTGTTTTAGTGCTGCAGAAATGTGTTTCACATTGCCTCTAGTTAAGCCTGTTTGCTCTGTGCCATAGCTACCAAGTGGCTACGCTAATGTCAATTTCGTGACTTTAGTGGTTTACCCTTACACGGTTTGTGATTATTAATTGAGGTTGGTACCAACACCCCTCCAAAATAAAAAACGAATAACCTAGGGCCAGATGTAGGTAGGCCAATACCGGTCGGTAACGGCCGAATTTACCAAATTTCGGCCCTTACCGACCGGTATTGGTGAATCGGGATGTAGGAGAGCCAAAAACATCCGAATCGGTAAATTTACCGAATCGGTAAAGTTACCAATTCGGAAACCGTACCGAATCGGGAAAACTTCCGAATCGGTAAAAATACAGATTCGGTACAGTTTCCGAATTGGAAATATACCGAATCGGAAAATATACCGAATCGGTAAATATACCAATTCGGAAACTCTACCGATTCGGTAAATTTACCGAATCGGAAAATAAGAAATGGTAAAAATGAGTTTTCGAGATGTAGGTGACCACTGAAATACCGAATTAGCATCAAATTCGGTATTTAAGAGTCGGTATTTAACATGGATTGCAATCAGGTGGTAAACAGGTGCTGGGTATAAAAAAAGCCCCAAAATGCAACATTTTGACCAGAATGTCGGCATTCTATGTCATTGCGAGGCGGCTACGGCTACAAGCAGAAGGAGAGAGGGTCTGGAGGAGGGAGGAGCAGGTGTACAGGCAGAGGATCACTCTTTTCCAGTTAACTGAGCCAGAGATCCTGCAAAGGTACCGATTGGCTGCCCAAACTATCCTGGACCTTATCAGGGACCTCCACCCACTGTTGGACCATCCAACCCCAAGGGCACACGCCATCCCACCCCATGTGCAGGTACTGTGCAGCCTACACCTGCTTGCATCTGGGAGTTACCAGAGTGTGGTTGCTGCGGTAGGCGGGGTGTCTGTCACGCTTCTTTAAAAGATTTCTTGATGCCATGCTGCAGAGGATGCAGCACTATATCAGCTTCCCTGCAACGTATGCAGAACTGCTAAGGACAAAAACTGAATTTTATCAGATGGCACATTTCCCCAACATAATTGGCTGCATTGATGGTACCCACATACCAATCTGCCCACCTGCTGCCACAGAGTACATTTATCGGAACAGGAAGTCCACCCACACCATAAATGTACAGGTCATCTGTGATGCCAATTACATAATCACTGACCTAGTAGCCAAATTCCCCGGGAGTACCCACGACTCCTACATCTTCCAAAACAGTGGGATCTACGCACGCCTGACAGCAGAGGAATTTGGAGAAGGATACTTGCTAAGTAAGAGACTGTGTGAAAGTCCCTTGATACGTATTGCAGGTGGATGTGTTTGTGTGCATGTGATCAATTTTACTCTTCTTACTATTAGGGGACAGTGCATATGCTCTCCGGGCCTTCATCCTCACTCCCTACCTCAACCCCACAACACCAAGCCAAAGACGATACAATCGGGCGCACAAATCAACCCGCAACATTGTGGACGCACCTTTGGCATGTGGAAGAGCAGGTTTCGCTGCCTCCATAAAAGTGGAGGTGCCCGCCAGTACACACCAATCACTGCTGCAAAATGATTGCAGCCTGTGCAATGCTACACAACCTGGCGGTCAAGAAGGGCACAGAAGTGGAAATCTCAGATTATGAGGACCATGACGAAGAGGAAGCAGTGCCTGAACCACACACATCTAGAGGAGCAACATCAACTGATGGCAGACACAGACGGGAAGAGGTCACACGCAACTATTTTTAAGTAAGTAAGGAGACAAAGACAGGCGTAGAATGCTAGAACACTAGTTTAATTTTGTAATGACGTTGGTTTTTTAAAGCACAAAAGTGCAACAGAAAGCATTTAACTGCAATGCTCACAGTTCTGGACAAGTTCACCATGAACTGTGAAAGTTATTTCCTTGCTCGCTTCCCAGTAACACTAGTAGATTGTTCAACCTGCTCACTGTCTTGCTGGCCTGTGGCCTCAGCATGGCGCCTGCTCCTCCTGGTTTCAGTTACAGGGGTGCTTCCAATGCTGCTCCTGCTCATGCTCTCCTCACTTATAGGCACATCCAGAGCAGCTGTGTGTGCAGTTTGTGCATTCAATAGCGCCTCAAGGGCACTGGTCATCCTGCCCATGCCCCTGGTGACCTCATTTGTGTTTTGTGTCATGGCCTCCTGCATGTTGGAGCTTGGCCTGCATAACAGGGATGTGGCAGTGGCCAGGCGGTTGATGGCTGTACTTTGGACATGTGCACGACGCCTATCCCTGTGCCTTGCAGCAAAATCATTGTCTATTTTGGTGCATAGTAGCTGCACCGAGTTGTTGATTCCCCGCATCCCTGCTGCCATCTCCTTGTTGACCTGTACCATCTCCTTGTTGACCTGTACCATCTCACTGATGCCCTTTCCTATCTCTCCCATGTTACTATTCAGGGACCTCAGCTGTCGTTGGCATGCCTGGATGGCTCTTCCATGCATCCTTTGTATCCGCACCATGCTCCCCTCCAGACCAAGGAACACACTTCCACCCTCAACTGGTGCATCTGCTGGCCTTTCTTGCACTCTGCGGCGTCTTGCAGTACTATGGCCCATCCCTGCACTGGAGTGTGTTGTGCCAGGGCTCAATGCTACAGGCAGGTTCTGTTGTCCGTCACCCTCCATGTCAGCTGCTACGGACTCCAAATCGGGGAGTGGAGCCACGACATGCCTCCTGCCTGGTTGTGATGGCGGTATCACATCATGCTGTGATGCTGGCATTTCTGGTGATGACATTAGGAGAGGGGACTGTGATCTGCTAGGGGACGCCAGCAACTCTTGGGCCATTTCTGTGTGTTGGGCAGGTGGATGGCTACTTGATGCAGCTTTTTACTGTGGTACATTGGGGGTACTTTGTCCTGCATCCTGACTCTCCTCCCTCTCAGGTGGTGTCCCTTCAGCCTCCTGCGAGCGCCTGCGAGACGTTTCACCTGTGGACATATGAGCGTACATTAGCTAAGCGCTACTGTCTCACAGTCACTACAATTAAATAATTATCACATTGGCCATGTTCTGCATGCAGTCATTACATGTACTAATTGGTTGGTGTGCTGTATGACATGTCCTTACATTTCGTGTCTACATATCGCATCATGCATTTGCCCTGTATATTGCTAGCAGTACTGGACTTGGGTTCACTTGCCCACTAAGGGTACAGGTAAGGGTGTTGATATTGGGGGGAATGCAGTGCATTTGTCTTACCTTTGTTGCTTGCAGTTCTGGCCGAGCTGTCTTCTTCTCCCAGTCCGCAGACGCTGTCTGGTTCTAGGGTTGAGGCCACCATCTCCTCCAGGTCAGTCAGGGGGGGTGCTGGGTTCTTGCCTCTGCCTGTTTTTGATGCCTGCTTATGTTGTTCTACCATTTTCTTCTTGGTTTGGCTCCGCAGGTCATAAAAACGTTTTTTAAGGTCCTCTATGTCCCTGGTGGTCACCCCCAAGGCATTTACTTTCTCCACAATGTCCAGCCAGATTTTTCTTTTGGTTGATTCAGCCACAGTGAGGGACTGCCTGCCAAACAATTTGTGGTGCACCTTGACCCCCTCCTCCACAAGGACCTGCAGCTCCATGCTGCTGAATTTCAGCTTCCTCCTCCTCTCAGGCTGCTCTTTTTCTTGGCTGCTTGTCATTTTTCACTTTTAAAAGTGCTCCAAACCCTTTTTGTTGCTCCTGCACTCTGCTCAGCTCCAACTGCCTTTCCAGAAGCTTCTAATTAGTTGCAGCTGCCTGTGTAGCCACTTCCTGGTAGAGAGGGGGATGGTGGTGGCACCTGATTGGCTGCCTACTTGAGTTTCACTTTTGTTAGCTTTCCGATTCGGAATTTACCGAATCGGTATTTACCGAATCGGTAAATACCGAATCGGTATTCCCTATTCATTCCTATGGGCCTTTTGGCCCATAGGAATGAATGGGGAATACCGAATCGGTATTTACCGATTTGGTAAATACCCATTCGGTAAATTCCGATTGTCCGATACGGAATTTTACCGAATCGGTATTTTTTACCGATTTTTTACCTACATCCCATTTTCCGATTCTAAAATACCAATTCGGTAAAATTCGGTATTTTAGAATCGGTAAAATCGATTTACCTACATCTGGCCCCTAATTTCTTACAGTTAAGGATAAAAAAAGCAATACTTTGCTATGTGTCCTTATCATGTTGATATTTTGGTCCTTAATATTTTTGCTATGTTTTTTTTAGCACTATATTTGAAAACTTGATGTCACAGTACCATACTTTTGATGCATGTAAAGAACATCACTATTTACTACATGCCCTGATGGGTCAAACTGAATCATAAGACCAATCACCTTGTTGTATAGTAAGATTTGGAGGGGGTATGGCTAACCGCCTGCGATGGTGGTAGCATAACCCGAGTGGATGGGTGGAGTGATGCATGGATGGGTGGAGTGAAAGGGTGGATGGATGGACAGAATGAATGGGTGGGTAGGTAGCTGAACAGAAGGATGGATGGGTGAGTGAAAGGGTGGAGCTGGGGGTGGTGAACCCCCAACTTTAGCAGCTATAGCCCAGTTCTTGATCGGCCTCTTCTGTCGGCAACTTGGTACACAAAGGTGAATGAGTGTGTGCAAGGATGGAGGATGTGTGATTGAAAGGGTGGATGGATGGGTGAGTGAAAGGATGGTTGGATGAGAAGATGGATGGATGAATGAGCAAAACAGTGGATGCAAGGGTGGATGCATGAAAGTATGGATGAATTTGCGAAAGGGATGGTGGTAGATGGATGAAAGGATAGATGAGTGAAAGGGTGAGTGGATGATGAGAGAAATGATGGATTTATAAATAAGTGAGTGAAAGTATGGATGGTTGAGACAAAGGGAGGGTGGATGGATGAATGATGAGAGGATGGATGGATGAGGAAGTGAAAGAATGGATGGCTGAATAAAACGAGAGTAGATGGAGGGATGGGATGAGTGAAAGGGAGGATGGACTGATGGATGGAGTGAAAGGATTGATGGATAAAGTGAAATGGTGAATGGATGAGCGAAATGATGGATGGTGGATGAGTGAAATGATGGATGGATGATGAGTGAAAATATGGATGGGTGACAGAATGGATGATGAGTGAAAGGGAGTGTGAATGGATGAAATGGTGAACGGATGGATGAGAGAAAGGGTAAATGGATGGCTGAGTCGATGGGTAGAAGAGTGGAAAGATGAGTGAAAAGGTAGATGGATGGTTGAGTGAAAGGGAGGATAGATGGATGGAGTGAAAGGGTGGACCTGAGAAGAGCTCTGAATGACTTGACCTGCTCTCTCTCTTGTACGCAGGACAAATACGTTCACTCCAAAGGCCATAAGACTGACCTTCTGTTAAAGCTACAAGGACACAGCAAGCTACAAGAGGCCTTTTCCTGGAACTTCCCAGCTGGTCACCAGCAACTGGACTTTGACTGGACACTCCCGTTAGCCTCTGCCTGCCACCCTGTAAGTCTCTAAGTGGCTTTCCTTAGATCCTGGGAGGTTTTAGAAGTGTACTCTTGTGGTGGATTGGAATTCAAAGGGATTTAAAGAACTGAAATCAGAAGATAAAATATTTGACCATCATGAACCTGGTTAGTGTATCCAGCCTACACTACATCGCAGTAAGTGTTAGATTGTGCCTAGGTCCCGTTCTACAGTGACCATTGCCTATCAGTGGCACTTTGTGCTTCTTAGCACTATTTCAATTTAAAACTTGAAAAATGTGTACCTCTGGTTCCCCTTACAGGATTTTTGTCATTTTGGTGTTGTTTATTTAATTAATGTTAATCTATTTTTATATTTGTTTTGGTATTTTTATTGTTTTGTATTTTGACTTTATTACTGTTTAGTGCTGCAGAAATGCTTTTCACATTGCCTCTAGTTAAGCCTGTTTGCTCTGTGCCATAGCTACCAAGTGGCTACGCTAAGGTCAATTTCGTGACTTTAGTGGTTTACCCTTACGCGGTTTGTGATTATTAATTGAGATTGGTACCAACACCCCTCCAAAACAAAAAACGAATAACCTAATTTCTTACAGTTAAGTATAAAAAAGCAATACTTTCCTATGTATCCTTACCATGTTGATATTTTGGTCCTTAATATTTTTGCTATGTTATATTTTAGCACTATATTTGAAAACTTGATGTCACAGTACCATACTTTTGATGCATGTAAAGAACATCACTGTTTACTACATGCACTGATGGGTCAAACAGAATTATAAGACCAATCCCCTTGTTGTATAGTAAGATTTGGAGAAGCATGGCTAACCTCCTGCGATGGTGGTAGCATAACCCGAGTGGATGGGTGGAGTGATGCATGGATGGGTGGAGTGAAAGGGTGGATGGATGGACAGAATGAATGGGTGGGTAGGTAGCTGAACAGAAGGATGGATGGGTGAGTGAAAGGGTGGAGCTGGGGGTGGTGAACCCCCAACTTTAGCAGCTATAGCCCAGTTCTTGATCGGCCTCTTCTGTCGGCAACTTGGTACACAAAGGTGAATGAGAGTGTGCAAGGATGGAGGATGTGTGATTGAAAGGGTGGATGGATGGGTGAGTGAAAGGATGGTTGGATGAGAAGATGGATGGATGAATGAGCGAAACAGTGGATGCAAGGGTGGATGCATGAAAGTATGGATGAATTTGCGAAAGGGATGGTGGTAGATGGATGAAAGGATAGATGAGTGAAAGGGTGAATGGATGATGAGAGAAATGATGGATTTATAAATAAGTGAGTGAAAGTATGGATGGTTGAGACAAAGGGAGGGTGGATGGATGAATGATGAGAGGATGGATGGATGAGGAAGTGAAAGAATGGATGGCTGAATAAAACGAGAGTAGATGGAGGGATGGGATGAGTGAAAGGGAGGATGGACTGATGGATGGAGTGAAAGGATTGATGGATAAAGTGAAATGGTGAATGGATGAGCGAAATGATGGATGGTGGATGAGTGAAATGATGGATGGATGATGAGTGAAAATATGGATGGGTGACAGAATGGATGATGAGTGAAAGGGAGGGTGAATGGATGAAATGGTGAATGGATGGATGAGAGAAAGGGTAAATGGATGGCTGAGTCGATGGGTAGAAGAGTGGAAAGATGAGTGAAAAGGTAGATGGATGGTTGAGTGAAAGGGAGGATAGATGGATGGAGTGAAAGGGTGGACCTGAGAAGAGCTCTGAATGACTTGACCTGCTCTCTCTCTTGTTCGCAGGACAAATACGTTCACTCCAAAGGCCATAAGACTGACCTTCTGTTAAAGCTACAAGGACACAGCAAGCTACAAGAGGCCTTTTCCTGGAACTTCCCAGCTGGTCACCAGCAACTGGACTTTGACTGGACACTCCCGGTGGCCTCTGCCTGCCACCCTGTAAGTCTCTAAGTGGCTTTCCTTAGATCCTGGGAGGCTTTAGAAGTGTACTCTTGTGGTGGATTGGAATTCAAAAGGATTTAAAGAACTGAAATCAGAAGATAAAATATTTGACCATCATGAACCTGGTTAGTGTTTCCAGCCTACACTACATCGCAGTAAGTGTTAGATTGTGCCTAGGTCCCGTTCTACAGTGACCATTGCCTATCAGTGGCACTTTGTGCTTCTTAGCACTATTTCAATTTAAAACTTGAAAAATGTGTACCTCTGGTTCCCCTTACAGGATTTTTGTCATTTTGGTGTTGTTTATTTAATTAATGTTAATCTATTTTTATATTTGTTTTGGTATTTTTATTGTTTTGTATTTTGACTTTATTACTGTTTTAGTGCTGCAGAAATGCTTTTCACATTGCCTCTAGTTAAGCCTGTTTGCTCTGTGCCATAGCTACCAAGTGGCTACGCTAAGGTCAATTTCGTGACTTTAGTGGTTTACCCTTACGCGGTTTGTGATTATTAATTGAGATTGGTACCAACACCCCTCCAAAACAAAAAACGAATAACCTAATTTCTTACAGTTAAGTATAAAAAAGCAATACTTTCCTATGTGTCCTTACCATGTTGATATTTTGGTCCTTAATATTTTTGCTATGTTATTTTTTAGCACTATATTTGAAAACTTGATGTCGCAGTACCATACTTTTGATGCATGTAAAGAACATCACTATTTACTACATGCACTGATGGGTCAAACAGAATTATAAGACCAATCCCCTTGTTGTATAGTAAGATTTGGAGAAGCATGGCTAACCTCCTGCGATGGTGGTAGCATAACCCGAGTGGATGGGTGGAGTGATGCATGGATGGGTGGAGTGAAAGGGTGGATGGATGGACAGAATGAATGGGTGGGTAGGTAGCTGAACAGAAGGATGGATGGGTGAGTGAAAGGGTGGAGCTGGGGGTGGTGAACCCCCAACTTTAGCAGCTATAGCCCAGTTCTTGATCGGCCTCTTCTGTCGGCAACTTGGTACACAAAGGTGAATGAGTGTGTGCAAGGATGGAGGATGTGTGATTGAAAGGGTGGATGGATGGATGGGTGAGTGAAAGGATGGTTGGATGAGAAGATGGATGGATGAATGAGCGAAACAGTGGATGCAAGGGTGGATGCATGAAAGTATGGATGAATTTGCGAAAGGGATGGTGGTAGATGGATGAAAGGATAGATGAGTGAAAGGGTGAATGGATGATGAGAGAAATGATGGATTTATAAATAAGTGAGTGAAAGTATGGATGGTTGAGACAAAGGGAGGGTGGATGGATGAATGATGAGAGGATGGATGGATGAGGAAGTGAAAGAATGGATGGCTGAATAAAACGAGAGTAGATGGAGGGATGGGATGAGTGAAAGGGAGGATGGACTGATGGATGGAGTGAAAGGATTGATGGAAAAAGTGAAATGGTGAATGGATGAGCGAAATGATGGATGGTGGATGAGTGAAATGATGGATGGATGATGAGTGAAAATATGGATGGGTGACAGAATGGATGATGAGTGAAAGGGAGGGTGAATGGATGAAATGGTGAATGGATGGATGAGAGAAAGGGTAAATGGATGGCTGAGTCGATGGGTAGAAGAGTGGAAAGATGAGTGAAAAGGTAGATGGATGGTTGAGTGAAAGGGAGGATAGATGGATGGAGTGAAAGGGTGGACCTGAGAAGAGCTCTGAATGACTTGACCTGCTCTCTCTCTTGTACGCAGGACAAATACGTTCACTCCAAAGGCCATAAGACTGACCTTCTGTTAAAGCTACAAGGACACAGCAAGCTACAAGAGGCCTTTTTCTGGAACTTCCCAGCTGGTCACCAGCAACTGGACTTTGACTGGACACTCCCGTTGGCCTCTGCCTGCCACCCTGTAAGTCTCTAAGTGGCTTTCCTTAGATCCTGGGAGGCTTTAGAAGTGTACTCTTGTGGTGGATTGGAATTCAAAGGGATTTAAAGAACTGAAATGAGAAGATAAAATATTTGACCATCATGAACCTGGTTAGTGTTTCCAGCCTACACTACATCGCAGTAAGTGTTAGATTGTGCCTAGGTCCCGTTCTACAGTGACCATTGCCTATCAGTGGCACTTTGTGCTTCTTAGCACTATTTCAATTTAAAACTTGAAAAATGTGTACCTCTGGTTCCCCTTACAGGATTTTTGTCATTTTGGTGTTGTTTATTTAATTAATGTTAATCTATTTTTATATTTGTTTTGGTATTTTTATTGTTTTGTATTTTGACTTTATTACTGTTTTAGTGCTGCAGAAATGCTTTTCACATTGCCTCTAGTTAAGCCTGTTTGCTCTGTGCCATAGCTACCAAGTGGCTACGCTAAGGTCAATTTCGTGACTTTAGTGGTTTACCCTTACGCGGTTTGTGATTATTAATTGAGATTGGTACCAACACCCCTCCAAAACAAAAAACGAATAACCTAATTTCTTACAGTTAAGTATAAAAAGCAATACTTTCCTATGTGTCCTTACCATGTTGATATTTTGGTCCTTAATATTTTTGCTATGTTATTTTTTAGCACTATATTTGAAAACTTGATGTCACAGTACCATACTTTTGATGCATGTAAAGAACATCACTATTTACTACATGCACTGATGGGTCAAACAGAATTATAAGACCAATCCCCTTGTTGTATAGTAAGATTTGGAGAAGCATGGCTAACCTCCTGCGATGGTGGTAGCATAACCCGAGTGCTCCGGGACCTGGCCCCAGAATCCGCCCTTATCCTGCACATCAGTGCACACCCTATACATCCTGATGTACAAGGGACAATCACAAATGCCCTAAAGAATCTGCAGTTGAGCCCAGGATTGTAGATCAGCTTGCATAATGGCCCACTTTTTTAAACATTTTATTTTTTATTTTACTCTGATTTCAGCCTCAATGGGGACTGCCACCATGCCTTGGCCAGTGGCCCTGATAACGCCCTTCTTCAGTGCAGCGGGGACCCTTGCGACAATGTTATTGGTTTGCAAGCTGTGAGTAGCGGACTGGCAGAGCTTGTCTGGCCCTGATCTAGTGCCACCACAGATCTATTGGTGCAGCACCAGGACCTTTTGCTGATGGAGGCCCAAGTCGGATGTGTGGTTGCCGCGCACTTCTGTGTGCCCGAGCAAACCCCACAGCGCTTACACTGAGGATCGGCAGACTGCAGCACTGATCCTGTAGGTCCCAATTAAAGTGGCCAAGCTGTATGTTGAGACCCGGCGTCACTGGATGTCGGAGGCAAGAATAGGCCTCATGTCTTGCCTTAGACAACAGCCACGGCACAACGTGCGAAGGTCATGCTACCGGCATAGCACTTGGTGCTCAAGAGCCTTGGACAGCTGCTGCAGCTGTAAAGGTGTCCAACTGCTGTCCCTTCATCTCACGGGGGCTAACAACACCTCTCTGCTGTATAGCCTGTGATTGGCCCAGGTCACCAGCAGATGGGAAAATAACTGTGTGTCTCCTCTCCTGCTGCATGAGGTGAGCTGTTGAAACCTCTTCTGGCGGTATATTTTGTCTAATTGGTAACTGGCAATCAATCAATCAATCAAGGAACTTGTAAAGCGCACTATTTACCAGTGAGGGTCTCAAGGCGCTGAAGGCGGGGGGGGGGGGGGTGCTGCTACTGCTCGAACAGCCAGGTCTTGAGGAGTCTTCTGAAGGTGAGCAGGTCCTGGGTCTGCCATAGTTGGGTAGGGAGGGTGTTCCAGGTCTTGGCGGCGAGGTAGGAGAAGGATCTGCTGCCGGTGGTCTTTCGTTGGATGTGGGGGACAGCAGTGAGGGCGAGGCTTGCGGAGCGGAGCTGGCGGGTGGGGGTGTAGAAGCTTAGTCTGTAGTTCAGGTAGGCTGGTCCAGGGTTGTGTAGTGCTTTGTGTGCGTGGGTGAGGAGCTTGAAGGTGATCCTTTTGTCGACGGGGAGCCAGTGCAGGTCTTTCAGGGGGGGGTGATGTGGCTGCGGCGTGATACGTCAAGGATCAGTCGTGCAGAGGCGTTATGGATGCGTTGTAGTCGACGTAGGTGCTTGGCTGGGATTCCTGCGTAGCGTGCATTCCCGTAGTCAAGCCTGCTGCTGACGAGGGCCTTTGTAACAGTTTTCCTTGTTTCGGTCGGGATCCATTTGTATATCCTGCGGAGCATGCGGAGGGTGTTGTAGCAGGAGGAGATGCGTTGATTTGCTTTGACATGGAGAGGGAGGAGTCGAGGATGAATCCTAGGTTGTGTGCGTGGTCGGTCGGTGTAGGTGCTGTTCCCAGCGTGATTGGATACCACGAATCGTCCCAGGCCAAGGGGGTGGGACTGAGGATGAGGACCTCCATTTTGTCCGAGTTCAGTTTCAGACGGCTGCTCCATATCCAGTCGGCGACGGCCTTCATTCCTTCTTGGAGGTTGGTTGGCAGAGACGTACCCCACTCTCTCAGTCCCCGGCTGTGGATAAAAGTCCTGACTGCACACTCTATAGGAGCCCCCCCTCCACTTCTGATCTGGGGGCTCACTCATTCGCCACCTTCTCAGCGCAGGGCTACGGAGCCAACCCACACACTACCACCACCCCATAATAAGCCTCATTGGGGGAGTGCAAAATTGGAAGCAGCCTTGCCTCTCAACACTAGGCAGACACCCTTTTAAGATCATGGGTGGAATCTAGCCAGTCATGAAGTACTGCACAGACTGGTCCCTGTGTTTGTCCCTCCTGTGATACTAGTGGTACAGCCCTGAACATTCTGTGCCATTAATAACTCTCCTCTACTTCTTTCTTTGTACACACCAGCGTTGCTCAGCTGTAGACATGGGGTGCACCAGCGGTAAAACAGGGGCTCCTCCTGGAATCACCCATTCCTAATCAACAACATCAGAATGCTCCTCCATGTTGGCACCCACAGACTATACACCCCCCATATTGACAGCACCCTCCTTGGATAAGCTTGATGTTATATTAAAGGAAATACCAGACTCCAGGGTGACCATTGAACAGAAACTTGGTGCTATCACATCTTATCTCAGTCTCCTTAAAGATGATCATCGCAAATTTGCTGATAGAGTCAGATCCAACTAAACTGGCCCTTCCTTGCTAACACATAGCAGGGTGAACAGACGACCGCAGTTGCTCAATCCTGTAAACAAGTTGACATTCACCAAGAGCAGGTGGAGGAGGCAGAGGGACGAGTACTTTGGAATAATGTATGCATCATAGGAGTGCCGAGGGAGTAGAGGGTACCAGCACCACAAAATTTGTGGAAGCACAGTGGCACCCACCAATCTATTGGATTTGTTTACGGTGGAGAGGGCACACTTGGTGGCGACACAACAGCTTCCCCCTGGGGCACTCCGCACCCTCTTGTGGCTCATATACTAAATTTCAAGGATCGAGATGTGATCCTTAGGGGCACAAGGGAGACTACACACTTTACACAGATCTCAATATTCCAAGTTTACTTACTCACGATGCAGCACTAGCGGGCTTCCTATCAGAAGGTCAAGCAGAAACTATGCAAGATGAGTCCAGCATGCGCCCTTTTTTTCCCTGCCAAACTCAAAGAGATCCATGCCCAATGCACCCTCTTTTTTAATGAATCAGATGCCACGAGGGACTGGATAGAACATCAGTTTCTGTCTTCCAGGAGACCTGAGACTGCAGGATCAAACAACTCCTAAACCTCAACGATGACCCTGGCCCACACATACCATTGGACACTATTGGTAAACTCTGGGGACCACACCAGGCATGACTCTGTGCCTAACTATGCTCCTGTTTACTACTCTGAAATGGTGATTATAATACTTCTAATGTCCTGGGCTCTGGGGCTCCAGATCTGGGGGTATGTTAGTGATTACATGATATTTTTGTCCTCTTGTAGGTTCCAAGTTAGGAAGATGTCATACACCCCAATAGCAATTGCATCTTTTGTTGTTCTGTGTTCATGTTTTTCTTACAGTTTGGTTGAATGAATATTCATCCCTGGACCTTGCATTGGGCGTTTGTTCTAGGTTATACGTCATCGTTACATACTGCTTGTACACTTAATATTAGTATGCGCTGGGGGAAGTGTGGTTCCAAATGTCCAGTTGTGTTGCACAATGATAGCAGCTAGGAGTAAATATAATATTATCACTTGAAATGTCAGGGGGATTGGATCAGTACAAAAAAGGGATAAGATAATAGCACAATTACTCCGCCGAAAGGAACAAATAGCTTGCTTGCAGGAAACCCACCTCATTGATTCTGCAACCCTCAAACTGCATAAAAAATGTCAAGGTCAACTATTTCATATCTCTTACTCTGCCTTTGCATGGCGATTTGGCTGAGAGTGGGGGGGGGGGGTCCCTTCCAAGCGCTGGGCACCATGATGACATGCAAGGCTTCTATGTTCTCATCAGGGGTACTCTGAATGTGGTGCAGATAATCATGGGAAGTATGAACTCGCCCAATCCGGTACAAGATGTCTTTTTAGCAGACCTATCTACAATTCTCACTGACTTAGCACAATACCTTTGAATAATAGGGGAGGACATTAAAGCTGTTTTTGATACCCATCTAGATTGCTCCCACCTTCCTCTCCCTGGGATGGGATTGATCCAGCAAACCAAAGCATTACAACAGTAGGTTCAAGGGTGGTCCCTATTTGACACTTAGCGTCAAAGAAATCTAGGCATATGGGAGTACTCTTTTTGCACTTTTTACTCACCACCATATCAATTACACACACACCTTGATAGGAACCTCTGTACCAATTTTCTCTAAAAACAAATGAATCATAGTGCATACCTAGGTAAGACCCTCTTGGACCATAATCCTATAGAACTCACCTCTCATTGGAACGAATACCCACAACCATCCCCACCGGATGTATGCAGCCGCAGACTCTGGAGGACACAGTATACCGGGATTCAATAGTCAGAACCATTGATATTGCCTCCTCACCAGTGGTGGAGTGGGACGTTTTTACGGTTGTGGTGCGAGAGGGAGCCATTAACATGGCAGGGGGAGTGTGCAAAACAGTTCTACAAGATCTTTCACTTTGGTTGCCTCGGAAAAGGAAGCAGCAGAGAACGAAGGCATAGCCCGCAGTTACAAGAAGCCAGAACCGACTATGCTGAAATTCTTGAGTGACTAAAGATTATAGATCATAGAGCCTATATACCGAAAACCCACACTGAAGCCAACAAATCCAGTGTGCCTCTAGTGTGCATGATAACCCTCACCCACACTTAACCTTTCCATACACACCCTACAACTGATACTGTGGCCACCAAAATCGATGTTAACAGAGCATTTCTACAAGACCCTTTATGCAGCTCCCTGCCCACTGGAGGACCCAACTTCCATAAGTTCCTTTCTAGACCTATCGACTCTGCCTAGACTGCCAGCGGGAAGATAGGGAAGTACTAAGGGGCATATTATCAAGAACGGCATTAAAATTAGCGCTGCTTTAGCAGCAGAAAACTGCAGCTAAAGCGGCGATAATGGGCTTGATAATATGCCCTTGAGAATTCCAATAGAAGCCCAGGTTCACACCAGAACCTGGGCTTCTATGGGAGGTCACAAGGGCAGATTATCAATCCCATAATCGCCGCTTTAGCGGCAGTTTTCTGCTGCTAAAGCGGCGATATTTTAACGCTGTTTCTTGATAATATGCCCCTTGGTGCCCCTATTGCTCCTGGTGAGATCCGTAGTGCCAACAAAGAGCTTGCCTCAAAAAAACACCGGTTATGGATGGCCTCCCTGTTGAATTTTATGATGCCTTTGCAACACGATTAGTTCCCAGTTAGAAAAACTATACAAAACCTCCCTGGAGGAAGGAGCACTACCTTCCACCAACAGAAAGGCCCTGGTTCCCTCATTGTTAAAGCCAGCTATGTCCCCAGAAGGCATGTCCTCCTATAGGCCCTTGTCCCCCCTCAACACTGAATGCAAGATCCTGAGTAAGGTGTTGGCATGTCGGTTGCTTCCCCTGCTCCCTAAACTCAGAATACACTCAGATCAGTGTAGATTTGTTCTACTTCGTAACACCTCACTCAACATAAGCCACTTTTATCAGGTAATGGATGCAGCCTGTGATCAATATCCGATGGCCACTTCTCTCTCACTGGATCTCAGGCAGGTCTTCAAAACCTTGGGCTAGGACTTCATGTTTGCTACTTTAACTCATGTTGGTATCCACCTCAATTACCTGGGATTGGTTAGATTACTGTACACTTGTCCTACTACACCAGCTAGAATGGACCCCCATATTTTCTCAAAACAAACACAAGGAGATGATGGACGGAGCGAGGAAACTTTTCAGACACTCACCCCCAGTTACAGATCTGGGTTGAATCCATCGTCGTTCTTTAGCTCACTTCACTACCCCAGTTCAGACACAGCTATATGCAAATCTGTCTTGCCCCTGTGCCTCATGGGAACAGTCCAGCCCGGACTGCCAAGCCATATCTTCCCTGTACTGGAAACAAGCATCCTGGGACCGGTTTTGAGCTAACACCTATCATCAGCCGTGTTAGCTTGCAACAGTCACAGATCTGGGTTGAATCCATCGTCGTTCTTTAGCTCACTTTGCCACCACAGTTCAAACACAGCTATATGCCAATCAGTCTTGACCATGTGCCTCATGCGAACAGTCCAGCCCGTACTGCAAAGCCATGTCTTCCTTGGACTGGAAACAAGCATCCTGGGAACGGTTTCAGGCTAACAGCCCTCATCAACCAGGCTAGCTTGAATCCAGTGGCAAAGTGAGCAAGGGACCCACGTCTGAGCATACCCTGCCAACTTAGGGCAAACAAAGCAAACACAAGGAGATGATGAACGGAGCACAGAAACTTTTCAGACACACACTCCCAGTCACAGTTCTCGGTTGAATCCTTCATCGTTCTTCAGCTTACTCTGCCACCCAGTTCAGACAAAGCTATATGCAAATCAGTCTTGACCCTGTGCCTCATGGGAACAGTCCAGCTCGAACTGTCAAGCCATGTCTTCACTAGACCGTTAACAAGCATCCTGAGACCGGTTTTGGACTATCAGCCCTCATCAACCAGGCTAGCTTGAAACCAGTGGCACAATGAGCAATGGACCTACGTCTGCCAATTTAGGGCGAACAAAGCAAACACAAGGAGATGATGGACGGAGCGCTGAAACTTTTCAGACACTCACCCCTAGTCACAGATCTGGGTTGAATCCATCATCGTTCTTCAGCTCACTTCACCACCACAGTTCAGGCACAGCTATATGCAAAACAGTCTTGACCCTGTGCCTCATGGGAACAGTCCAGCCCGAACTGCCAAGCCATGTCTTCCCTGGACCGGAAACAAGCAACCTAGGACCGGTTTCTGGCTAACAGCCTTCGTAAGCCAGGCCATCTTGAATCCAGTGGCTAAGTGGGTAAGGGACCCACGTCTGGGCATACCCTGCCAACTTAGGGCGAACAAAGCAAACACAAGGAAATGATGGACGGAGCGCTGAAACTTTTCAGACACTCACCCCCAGTCACAGATTTGGGTTGAATCCATCATCGTTCTTTAGCTCACTTCACTACCCCAGTTCAGACACAGCTATATGCAAATCAGTCTTGCCCCTGTGCCTCATGGGAACAGTCCAGCCCGGACTGCCAAGCCATATCTTCCCTGTACTGGAAACAAGCATCCTGGGACCGGTTTTGAGCTAACAGCTATCATCAGCCGTGTTAGCTTGCATCAGGGCCGGACTGGCTACCGGGCAGTTTAGAAAGCTGCCGAGCTGGGGGCTGATTTCACTACGGTGGGGGCTGATTTCGTTCATGGAGACCTGCGTGTGCTTCGAAATAATAAATGCAAAATGAATTTCGTTTAGCACACGCAGGTCTCCATGAACGAAATCACCCCCCAGCTCAGCAGCATTCCAAACTGCCCGGTAGCCAGTCCGGCCCTGGCTTGAATCCAGAGTGAGCAAGGGTCCCTCGTCTGGGCATACCCTGCCAACTTAGGGCAAACAAAGCGAACACAAGGAGATGATGGACGGATTGAACCAAGGCACGAGGCAGGGATGTCCGCTTTCCTCGGTATTATTTGTCCTAGCACTGGAACCCGTGGCACAATGATTCGTCAGGAAGCACAGGAATGGGGGAGTCTCATGGGGCACCATGAGACATGCTATTTCATTGTATGCAGATGATATAGCAGTGTATGTAAGAGACCTTCAGGCCGATTTCTCAGGGATATAGCGGCTGCTCTCTGTGTTTGGTGACCTCTCTGGTCTTTGTGTGAAGTATGCAAATCCTATGCCTTTTTATTTGCTTTTTCATTTGCGGACACCTATGCAGGACCCACACTACCTTTAGGCGATGCACATATTGAAGCAGCACCGCTCGCATTCTGATACCTAGGAATTCAAACATACTGTGAAGCACAAGATTTATTGAATGGGAAGTTTCTGAAGACGATCGCATCTCGTAAATCACAAATAAGCTTTTGGGTCAAAATGTCAGTCTAAGGACGATTGTCATTTTATGAATTTACCAGTGCTTGTACCTGCCCAAATATTTAAAACACTGAACACATTATTAACTGATTTGACATGGGGCAATGGATGACCCAGGATCAGCTTAAATAAGTTGCAGCTACCCACTGACAGGTGAGCAGTGGGTGCTCCAGACTTTAAAGCCTACTGCTCAGCAGGACAATTGCAATGGTTGGCCTACTGGTTAGCAGTCCACAACCTGGCAGAGATAGGATGCACAAATGCCATGCTTAATCAGGGTAGACTGCATAGCTTGCTCTGCCTGGGTTCCATGACACCCCGCACCCTGTCTTATCCCATTCTACTGAACATAGCCCCTGCTTACTGGAAGATTACCCTCCACTATAATGCCCTATGCCCTGGATATTCCTTTACGAGGTCTCCCTACATCCTCGGGTAACTTGCCCTTAAATAGACTGCGTCCCTGGGAGCAGGGAGGAGTGACTCTTTGAAGGCGGCCCTCTCATGTCCCATATGGATTTTGCTCACACACACGTCTACTAGAAATGCTAGTTTTGACACATGCCAGTATCATGAGTTATAATCAGCGACATTGGCCACCAGACGGTTCTAAACCAATCACTCATGACTTTATACAAATGATGCATATTATGGGGGATGGCAGACACCTTATTCACTGGCTGTATAGAAGCTTGCCTATTTTTACTGACATCCCTAACATCCCTACAGGCCAAGTGGGAAGATGATCACGCCCAAACTCTTCAGGATAAGGAATGGGCCTGTCTTTTAAGGTACCTGGGCAATGTCTCCAGCAACTCTCGCTTTAAATAAATTCAAATTTAAATAAATTATTTTCAATTTTACACCAGCCTACCTTACGCTACACAGACTTCACACAATGTTTCCCACAGTGACATCTGTCTGCCTCCTTTGCCATACTTCAGATGCAGGTTTAGTGATATGTTGTGAGCCTGCCCCTCACTATTCTCTTAGTGAGTGGACATCAGGACTGCTTTATCAGAAATGACTGACTGACTTAGACTGCTGGTACATGGCGGAACATTGTATACTGGGAGTGAATCCCAGGCCCATGGGCTCATAGGTACTCAAACGCTTCACGGATTTACCATTATTAATAAGCCTCCTTATGAGCTGCTGGAAGTCCTCAGTGACACCCATGGCGTCCCAATGGTGCAGGGAGGTCAAGCAATGGGGCATGGCTGAAAGTGGTGCCTTGCGCAGGGAAGAATACAGATGGTTATGAAAGCGACCCATCGCTATAATATAGGATACACTACTTGAAGCTTTCACAGCACAGGAAACACTTGATGACTTGTCTGTCTATGGGCAGACCATGCAACTCATTTTTTTCTGTACTACATTCATGGGCATAACGCCACAACTCTTTCCATAACAGTGATACTCCTCTGAGAACCAACTCTGAATTGTGATAATGCACTACAGAAGGATTGACACATGATACTTTCTCCCATAAAGGCCAATTCCAGATAAATTAATGGGATCTGCTGCTCCTGTCATTACATAGACACAGTCCCTAGTAGCAGGATGTGGGTACATCTTTGCAAACGAGACAGTGACAAGTTAAGGGGTGGGGAGGGTGGGAGTTTAATGTTATTGCTTATAGTTTGTGTTGCTACATACACTGTACTACTATCTGCCACACAGTAGTATTTGTCTGACACTAAAATTCAATACAGCTTGTGTTAAAAAAAGTATAGTAAGACATGGATTTTGATCCATTGGCAGACGTCAAAGGTGTTAAACGTAAGATTGCAGCTAATAAAATAATAGTACTGGGATAATACTGGGTTGTTTAATAGCTTCGATACTATGTAACCGTTTTATTTCAAATATACAGGATATTTTAATGGATATTTACAGATGTCCTCCAAAAACAGGCGTTAATCATTTACAAGTACTTTGTATGTGGATGACAAGTCTTTGCTCATTCACACAGTTGAGGGATTTAAAAGCTTTCTACAAAGCTAGAGACAAACTGATTTTAAGCATTTATCTGTTATCCAAATTAAGACTAGGATTACAACTTTCGGGAAACGTACAAACAAATGTTCAAGAAACAATAGTAGAAGTTGTCTTGATCATGTCAAGGAATACAATTTCCCATGCCTGATATTTGATAATTCACTTTATTACAGTTGTCTACAAATTGAAAAACAATCTGTGACTAAATCACTTATTAGAGGGCAAAATTGTCATAATATGGAAAATAGATCACTGCAACCATTAATAGATTCCTTAAATGCTAAAAGGGTCCTTGGTCTAAAACATCTGCTGCCATTTAGGACAATGAAATGGAAGATTTGCTGAATGGAATTGTAGCTTGCATTTTAGCATCAGTCCTGGTGCTTAAAAAATCTAATGTTCTCCAGGTAAAAATCTTGAAACTGTTGATTTTCATAGCTAAGATATAATCCTTTCAGTTTTTGACAAATCTTTTGTTTGATGTAAAAATAGCCTCCCCTAACTGTTTGCTCTGCGCCTCTGATATTTATTATTTAACCAACACAGCATAAACACATTATGCATGTCAAGGAGGGTATAGACTTTCATGCTTGATCAATCTCCCTGAGCACTCTCCACTTTCCATTAACTATTAATTCCTATTTTAATCCTCAAAAGATGTAACAACCCATAGTTTGTTAATGAAGTCAGGATTTATCTCTTGAGTAAATGGTCATGGTCATAGTCAGAATTCTAAAGATTCTGGGCTTTTCTTAGAGTTTAGAGGCGCTGAAGTTTACAGTAAATCAGCAGAGCTCGTGCTCCACCAATCTCGTGTTCACCACATTTAGAAGTAGGCAAGGCACCAGGTTTCCTGTGACAAGGCCTCAGTATGCCTTGACTGACGGCCATCATCTACAAGGCCATAGACCTATGCATGTCAAATGGTGCACACTATTTATGAAAATCATGGCGGTCCCTACCGAAAACAACAGAAATGGCCACCACATGCAAGGAGAAAATACTTGCCATTTTTGGGACATTCTCTGCATAACAAAAGTATTTCTGAGTTGGCCCAAAATAACGTGGTGCCCAGTCTGCAGTCTGCTCTACTTTTTCTGCAATCATCACAACTGAGGATGCACTCAAGATAAAAAGATTCCCTCTAGGAAGATACAATCTCATAATACAGTGTACAGACCTCTCTGGTCTACATGACCTCTTTGTCCAAAATGTATTACCTGAATATTGCAGGATCTCATTGACCCCAGAATGGAGAGGACTGTTATGCTTTTCTGTTTCAATGATTTTCCATTATTAGAAATAAGAGGTAGCTGCTTAGAAAGTAGTAGGGACGATCACTGATATTCTGCCTTCGATATTCCCTACAACAATCAAATATCACTAGATCCTCCCTACATGTGGTATAAACTGAGGCCTGTGTGAAACCATTTAGCTATTGCCAGGTATTTCCATTGAGATGGTGTTCCATTGTGGTCATTAATATGGTTGAAGATCCTTGTTCTGAATACTAGAAATCGTTTTCATATGTAGATAGGGTGTCTCAGATAGAAGGTTAATCTCTTACACTGGAAGCAAAGAACACTGAAGAGTGAGAACTATGAAGAAGTTCAGCTGAAACCTTTTTAAAAAGACAGTGTCTTTTGTTCCATGAAAAGTTCACAAAAAATCCTATTTCTATTGATTTGAACAGGAATACAAATCTAGTGCTGTGAATTTTTATAGAAACAGACTAGCAAAACTATTTTTTACAGTTCTGTCATAGCAACCAAGAGCCTGCGGGACATATCTTATCAAACTGTAGAATTATTTTTGTAGTTTATGCAAACCAAAAATATTAAATATTAAAGTAAGCAGCCAAGGAGACCAATATCAGAGTAGTTTCAGTTTCAGTTTCAAAAGACTTTATTCGGTTATATCATATTTAACCATAAAAGTTCACATAAATATCACAACAGGTAAAAAAAGCCTATAACATTTTTAAATTCAGTCAACTAAAAAGGTTATCATAAAAAGATAATGCATTACATTTTACAGGTTCACATAATTATAGATTTCCGTGAGTAATAAACATTTTTTAAAAAGGCAGAGACAGATGCAACAGAAAATAAGTCATTTAGCTTCTGGATTGCTAGAAAGGCAGATCGACATTGTCTAAGTTCAAATATCTCAGTATGGGCATAATCCACCTTTTCCTCGGTATTGAGTAAAATTTGCAAAAAAACAATATATGGATATCGGATTGGGTGGACATATTATCACAGGGACATCTAAGAATGCCAATAGACCAGTCATTCATAATGGGAAAACTTAATACCCTAAATAGTATCCCAAATCTGAAACGTGTAATCAAGAATCTTTCATGATCTTTCATATGCAAAGTCAAATATGGTTGTATGACCTGCGGGGTTAATATAAGTTGATGGGCAATCACAGTAGTTTTTATAGACTCAGTTTTTGCCCTACAGTTCTCCAAATAGGTTATACATAAATTCTTCAGTAACTTCCTTGGTATCTGTAACATATAGAGAGGGTCCTCATAGTAATCAAGGTGGTTTATATTGGCCAAAAAGGTCTTAATATATCTCAGCCATTTTACTCTTCCAGAGTGCTCGGATTTAAGGACATCGCCCAAAATTAGGCGGTTCAGATGGCATTCATCAGTAGTCCAAACTCTGTGCCAGAGGAGAACCGGTTGTACTTTAATAATGTCCTCCAAATAGGGTATACCCAATTCTAGGTGACAATTATATGTGGACATACTATCTGGCAGTGATAAGAGGTACCTCAAAAATCTGTTTTCAGTAGTCTGTAATATTGATACATTTGTATCTCCCCAGATGCCAGCACCGTATGTGGCAACTGCCACACAACTAGCCTTATAGATATATAAAAGTTCCTTTACTGGTTTCGTGCCCAGCTTTTTGCTAAAAAGCTTTAAGGCTATAATGGACTTAGTATATAACAAATGTCTACTTCTCACAGCATTACCCCAGTGACCGGTGCAATCAAACAATACCCCCAAATATGAAAACGTTTGGGTATGATCTAAAGGTTTAGAGTCAATAAACATAGTTCTCTTTTTGCAGTTGGCCCCTTTACCACAGTTCATACAAAAAGTTTTTGCACTATTTACCCTCAAATTCAGATTAGTCATGAAGGTTGTAAATGAAGAAATCATTTGCTGCAGTGCCACTGGGGTCCTAGCCATTAATACAGCATCATCTGCATAAATGAGAGCCGGTATTTGACGCTTGGAGGCAAAGGGCATATCGCGGCAATCTTGTAGCAGGGTTTTCTCTAAACCATTTATATAAACAGTAAATAAGAATGGGGCAAGGACACATCCTTGCCTCACACCGTTTGCAATAGTAAACATCCATGTACATTCCCCTTTTTTTCCGTACCTGACCATTGCCCTTGCGCCATTATACAGGTCTTTAAGAAATAAAATTATGGTATTCTCAACACCCAGTCGATCTAAAATTGCCCACAGCTTGCGGTGGGTAACACAATCAAAGGCGGATGTCAGATCCACAAAGGTTAAAAACATCCTACCTCCTTTGGCCTTGGTATATTTTTCTAGGAGAATATATAGGTTGAGACACTGCTCAGTTGTCTCTACCCCTTCTCTGAAACCGTATTGTAGGTCGCTTATAATCTTGTGGTTTTCTGCCCATGAATACAGCCTATTAAGAATGATTCTGCCTATAATTGTAATCGTTGAATCCAATAACGATATGGGGCGGTAGCAGGTACAGTTGTTCCTGTCCCCCTTTTTAAAGATGGGGACTATAATTGAAACATACCATGTTCGGACCAAACCCACTGAACATGCAGCATTAAAAACTCTCGTAAGTAGTGGTGCCCATAACGCCATATTACTTTTAAAAATATCAACAGGGACGCCATCAGGGCCTGGCGCTTTACCACCTTGGCTAGAACTAATGCCCTTGATCACCTCATCAACAGTAAAATTAAGGTCAAGGTGTCCCTCCTGCCTACCACCCCTATCATCCCCTCTTTGCTCAATTTCACGTTCCATATTTGGTGACTGGGCACTATAGAATTTTTCAAAATAGCTCACCCACTCATCTTCAACGATTGCAATCTCCATCCGCACCTTCGATTTATCTTTAAAATAGGGAGCATTTACAGCTTTCCAAAAAGCAGTCATATCTCTTGAGCTGGAAGCATCCATTAGCCTGTCCCACGCTTCCCTCTTCAGCATGTCCCTCCTAATCTTTAGTACTGTCTTGTACCCTTTACGGAGTTCCCTGATCTGTATTTGATTCCTAGCCTTGCTGTCCAAGGCTCGTTTAAGTAATTTATGTGCCTTCGTACAGCTGTTATCAAACCATTTTGTACTCTGCTTCCTTGAGTCCCTGGATTTAACCCATAAACTATTCTTAATGTGTGTTATAATTTGCATAAAGTTATTAATCATTTCAGTATTGTCAGCTTCCAGCTCCAGATAAACACTAAAATACACTTTACAGGCTTATTATCTTAGTCCATTTCAAGCCATATCCATTTCGTCTGGATATGTCGATATCCCTCACTTTTTGCCTGGGTCTATTGTCTAGAGCAGGGGTCTTCAAACTGTGGGGCGCGACCCCCAGGGGGGCCATGGAGCGATGCAAAGGGGGTCGCGCATTCCCAGTCACACTTCTGCTCAGGCCCAAGGGCTTCAAACCCCCTCTTCCCCCGTCCTGTGTCTCAGCCCGGGCTGCTGCAGTGCAACTTGAGCTGCTGGGACCTCAGCTGGTCAGTGTCTGGAGTCTTATCTCTGGCAAGCCTGACAGAGTTTTCACAGGTCTTTAAAGGCCATTTACATATTTACATGCCTTTGTAAACTGGTCACTGAGGCTTAGTTTTTTTTCTGGTTCCAGTACCCCCCCCCCCCGCCTATTCCTTACATTTGTAATTTACATTTACTGCTGTAGTGTGAGAATGCATTTCATGAAAAGGAATATAAAGTAGGGTTGCCAAAAGTAAAATGCCTGCGTGTGTTGTTTAAAGAGCCTACAGAGACCTCCTCTTGACACTAAATAGATTTATAAATAAAAAAGTATTTATTCATTCATTATTTGACTTTTCTGTCTTTGTTCTCTTTAATTATCAGTCATGGATCATTGAGGCAGTCCTAGAACACAATTAAAAGTGTTTTCTATTTATATTTGCGGTTGGAAGTATGAACATATACGTGCTTAAAATACAGCTTTAGGTGACTGCTTATTTTTGTGCCAACTGGGCCATCAAAATAATCTGCTAGCAACCCTAACCATAGGACTGGAACTTTGTTACAAGATCAGCACATTATTTATTTCCTCCACCCTCAATCCCCGATTAATGCCATAATAGCAATAGTTTAACTTAGATCTTAAACCCTACGCCGCCGTCAATAACATGCTGAGTTACTTCAAGTGTCTAGGAATGCACCTTGCATTCAGACAACTCACTTCTCATTCACGCCCTTCCCTTTCAGGCTCACCCTTCACTCATAGCGATCACAATGCACTCATACTGATCACCATTCACTCACGCCATTCACCTGCTCACTCTGCACTCACAATGCACTTGTGCTGTTCACCCTATACCTCACCCTCAGTCACACAAGCACACTACTCATCCTGCACTCATGTGACACTTCCCTCACCTGTCCCCCTCACTGCTGAATATACAACTCACTCAAACTAGCCCAGCAGTAATCATACATTAATTCGTCCCATTCTGAACTTGCATCCGCACCCAAATTCGTACGGCCACCTTACTCACCCTGCAGTCACTCCTCTCACCCTACTCTCACACTGTTGGATCGCTCACTGTGCACTCACATGGGCACTCTTGTCACCCACACAGTGCAGAGGGTTAATGTGCCTGCTACAAAGAATATGTACCATGCAGATCACAGAAATGAGTGTGAGTAAGCTATGAGTAGCGCTATAAAAAAATGAAATGTTTGTCAGAAATGTGCTATAGAGATGAGGTGCATTGTTGGTGAGTGGTAGTGAAGGAATTCATGCAGAAGGAGAAAACGGGGGTGGAGCACCAAAAAAAGACTGTTGCACCGTGTGCAACCAGTGTTAGGGCCAGCCCTGGCTGGGAGTGTTAGCCCCCCCGAAGATCTGGTCTAGTGACTCCCCTGCTTCTGCCAGTTATTATTATTTACATTTGTAGTGCGGTACTGTTACCAAAAGATGTCCTGGGGCTAATAACCATCTGCTGCCTGAAAGCAAATGAGAAACACACAGAAGGATAAGGATAACCAGCCAAATGGGGTAACCTACAGAGCATAGAGAAATGTTCTTATATCTTCCTAAAGGATAATCGATTCTTGGTGGAGCGAAGCAAAGGAGGGTGCAAGTCCCATAACTGCGTGGCCTGCACCAAAACAGCGAGACAGACAACTCATGCCTTCTTGAATTAGGGAACAATAAGCAGAATTGCACAGGCTGAGAGGACCATACAGGTCTGACCCGTATGCTTGGTGAGGAGAGATGAGAGATTTGGTCCTCAACTGCCTCATAATTCCAGTAGCCCTGCCTACAGGTTTAGAAATTTTTGTCAGGAGGGGGTCCTTACACCTCAAAATGTTGACAGGGGGGTCTCGGCATCCAAAAGTTTGAAGACCTCTGGTCTAGAGTATGGGGGGAGTCCAAATATACAATTTCTACTTTAATAGGGAAGTGATCGCTTACTGGGCTTTTTCAACGTACGATAGTTATAAACACAATCACCATGACTTGTAGAGATCATGATGTAATCTATCGTCGTAGAAGCCCCTCTTCCCATAAAGGTTGCCGAAAAGGGTACTTCAGGATTACACATTTTATTGGCAAAGCTCAGATCATTCATGAATGGAATTTCATTTAGCGCTTCCCCCACAACTGTATGATCAAAATGTGTCAATGCTGATTCCTTGTCTATCATTAAACCACAGTTCCCTGTGTCAGCTCTTTTACATAATGCACAATTAAAATCACCTCCCCAAACCACGGCAAACTCCTTAGTATCCTTGCACAATAGACTATTAAGTTCAATTCTCAGGGTTTTAAGCACAGCTGGAATATCTGCAAGGGGTACATAATTATAAAAAATTACAATTAACCAACAAAATCTCTTATTCATATGTAACCCCAAAATGTGATAAAAACAATTATTGTAAAAAATCTCCATGCTCTTGCACTCAAAATTGTTCGAGACATATGTGCAGAGCCCTCCTTTTGTCCTGCCATACGTCGAACCTACTGCCGGAGTAAATATAGTTTTAAAACCATTTAAATGGTATGGTTCCGTTGTCCAAGTTTCTTGTAGACATATGATACCGTATATATCTGTCATTTTTACCCAATACGGATTATCTAGTATCGTTCTTAGTCCTGCGGTATTCCAAAAAAATAATGGACCATGTATGCTTGTTCTTCGTTTTTAACCCGTCCAAGATTGTCACAGGATTTTCCTTGTTCTGGCAGATCAGTTCATTTTTCAAATTTATATCCCTTGTCGCTATGTCATTTATACTAATAATTTCCTCTCTATCATCACTAGCATTTGTGGTCGGGTATTGCTCCTCGGGCTCTACTGTAACATTATTATCCTTATCTGGATGATCTTTCGGACTTACAGTTGAAGTATCAGTTACATGTGCACCTATTGGTCAATCAACCCCCCCAAGCCCAGATAGAGGTTCAAAGCGATTACTCAATGGAACATTAAAATGTTCACCTGGAGGGTAGTAACCCCTTTGATTGAAATCATTAGGGAAAGGGCCACCATGACCTTCGAAGAACTGCGGTACTTTAGATATTACTCCAAATATAGAATTTTGGTGTCCATAGTATGGATTACAGCGCCTTGGTCCACCAAAACCAAAACCACCTAGAGCGGTAGGAACCGGGGGGTAAAAGTACGTTAAATCAAAAGTAAGTATACCCCCAGGGTTGCCGTAATTTGGAAAGGCTCTTATAAACTCTACCACTCGTGAGTCTCGGAAGTTAACTATAATGCAGTCACCTTCTATGTCCTTTCTTTTGTGGCCCACTCAATTTACTCTGCGTACATGTAAAATTTCCCCATACAGATCGCGTCTGAAGGTTCTGTTATTTCCTAACCAGAACATGACTTTGTTTTTTAACTCATAGAAGTTTTCCTCTCTGGCATGGTTCCACTCGGGGACACCAGCTAACACAATCACATATGGAAAAGCATCTGGTGGGAGATCTACCCTTTTCCTGATTTCTTTCCTATTGATTTGTACGCCTATGTCAGGTACATTGGTCTTTTATAATTTTTCTAATTCTTCCATAAGCTTCTCTCACTGCCTTTGTCATTTAGCCTCTCATTTGGTGGACTGGTTACACTGAATCTTACTCCCTCCATGTTCTTACTCTTTGTCTTATTGCATTCTGGTTTAGGAGGAGCTGGTTTCCTATTAGGTAAGCTCTGATGTTTGACCCCCGCTGATGTAGTGGAAACACGGTCAGGTCTTCTTTAACATAGCGGAGTTGTCCCGAGTAGTTTTTTCGAGTTCCTCTATCTGGACACTGATCCTTCTTAATCGTTCCAGGATGGGCAAAACTAAGGATTTAACCAGATGTTCGATGTTTGCTAGCGTACATACTTCACTCCTACCCTCCTTAATCATATAATCATCTCCCACATCAGAGGTGTTAATAGAGCTAAATCCAATTTCATCCTCAAGCTGTTCCCTAGTTTTCTTAGCCTCAGTCACCTTCACAATGGACTTGAAAGGAGTGACTTTCGGCTTTTTAACACGCCGCCCTTTCTGCTTGTTTCCTCCTCGCTTACGTTTTAAATTAATAGCAATCGGCGTTATATTAGTGGGTACGATTTTCTCACTATCTGATTGTTGGTCTTCTGCGTTGACTCACTAGGGGCAGAATCCACTCTGGGATATGACAAAAATGAAGCAATGCTAGCGTCAATTTCACTTGTGTCTGAAATGACAGATAAAACCCGTTTTTGTAGGGTTAATAATTACTACTGTGTGCTCGGGAGAGGGCACTGCAGCGATACCCCCAAGAGAGGATCTCCTCAGGAATATGGGATCCAGAGACAGACGGCGTACTGTTAATGCTATCTCTTTCTCCAAAACTGATGCTGCCCGGGTAATAAATGCATCTAGTGTTCCAGTTATACTTCCTGTTATACTACTGCTCCCTCCCTTGCTACCCAACAGTTTACCCTTTTGCTTTTTATGAGACATTACATATAACTGAACGATGTTACATATACCAAAATGTAATATCAATATAAAACCCTATAAAATAAAAAAAATAAGAAAACTATATTAAAATAAATATTAAACAGTAGAATAAAGTCTTTGTCCCAATCATAAACAAAGTCAAATGGGGTGGCCCAGTCCAGCCTCTTACTGTCTCTGACGGGCTCAGATGGGCCGCGCTGCTCCCGGGACGCTCCCGCGTGCTCCCGCGACGCGGGGGAAGAGGCTGATTTTTAAAGCGCCTCCTGGTGCGTTTCTGGCGGTGGCGGCTTCAGGCCACGTTGCAGGCTGGAACCTGCAGTCCCTGCCACCAAGCGACCTCCCCCACACAGCGGCCGCAAAAGATGGAGGTGGATTGCGGCGGCGGGAGGAGAGCAGGGAGGCACGGACCAGGACAGCGGACAGCGGGACCAGAAGAAGGAAAGGGCACAAGCTCCGGGATAGCAGGCCGCCCTATAGGCAGGTAAAGATTTGCACATGCAACCAACGTTGCCAACAGGGTCCCTAGGAAGGAGGAGAAAGTAACGGATGACTTGGCAATATGGGCAGACATACTGAAAGATTTTATGGAGGCCGCTGAGCCTGACACATTATACACTCCTCAAATATTGCATACTGATGAAGAAATGTGGGGACCGAAGGTAGGAGGGGATGTGTTAGACCTTACAGCCTTTATTGTGGTCTGCCCCCAAACCTTTTACCATATCACCTCCTGTTTGATGAAGTTCGTTTTTGTTGGCTTTAGGACTCTGTGAACTCTACCACTTCTAACCATTGCTGAAGTGCTGATACTCACTCCTTTAAGCATGGTAAAATTGGCCTACACATAATTGGCACGGTTAATTTACTTTGTAAGTCCTGAATAAAGTGGTACTACATGTACCCAGGGCCTGTACATTAAATGCTACTATTGCCCCTGCAACTTTTATTGTGCTTGAGCTGCTGCGGGTCATAGATTTGCAATCCTACACGCAAAGGCAGCATGCAGAAGCTGATAGATCGGGCAATCTCCTGGCCAGAATCTTAAGGGATGCGCCATCCCCCACCCCAATACACAAGGTTATTACACCTGAGGGCGCAATAATAAATACGCAATCAGATATTAACCTTGTGTTCAGTGAATACTATAAAACACTGTACGAGGCCCCCCAAGGACTTGGGTCAGGTAACATTAGAAGCATTCATGGCCGACCTCAACTTCCCCCACTTATCACAGGCACACCAAAAAGAGCTAGCAGCACCCATATCCAAAACGGAGATCAAGGAAGCGATCAAGGAGCTACCGCATAAAAAAACTACGGGGCTGGATGGCCTCCCAGTGGAGTTCTCCAACACCTTTTCGACCGCGCTGGTCGGCCACCTAGAGCGCCTTTACCAGTCAGCTTTAGATACTGGGTGCCTACCATGATGTAAGCGTTGGTTACTTCCCTTCCCAAGCCAGGCAGGGACTCAACTGATATCTCCGGGTACCGGCCACTCTCACTATTGAACACTGAATACAAATTCTTAAGTAAAATACTGTCTAGTCCCGTACTCCCCTTCCTGCCACAACTTATACACATAGACCAAGGCGGCTTCGTGCCAGACCGTAGTACTTCTTTTAATATTAGGCGCCTATATCATGTGTTGACTGCCACAGCCTCGAACTGTCCAGGGGCAGGGTGCATCTCATTAGGCCTGAGGCAAGCTTTTGACACCCTCAGCTGGAAATACATGCTGGCAACACTCACAAAATGTGGCATCCCTCCGGCTTAGTTACGCTCGGTCAAACTGTTATATGCGACACCCACAGCAAGAGCCCGGACAGGAGTACACATCTCACAGTGCTACCCAGATAGCCGTGGTACACGTCAAGGCTGTCTGCTTTCGCCACTCCTATTTGTATTAGCACTTGAGCCCTATAAAACTTCAGAAAGATGCAATAGGACATGGCATTTGCATTGGCAAAACTACACATACCCTCTCATTATATGCTGTTGACATTATTCTCTATCTACACAATCTTGAGGGTAGTCTTGGGCCCATTCCATGCATCTTTACCCAGTTCCAAAGTGTTTCTGGCCTTACCATCAATGAGGCCAAATCATATACCTTTTATTTCCATGCTGAGGAACAACTAGAGCCTATCTGCTCTGACCCGTTAACACTCCCAATTGCTCCCACCACCTTTAAATATTTAGGTGTGCAAATATATAGGGGTCCACTGGAGTTGTTAGATGCCAATCTCTTATGGGCAGAACTCAAATAGCTTTTTGGACGTCACTATCACTCTCTGTGGCGGGTAGAGTCGCCATTACCAAAATGACCATGCTCCAGGAACTGCTCTATTATTTTACTGATTTACCAATTGTGATTCCGCCTGATATCTTTAAAACTCTGAACACTCTCTTGCTGGAACTAATATGGGGGAAGGGTCGCAGGAGTGTGGGGCTCTCGAAACCTCCATTGGAAACGGACAAAGGGGGCATGGATGTCCCAGATTTTAGGGCATACTGTTACGTGAGCCAACTGCAGTGGTTGGAGTACTGGATTGCCGGTCAAACCTCCACGAAATAGGGCTTGCACAGCAGGTATTAGCTCAAGGTACCCTTCATACTCTATTATTGCCCAAGGGATGGGTTCTGTCCACGACCCCCTCACTATTGAAGGTAGCCTTTACCTATTGGAGATGAGCATTACACTACACTAATCAGCGACTCCCTTACGTCCCCAGCATTCCGCTGGTAGGGATTCCCACACCCACAGGGGTAATCACTGCCCAAAGCATCTGCAAATGGGTACAGGAAGGTGTGAGCACTATGGGATGCTCTTTGGAGAGAGTATGTTACTAGACCACAAGAACTTTGCTTGGGAACAGGGTGTGCCACGATCCCTTTCTATTTTGCATGCAAGCATCACTAAATACATCAAACAGTATTGGGCACCAGAAAATAAAGAACCCCCCTCGCACGAGCGAGTACATCCACTACACCTCATGGTTAATGGGCGTCACTTGACTCAGTGGTAGTACAGGGGTATTCACTCCCATGCAGCAGCCTCACTGGCGCCACTTAGAGTAAAGTGGAGTGCTGACATTGGGTGGGATTTAACAGACAAGTAATGGGATTTCCTTCTAGAGTATCCCAAGAGGGTGTCCAGAGATCATAATTTCAATTAATCCAGAACATGGTGCTGCATAGGACCTATCTCACACTACATCTACCCAGAAGCGAAAGACCATTGCCCACGATGTCTTGCACATGATGCCAAACTCATACATATGATATGAGCTTGCCCACGCCTGTCTGCCTTTTAGGCCACCATCATAAGGGTTCTAGGGACTGTAACGGAAATTGCTGGCGGGGAAACAGCAGCATATTGTATATTGGGTCTGCGGCGCAATCACAAGAAGCAGAAAGTACAATACTGATTTGCTAACCTGGCTTTGCTCATAGCAAAACAATCAATTACCATGAAGTGGAAGTCCACTGTGCCCCCGCAGCGCTTAGCTGGCATGGGGAGGTGGTCAGGTGGGGGAGGGCGGAGAGCGGAGAGCACGGCAATAAGAAGGGAAGAAAACAGGGGCTTACGGAAGACAGTGAACTCATTGGACTGGGATTCAATGTTAGAGGTATTCATAGCATCAGAACCCCCACCAACATGATACCCCGTAGGGCATAGCTACATAGATCATACTAAACCGTAGGTACTGTGCCAGAGCTCCCCAGGATACACCACTGAATGAGTATATTCAACTGCATGCTGCGCAGCTAGGAATGCACATAAAAAATACCAGAACGATTTGTCATATTGCATATGAGTGGACAGGAATGAGTCAGGTAGGGCGGGAGGGTTGGTGGGGTGAAGGGAATGGGGGGATAGTTGGGGAATGTTGACTTGATATGCAGATTGTTACAATGAACCACGCTGTAAGCACAATGTTGGGATACTTCGACATTTAACCACAGACTTCACTGCTTTTATACTTTCTGTTGAATATGTAGGATATTGTGGTTGGTTCATTTCCCTTGGGACTAATGGTACGTAAAAACAACAAATGATGGATGGAATGTTGCACAATGGCAAAGCATTCACCCCCAGTCACAGATCTGGGTTTAATCCATTGTTATTTTGCTCACCACACCACCCCAGTTCAGACATGGTCATATGCAAATCAGTCTTGACCCTTTGCCTCATGGGAACAGTCCAGCCCGAACTGCCAAGCCATGTCTTCCCTGGACCGGAATCAAGCATCCTAGGACCGGTTTCTGGCTATCAGCCAGGATAGCTTGACTCCAGTGGCATGGAGAGCACGGGACTCACGTCTGAGCATACACGTCCCACTCGGGGTGACAAATGTAAAAACAACAATTGATGGATAGAATGTTGCACAATGGCAAAGCATTCACCCCCAGTCACAAATCTGGGTTTATTCCATCGTTATTTTGCTCACCACACCACCCGAGTTCAGACATGGCCATATGCAAATCAGTCTTGACCCTGTGCCTCAGTGGAACAGTCCAGCCCGAACTGCCAAGCCATGTCTTCCCTGGACCGGAATGAGGCATCCTAGGACCGGTTTCTGGCTATCAGCCGTCATCAGCCAGGTTAGCTTGACTCCAGTGGCATGGAGAGCACGGAACTCACGTCTGAGCATATCCGTCCCACTCGGGGTGACAAATGCAAAAACAACAACTGATGGATGGAATGTTGCACAATGGCAAAGCATTCACTCCCAGTCACAGATCTGGGTTTAATCCATTGTTATTTTGCTCACCACACCACCCCAGTTCAGACATGGCCAAATACAAATTAGTCTTGACCCTGTGCCTCATGGGAACAGTCCAGCCCTAACTGCCAAGCCATGTCTTCCCTGGACCAAAATCAAGCATCCTAGGACCGGTTTCTGTCTATCAGCCATCACCAGCCAGGATAGCTTCACTCCAGTGGCATGGAGAGCACGGGACTCACGTCTGAGCATACCCGTCCCATTCGGGGTGACAAATGCAAAAACAACAATTGATGGATGGAATGTTGCACAATGGCAAAGCATTCACCCCCAGTCACAGATCTGGGTTAAAACCATCATTATTTTGCTCACCACGCCACCCCAGTTCAGATATGGCCATATGCAAATCAGTCTTGACCCTGTCAATCATGGGAACAGTCCAGCCCGAACTGCCAAGCCATGTCTTCCCTGGACCGGAATCAAGCATCCTAGGACCGGTTGGTTTCTGGCTATCAGCCGTCATCAGCCAGGATAGCTTGACTCCAGTGGCATGGAGAGCACGGGACTCACGTCTGAGCATATCCGTCCCACTCGGGGTGACAAATGCAAAAACAACAATTGATGGATGGAATGTTGCACAATGGCAAAGCATTCACTCCCAGTCACAGATCTGGGTTAAAACCATAGTTATTTTGCTCACCACACCACCCCAGTTCAGACATGGCCTAATGCAAATCAGTCTTGACCCTGTGCCTCATGGGAACAGTCCAGCCCGAACTGCCAAGCCATGTCTTCCCTGGACCGGAATCAAGCATCCTAGGACCGGTTTATGACTATCAGCTGTCATCAGCCAGGATAGCTTGACTCCAAGGGGGAATGGTTGGGGAATGTTGACTTGATATGCAGATTGTTACAATGAACCACGTTGTAAGCACAATGTTGGGATACTTTGACATTTAACCACAGACTTCACTGCTTTTATACTTTCTTTTGAATATGTAGGATATTGTGTTTGGTTCATTTCCCTTGGCATTAATGGTACGTACCTAAAGACAGCATAATTGTGTCATGTCAGGATGTTATTAACGAAAATCAATAAAGTATGGGTTAAAAAAACAAAAAAAGTGCCTTGTACTGCATATAATTAACTTGGATGCTGTTCAAGTCTTCCTCCAAAGAAGATCATATGGTGTGCGGGGGGTACAAGAATTCAACCAGTCAAAACTGCAATACCCTTAAAAGAAACCAAATTCATGGTCCAAACAAGTTTACCAGAAAACGTATTCACTTTAAAGTTCAAAGAACATTAATAAAGGGTTAAGTGAAATAATTACCATTGGACATTATATTAGCAGTTAATGGAATTAAACACTAACATGGAAATTTATAAGAAACATTATTATCAGATGCAAAGTGGTGAAAAAGTAATCTAACACCATTGTCTCAGTGGGCTTTTTTATCTGGACTTAGCAAAAATCAAAGGCTTTGCAGTACACCCTGAGGAACACGTTAACTTTAAATTTGGATGTGTTTATGAAGCACCCCAGGGTTGTACTGTGATAGAAAATAGTACTGGGCACCACAGTAAAAGCGGCCCCCAATAGTGAATTAGATAGCTAAATAAGTGATCCCTGTACGCAAATGTGAACAGCATGGAAGACATCATGCATTTAAACCAGCTGCAGGAAATGCTTGTTTTAATAGCAGGTATATCAGCAGTAAAAACTGGCCCAGCCGAACACAGAACAGGCTCACATAAAGCCAAAAGCAGGACAACATACTGACTCGTAAGATCAACCCATCGGACACTGCCTGGTTACCCTATAGGCCAGTCCAACCCTGGAGCACCCATCAGGTTTGGCTTACTCACTCTCTTATGAGGACCCCAAAAGCTAAGATATGCTGTGTAGAAATGAAATGCTTTTACAAGGTTGAAGCACATAAGAGATTTATGAATGGATAAATAAATTAATGAATATGGTACTTTTAAAGTGCACAATTACTTAAACAAAAGCACCTTGGAACTGGCTCAGAAATTGTTCCTCAAGCAACCAATGCAGTAAAGATCAAGACAAGAGAGACCCGTATATTAAAGAGTAACATAAGGCGTCAGCAGCAAGAAACAGCCAAGTCTTCCGGTACTTCTTGATACTTGCTTAATTCGTGATGAACCACAGCGAACCAGGAATTTAGTTCAAGGCTTTTGGTCCTAGGACAATAAATAATTTACCTCCTGTGGATTTGAGCCTGAAAGTGGGAGGATTTAGCAAATCTGCGTTGGAAGATCTGAGAGTCCTCTAAGTCCTACAATGCAAAATCAGTCAAAAAGATATTTGGGGCCGTAGCATAAAAGGATTTAATCAAAGAGAAATGGAGGAACTGAGGAAGCACTCTTCAACTGACATAATTGCAGCTTTGTCCAAATCCCAGGATGTGATCCTGCAAATCAGCAGGCTTGTCAGGCTGTTAATCCTGGGACCAAGTCCCAGGACACATTTGGACAGGTGTATGTCAATATCTCTTTTATTCCCAATATAAAAAGACAAAAACAGGGCTGGAAGCACTCAAACTCTTAGCTTCGAGAAAAATCCTCTGCAGATCCTAGCATTCTCTTTACTTCCTGGCCTCCACAACTACCAGACCTTGAGGCCACATACAGATAATGCAGTCATCCCCCAGAGCAGAAGATAAAGCTGGTTGTCCCAGCTCAGCAGGCAGGATCAGTTAGGTTCCCTTCGGAAGACGGTATCAGGGCAGCAGAGGCACTTCTACATCTCTGACTCTGGGAGGCCTGATTGTCTTCTTGATTAGGATGGCATTTAGAATGGCATTTTCTAATGGTAAGATGAGCACTATGCAAGTCAGATAAAAAGAACTAATTAGAAATTAGAAAAAGTAACATGCAATCTTGCAGAAAATATTCCTTTAATAGGCAAGCTGATATTTGCGTTTGTTAACTTTAGATTACATAGGCCAACTCCTTGGGCAAATTGTAGCACAACCGAAACAGATGCTTCTTTTACACGGAAGAGCAATCCAATTACATTTTACTGTGTGTGAAAAGTAAATGCGAGTTTGAAAAAACATGAAAGGAGCAAACATTCATGTTTGTTTGTTGCTTTTATTACGACTGCATTTTCCCTTCTGCCAAAAAAAATGCAAGTCTGGTCAAAAGGTGTAACCATTATTTGTGGTCTACACTATAATTGCATTTCGCAAAGTGCGAAAGGGTAATGTAGGTTTTACAGGAACAGGCAGAAAGTTGTATATGTATTAGGGTACTTTACATTCAGCTGTCACTCCGAGCAAATGCTTTCTACATAACATATGTATTTGTAGAGCGCACATTCACTCGGAGGTATCTTGGCTACTGTATAACGGATGTTTATTGTTACCCAACTCAATGATACTCATTTTATCGACCGCAGATGGATGAAAGGCTGAGTAGATCCTCCAGGATTTAAACCTGTGACCATGAGGTCAAACACAGGCCCCTGCAATGGAAGCATTAGTCAACTGAGCCACCAGACCCGACCTTTTCAGATAGAGCGACTGGTGTGCAAACGTACCAGCAGGAGTAATTGAGGATTCACCTTGTTAACAAAGCACTGACGAAGTACATTTCTATGTTTGCAAACCTTTCTTTCTGAAAGAGAATCTACTCGAGTCGTTGACTGGCGTAATTTTTCTACCATAAAAAAGTATGTATGCATACAAATGTACACATATATGTTCATATATATATATATATATATATATATATATATATATATATATATATATATATATATTTTGGACATTTGGACATTTGATGCTCTAAATAAACGTCTTTAAGCAACAAGCAGGGGTGGCTCTAGGCTCATGGTGGCCCTGGGCAGGATGCGTAGGTAGGGGGCCCCCGGAGGAACGCAAGCGCGGAGGCCAGTGAAGGGGGGGTCAGGGTGTTTGGAAGTGGAACAGAGCCGGAGGCCACCAAATCCCTGCCAGGGGCCGCCACGCAAATATGTATCCATCCTCAGATGATTATTATATTAAGGATATATATTGGCATGGCGGCCCCTGAGGTTTGGCGGCCCTGTGCAGGTGCACAGCTGGCACATGCCTAAGGCTGCCCCTGCAACAAGTCTTGCCTGCGGAGTCTGTTTTCCGGTACTGCACCGCTCCCTGTGAACGTTGCATCGCTGGGATCCTGACGTGACATATATATATATATATATATATTACCTACTGGCGGTCGCCAGTAGGTATATATAGTTAGGATTTTTTCTCTATGGGTTTTTTGAAAATTCTATGTCTAATAACTTTGGCGTTTGTGGACGGAATCGGCTGAAATTTTCAGGAAAATGGCACATTTTGTTTCTGAGCAGCCCTTGAAAATTTGGGGGGGGTTCGTCCAGTGGGGGCCGAGAAAAAAGGGGGGTCCCAAAACGTGTTTTTAACATTGAGTTTTCCATAGGGCGGTTGGCCTCACTTTTAGCCCGAACGGCTGAATGGATTTGCACGAAACTTGGCAAAATTGTAGGGACTGGTAGCCCGATGTGCCTTTTGTAGGTCTCAATATATGTGCTCCAGTGGATTTTGAGAAATTAACGTTTAAAAAAAGATATATATCTGTAACAGCGGACCGGTTAGCGCTCTGGTTCGCGGACTTTTCGCGCAACGGAGCTTTGTGAAGCGAAGCTGATTGGTTCTCCGGCGTCTGTCAACATTCCAAACAGTCCGTAGCGGCCGCCATCTTGTCTCTCGGTAGGATCGAGAGACAAGAGGAGGTCAAAACAAAGGGGGAAATAACTATAAGGGGGCATAGTAGATCCTCGCTGACCCCCTAGGTTTGATGTGGAGGTTTTAAAAGGGCCCCGCGGGGCAAAAAAAAAAAAAAATAATAATAATCGAACGGCTGAATGGATTTGCACGAAACTTGGCAAAATATTAGGGACTGGTAGCCCGATGTGCCTTTGCTAGGTCTCATTATATGTGCTCCAGTGGATTTTGAGAAATTAACGTTCAAAAAAAGATATATATCTGTAACAGCGCTCCGCTTCGCGTAACGGAGGTTTGCGAAGCTGATTGGTCATTCTGTCACTGGGCTATAGTTGGGCTACATCTGGCTGATATTTGGGCTACATTTGTTTTTTTGTGTGTCTGGCGGCCATCTTTGGGCTACATTGGGCTACATTGGGCTTCATTGGGCTACATTCGGCTAATTAGCAAATAGCTCATCGCAAACTAGGAATGGTAAAGAATCGCTATTTATTCCTTAAAGTTCGCTATTTAGGAAATGCAAATAACTTTGATGATACATATGGCGGTTCATCTCTAACAAGATAAGAAGCATAGGGATAGATTTATGATGACTGGCGCATCACCAGGGATGTGTTAGTCATTCTGTGCCGCTGTTCCGTCACCTATGGTGTGCTGCATTTACAATGCGGCGCATCACGGGGCAAAAACAGCACAGATGCGTGATGTATCTGTGCCGTAAAGGTGGCGCATTGCTGGAGTTGTATCGCAAGTGTGATGAAGCTCCAGCAAGGGTCGGGGGTGCCCCTGTCGCAGGGTTTCTGTTCTCACACAGAACTGTGGACAGAGGATTGGAACCTCGGCGAATTAGGGTGTCCCAAAACTCACGTTAGTAATCAAAAACTATTTAGCAAGCTAGGTACAGTGTCACATTGGATATAACAAACTCTCAATGTTTAGACAATCCAGAATATGAACTTATAGTACCTCAGGATACGTGGAACTCATGAACAGTCGGTCGTTATATATTTCTTAGAAACCAGAACATGGAGTTAAGAAGAACACATGTGTATTTGAAATGTTTATTTACTAATGCCGTCTTCTCAGGCGTAGTACCTTAGATAATAAAAGTACACATATTATCAGTAGCAAAATTACCAGCATAGTTACTAGTACATAAAAAGTGAATGGTGATAGTATGTTAACATGCTGTAAATGAATAAGAGTTAGCAACACTTATAAGCAGCCGCGGGCCGTGGAGGGAGTTACGGTGAGGCAGGGAGGCGGGGAGGGGGAGAAGCAGGGTGGAGAATACAAGTACACATATTATCAGTAGCAAAATTACCAGCATAGTTACTAGTACATAAAAAGCGAATGGTGACAGTATGTTAACATGCTGTAAATGAATAAGAGTTAGCAACACTTATAAGCAGCCGCGGGCCGTGGAGGGAGTTACGGTGGGGCAGGGAGGCGGGGAGGGGGAGGGGCAAGGTAGAGAGGGCTCCACCCTGCTTCTCCCCCTCCCCGCCTCCCTGCCTCACCGTAACTCCCTCCACGGCCCGCGGCTGCTTATATCTCACCCTCCCTAATACACATATTATATTATTTGCTAAGAAGGTCTCTTTGTGTTGGTTTAGGGCGTGCCCATACTTTAGTGTCTTAGATTTGAAGGAATCACATCAGCATACACCAGCTCTCTCTTCATGTGAACCGCATCAACTGTTGTGTATGTGTGTTCGGCAAAGCAATATAAAACCCGCCTCATGCCCAGAATTGGCAGAAGTTGCACTTATGTTATGAGTATGAAGTCGTGGAGATCAGACCTCATAACAATTCTGTATCGTGTTGTTCTTGAAACTTTAGCACTCGCTGTACAGATATAGTTTAACAAGTAAAGCAGATAGTAGACCAATAACATATTATTCTCATGTAAACCACGATGAACTACTAGGTGGAAAGCTAAAGCAACAACTAAATGTCGTGTGCAGAAGTTGCAAAAAAGGAAAAATGGCGTTTAAACCGGTAATGAGCCCATGCTAACTTAACACGGTGTAAAGATATCCAGGACCTAGATGACACCTCCCCATGATCCGGAAACGAACTGAATAAGATAATAGAAGTGCCATCTCATGAGAGCAGATTGCAAGTTTATATGTGGACGGTCCGCAAGGTAAAGCATTAAAAACTAGGAAAATTCAATGCTAAAGAAAAATAAAACAGCCAAGTACTTTATCGAGTCTTAAGCCAATAGGCAAGGTAAATAATAAAAACTTGACAATTAAGTCAATGAATTGTCAATGAAATGCTAGTACTCAGCATATGAAACATGAAAAAGGTCTATGACATAAGTGTGTATGCAAAATAAGCTGCAACAGCCTCCAACAGGAAGTCACCGTCTTCATCCGAAAACAGTTCAGCCATCCAATTTAAAAGCGGAAAAGAACATACGTGCTCTCCCAGCACCGGATCCTCTATCACCATCAGAGGACAGCTCGGTGGGTTTTCAAGAAAGCTGTGTTCCAAGAAAGACTGTGCTGCCGCCAGTAAATTCCAGGGACCAAGTAGTCCATGCATCAATGCCACAGCCATAATCCTTTCGCCAGGACAAACCAACTCGTGAGTAATGATAGGAGTCATCAGCTGATTAAAGTCGACGTCAGGAGAAACCGGTCCGCAGAGACACAAATCAATGGCCCAATCGAAATCACAGGTCAGGCAGTGAAATACAGGCTGGACACAGGTGAAGTAGGAGAACCGAAAAGATAATCCATATGCCGTGCTTAATATCGCCAACGGCATTGTGCCATAATATTCTAGCATGCGATTGCGGAACAGTGTCAGCAGCTGCAGGGTCGGAGGTTGCATAGGAGGGACATCCATATTTAAAAATGTAAAAAAGCACAAGAGCGTCCGCTGGTAATGCAAGTAAAAATGCAATCCACGAACCAGAGTGGAGAAAATGGAATGAAAGGGAGCAGGGATGACTCCAAAGATTTTCTCAAATGAAGTCACGAGACCACTGGTAACAACTTTAAAAAAGTGTGCCAGGGATTTTGTGGAGGATGCGTTAAAGATAGTCGGAAACATGTTGCTGAAATTGAAAGGCAAAGCTGTGTACGGGTGTTCGCTATGTGAAGTACGAAAGTTTCACGGGCCGAACTCAAGGCCACCTCTCTCTGAGACAAAAGAGCTCTTATTCTTGTCATGCCGTTGAAACGTGTCCCAAGGTTGGTATTTGTGGCCAGATTGAAAACTCCCTATGTTCATGTGTGGGAGGAAATAGAACATTTCTGCAGCAAATAACCCGTTCACTTACTGTTACGATAAAAGGAATACTTTTAATTAACTCAGAACAATCTTCATTATTGAGCATCAAATAACTACCATTTTCCAACAACTTGAACGTGGGGATGATAGCAGGAACTGGCGTGCCTTGCAACACGCAAGCCATATTTGGTCGGTGTTTGTTGCATGAATCGTGTAACTGTATGTGCCTACACATTAGTGAATGATCTGGCGTCTCAGTGCATTCCTCTCCATTCAGATAAACTTCTTGATCATCTTTGAAACATCTGTATGTGTATGGAAGCGACCAGACCTCATGAACAAAAGCACTACCTAAAGGTTCATAAAGACCTATTGGTATATATTTCATACAATTTGAAAACTTATATAAAGCAAAAGGCAGCGTTATTAAACCGTGGATAAGGCATGTTGCCAAAAAACCCGCAATCCTCTGCTGATGATGTCACTGAGCATGTCATGAATGATGTAATATGTGACATCATCAGTAGTGGATTATGGGTAATAGTATCTCTAGTTTACTCCCCTATAGCTGTCTTTCTTTTAACATAAGTGTGTGTTTCCTTCCCTTATACTTACTGTTTTTGGTTCGCTTCCAGTTCGCGTACCAGCGAGCGAACTAGGAAGCGAACTAAGAGAAATAGAGGTTGGCACAGTTCCAAATATTGTACCAATTTTTTAATAACGGGGAGGTAGTTCTGAAAAGAACTTTTTTTTTTATTTTTCTGAACATTTTTTTAATGTTTTTGAATTTTTCGGAACAGTTTTATATTTTTTTGGGTTTTTCTTGGAGGGGGCAATGAAAACGATTCATTGTAAAGGGCTCAACAGGAGCAACAAAACAAAAAAAAGAAGTATTTATTATTTTGGGCGTTTCGGACAAACTTGCATATGATAGTCAATAGCTCTGTTGATCAGAGTGATGCTTCTTTCTCCGTAGGAAATGAATCCATCGCAAAATACGCAGGTGTGTTTTACTTCACCAAATCTCATTTGTATATTTGGCACCATCTCCCTGCCCTCTGGTCCCGTTACTTCCGGTACAACAGATCTTCTGGCCATAATAGGGAGATTATCTAGGTCGTTCCGAAACTGTGCAGCACTGTAGTTGTTAGGATGCCACCTAGTCATATGGCGATGCATTGTGTAGTTTCCGAAACTGTATTTTTTGTCGGTCCCTCTGGACAGTCTATCTTGACATATAAGGCAAGTTACGTATCTTGCATTTACTTTTTTCTGACCTTTGGGAATTTAAAAAAATTGCCAAATGAAGTTTTCTTTCCGGTGAGACGTCTTGGGCTGCTCAGGCAAAAACTGCCTCTCTTCGTGCTCGTCCTCCTGTTCCTCTTCTTCTTCTTCTTGTTGAATTACAACTTGAGCAGGTGGTCCTCTCTTCCTTGGAGGTGGTGGAGGTGGTGGGGAAGCACCAGCTGAAGCTACTAAAGAAGCCATTGCTCAGTGATCACAAAGGGTCTTTCTCTCACAATGATGAAAGTCAGAGTGAGGAAAGAAGGAGGGATTTTCATCATTTGGGAAAAACAAGAGTTCTCAACCAATCAAAAGTGTTCATTTTAGATTATATGACCTAGTCTTACATCATTAGGAAACCAAAAGTGAAATGAACCAATGAAAAGTGTTATTACCAAGTCACATGACTTGCTGTGTTTACGTTAAGCGCTTTGCAGGGCCTCCCGGTTTGCTTCCAGAAACCTGCGCTTTGGCACTCGCTTCGCGTACCAGTTCGCTAACGTAGCACGTCATATGACGTATCACGCGACAACGTGGAACGTCATGCGGACGGGAGGCGTCACGATGTTGTTTTCTAACGCGGCACTTGCGGTAAAGAAACGTTTACCGGCTCGCGGTCTATTTCGCGGCATCAAGGTCAGCTAACGGGAAGCTTCCCGATTCGCGAAGCGGGAACGAAGAAAAAAAAATATTTAAAAAAAAAATTATTCATAAACATATAAAATATATTTTTGGATTTAAAGAAGAATACATTTTACAGCTACAGATATTAGCTGTTAAAAAACCAATGAAATTCACAGAAAAAACCATAGGTTATAGACCATATATAGTTAGGAATTAGCATTTACAAAACCTTGAAAATTCACTGAAAAAACCATAGGTTATAGACCATATATAGTTAGGAATTAGCATTTAGAAAACCTTATTTTACTCACACAAAACCATTGAAATTCCATATATAGTTAGTTGCACTAACTATATATCGCGCACCCGCAATCCACTGCTGATGATGTCACATATTACATCATTCATGACATGGTCAGTGACATCACTGATGACATCACTGATGACATCTCAAATGACATCACTGATGACAACATCCAGTGACTGTATGTTTCTGTAAAGTTAAAATATGTCTTAGATATTGAAGAATGAGTGGATGTATAAGTGTCTGGATGAAGGATTTAGTAGGTGCGTGACTGACTGTATGAGTGAGTGATTAAATGTGTCTCACTGAATGCATGGGTTAGTGACTAAACTGTCTTAATTTGTGCATCATTATGTCTGTTGTGATGTAAACTGCTGCATGTGTTGATCATTAGCTATACGAGAGGCTATATGTGTTATTAATTGGTTGCCCAAGTATTTCTATGGGAGATTGAGTTTGTGTGGGGGTGGCTGGGAGGTGTGTGACTCTGTGCATAGATGTGTGAGCAGTTGATTCACTAGGTGTATGAGTTCAAGAGTGCATGTGGAAAAAGCTACATGGGCGGTTGACTGTGTGCATGAGTGTATTGATGAGTGAATGGATATCTCAATGCTACATGTCATAGTAAGTACATATGTAAAACACAGTACATGTGAGAGTTGGCATATATAAATAACTGTGCATGAGAGCCACTGAATGTGTGAGTGGCTGTATGGATCATTGTGAACTTGTATCAGGGATTGTATAAGAGAGTAAATATGTGTTAGTATATGTTTGAATAAGTAAGGTGTGTATAACTGTATAGTTGAGGAAATGGAGGTGAGATTGTTTCTTTGCATGACTGACTAGGTGTGTGAGTAACTCCATGGATGAGTGACAGTGTGTGAGTGTCTGTATACACTGAGTGTATCTAAGGTTATATTAGAGTCTGAAGAGGTTTATCGTATTAGCACAAGAATGATGTCAAATGAGATGTCATCAGTGATGTCATCAGTGATGTCATTTGAGATGTCATCAGTGATGTCATCAGTGATGTCACTGACCATGTCATGAATGATGTAATATGTGACATCATCAGCAGTGGATTGCGGGTGCGCGATATATAGTTAGTGCAACTAACTATATATGGAATTTCAATGGTTTTGTGTGAGTAAAATAAGGTTTTCTAAATGCTAATTCCTAACTATATATGGTCTATAACCTATGGTTTTTTCAGTGAATTTTCAAGGTTTTGTAAATGCTAATTCCTAACTATATATGGTCTATAACCTATGGTTTTTTCTGTGAATATATATATAAATATATATATATATATATATATATTCACTGAAAAAACCATAGGTTATAGACCATATATAGTTAGGAATTAGCATTTACAAAACCTTGAAAATTCACTGAAAAAACCATTGGTTATACACCATATATAGTTAGGAATTAGCATTTAAAAAACCTTATTTTACTCACACAAAACCATTGAAATTCCATATATAGTTAGTTGTACTAACTATATATCGCGCACCCGCAATCCACTGCTGATCATGTCACATATTACATCATTCATGACATGGTCAGTGACATCACTGATGACATCACTGATGACATCTCAAATGACATCACTGATGACATCACTGATGACATCTCAAATGACATCACTGATGACATCACTGATGACATCTCATTTGACATTACTGATCACATCACTGATGATATCATTCATGTGATAATACGATGAAGCTCTTCAGACTCTAATATAACCTTAGATACACTCAGTGTAAACAGACACTCACAGACTATCACTCATCCATGGAGTTACTCACACACCTAGTCAGTCATGCAAAGAATCAATCACACCTCCATTTCCTCAACTATACAGTTATACACACCTTACTTATTCAAACATATACTAACACATATTTACTCTCTTATACAATCCCTGATACAAGTTCACAATGATCCATACAGCCACTCACACATTCACTGGCTCTTTTGCACAGTTATTTATATATGTCAACTCTCACATGTACTGTGTTTTACATATGTACTTACTTTGACATGTAGCACTGAGATATCCATTCACTCACCAATACACTCATGCACACAGTCAACCGCCCATACAGCTGTTTCCACATGCACTTTTGAACCCATACATCTAGTGAATCAACTGCTCACACATCTATGCACAGAGTCATACACCTCCCAGCCACCCATACACACTCTCAGTCTCCCATACAAATACTTGGGCAACCAATCAATAACCCATATAGTTAATCATATAGCTAATGATCAACACATGCAGCAGTTTATAGAACAACAGACATAATGATGCACAAATTGAGACAGTTTAGTCACTAACCCATGCACTCAGTGAGACACATTTAATCACTCACTCATACAGTCAGTCATGCACCTACTAAATCCTTCATCCAGACATTTATACATCCACTCATTCTTAAATATGTAAGACATATTTTAACTTTACAGAAAAATACAGTCACTGGATGTTGTCATCAGTGATGTCATCAGTGATGTCATTTGAGATGTCATCAGTGATGTCATCAGTGATGTCATTTGAGATGTCATCAGTGATGTCATCAGTGATGTCACTGACCATGTCATGAATGATGTAATATGTGACATGATCAGCAGTGGATTGCGGGTGCGCGATATATAGTTAGTACAACTAACTATATATGGAATTTCAATGGTTTTGTGTGAGTAAAATAAGGTTTTTTAAATGCTAATTCCTAACTATATATGGTGTATAACCAATGGTTTTTTCAGTGAATTTTCAAGGTTTTGTAAATGCTAATTCCTAACTATATATGGTCTATAACCTATGGTTTTTTCAGTGAATTTCATTGGGTTTTTTAAAAGCTAATATCTATAGCTGTAAAATGTATTCTTCTTTAAATCCCAAAATATATTTTATATGTTTATTAATAATTTTTTTAAAAAAAATTTTTTGTTTCGCTCCCGGTCCGCAAACCGGAAAGCTTTCCGTTAGCTCAAATTGATGCCGCGACCCGGTCCGCGAACCGGTAAACGTTCCGTTTCCGCAACTGCCGCTTTAGAAATCAACATCGTGACGCGTCGCGAAAGCGCGACGTATCGCGTAGCCCCGTAATGCGTCTTATGACGTACCGCGTTAGCGCACCCGGAAGTGCCCCGGGGCGCGGACCGAGGCGCGAAACGCAGCTCCCCGGAAGCTATCCGCGGCGCGTCGCGAAAGCGCGACGTATCGCGTTGCCGCGTAATGCGTCTTGTGACGTACCGCGTTAGCGCACCCGGAAGTGCTCCGGGGCGCGGACCGAGGCGCGAAGTGCAGCGACCCGGAAGCTAACCGGGGCGCGTTCCAGCAGCGCGTAACATGAGCGTGAGAGGTCATGTGACTTGTTAATAAAACTTTTCATTGGTTCATTTCACTTTTGGTTTCATAATCATGTAAGGCTAGGTCAGGTGACCTAAAAATAACACTTTTCATTGGTTGAGAACTATTGTTTTTCCCAAATGATGAAAACCCCTCCTTCTTTCCTCACTCTGACTTTCATCATTGTGAGAGGAAGACCTTTATTAATACTTCAGAAATGGCTTCAGTAGTTGCTTCAGCTGGTGCACCCCCACCACCACCTCCACCTCCTCATGGGAAGAGAGGACCACCTCCCCAGGTCATGACCAACACAGAGGAGGAAGAGGAAGAAATGGAGGAAGAGGAGGGAGAAGAACCACAGTTCTTAGAAGAGGTGCCCCGGGTTTCCCATAAGAAAGCCAGTTTCATCTGGCAGTTTTATTCAATCCCTCCAGGCCAAAAATAAGTGAATGCGAGGTATGTCACCTGCCTCATCTGCAAAGATAAATTATCAAGAGGGACGGATAAGAAGTATAGTTATGGGAACTATACTATGCATAGGCACATGACCAGGAAGCATCCACTTAATTACAGCCGGGCGGAAATACGGGATTTGGAGGAAAATCCAACATCAACTCCTGTGGCCAGATCAAGATCAACAATATCATTGACACCAGCAGAGGCACGGGAAACTGTGCCAAACATACAAGAGAATTTTGGCCACATGAAACATACTTGTATGCACTGTGGTGCGTTGATAGCATGTGGTAATATGAGTATAAATGCTATCAACCTGGCTTATGAACATCATAATTGCCCTAACCGCCCCCAGTAATTTTTTTTTTGCTCATGTTGAGCCCTTTTCAATGCCTGTTTTTTGTTGTTTCCCCCCCCAAAAAACCCAAAAAAATATAAAATCGTTCAAAAAATACAAAAAAAAATAAAATAAAAAAAATAAAAAAAAAATATAAAACAACTAAAATATTTTAAAAAAAAGTTCTTTTCAGAACTACCTCCCCTTTCAAAAAAAATTGCTAGAATGTTTAGCACTCTGGCAAGCTCTATTTCTTTTGGTTCGCTTCCCGGTTAGCTTCCCGGTACGCGGACCGGGAGCTAACCAAAAAAAAAAAAAAAAAAGAGTAAGTATAAGGAAAGTAAACAGAGAGTGATGTTAAAAGAAAGACAGCTATAGGGAGTAAAGAAGAGATACCGTTTAATAGATCTATTTACCGAAGAAAAGACGGAAGAGGGTATAATTGTGAAAAACAAAATAGCGTACCGGGTCGCTCCCTGGGAAGCGCACCATCAAAAAAGGTGGGAAAGTAATTTACAGAAAAGCGACTGGAGACACTTTCACCAAATATAGATTAGCTCATACTACATACCAATCCCTACCATTTTCACAAATTTGATTGGAATTCCATTTAACCATTTAGCCTGTAGACCTCTCTAAATACCCTGAGGTAAATTACTTCTCAAAACACATCTGAAGTGTTGGAATTGACAACCAATTAAAATGTTACCTTCATTTTCTACTTTTTTTACCTGACATTTGATTGGTTATGTACCTGAATATATATAAAGAAAGAGAGAGAAACACAGCCATTTTGACTACTACTTCCTGAATTACATTGCAAGATCATTTTCACTCACAACTTAAACTTGTTTTTAGAAGGTGAGATATTATTTTATAAATTTGAAAACATTTTCAGATAGTTATATACTATCCCTCTGTAAGAGTTAGACATTGAGAAAGGCTTCTTTATTATAATTATGGATTGATTTAGGTTTCTGTGGTATAATTATGAATTTACTTAGGCTTCTTCACAGGCACTTTTTAATAGTACTACTTCACGCCTGAAACCATACAGTGCCCATAGATTACTTCTCTGTTATAAACTCACAAGTACCTGTCTGAACTTAAACCCAACAGTGCCCTATCACTACTGATATATTTATTTATTTTTTATGCAAATTACAGCAATAAAATGGAAGGTGAGCAGAATGTTTCCTTCGAAATTGTTCTGGACAGCAACAATGAACAAGTTATGGAACCCATTGATGACTTAGAATTCATGGATGAGTCACGGGACTATGAATTACTTCAATGTGTAGAATCTGTCGATCATTTACTCCATTATGATGACGGTCAAATGTGGGAACTTATGTTCACTCAACAAGAGGACAAATCGGACAGTCAAATGCTAGACGTTCTATTAAATTTTGAAAAACAATCTGAAAAATAAAATTGTATGTAAAATAAAAAAATTGTTTGAGTCTTTAATCATTTTTATATGTAATTCATAAACTAGTTAAATGTTAGAAATGTTATTAAATTTTGAAAACACAATCACAATAATAAATAATTGCTTAAAAAATAAAAAAATTAAAAAATAATCAACAAAACCAACAATCAATTAACATACAGTATTTGAAAAGTCTATCATTCATTTTTCATTATAGTACGCTGCCCAGAACGCTTCCCGGTTCGCGAACCGGGCGCTACCCATGCAAAAAAACAAAAAAAAATTTTTTTTTTTTTGCCCCACGGGGCCCTTTTAAAGCCTCCACATTAAACCTAGGGGGTCAGGGAGGATATACTATGCCCCCTTATGGTCATTTCCCCCTTTGTTTTGGCCTCCTCTTGTCTCTCAATCCTACCGAGAGACAAGATGGCGGCCGCTCCGGACTGTTTAGAATGTTGACAGACACCGGAGAGCCAATCAGCTTCGCTACGCGAAGTTCCGGTACGCGTAAAGTCCGCGAACCGGAGCGCTGCCCGGTCCGCTGTTACAGATATATATCTTTTTTTGAACATTAATTTCTCAAAATCCACTGAAGCACATATATTGAGACCTAGCAAAGGCACATCGGGCTACCAGTCCCTACAATTTTGCCAAGTTTCGTGCAAATCCATTCAGCCGTTCGGGCTAAAAGTGAGGCCAACCGCCCTATGGAAAACTCAATGTTAAAAACACGTTTTGGGACCCCCCTTTTTTCTCGGCCCCCCCTTGACGACCCCCCCCCCCAAACTGCTCACTTCTCTGGTTATAGTTAATCTTCCCCGCAGAACCAGAGAAGCAGGCAGTCCGTCGTGAAACAACAGAACCACATAACACGAGGACATAATGTTAACGCCTCTGGTTCTACAATTTAAAGATTAACTATAACCAGAGAAGTGAGCAGTCCTTTGCGGATCACTAGAGAAACGGAACCTAACTCTGCAAGGACAAGACTTAGGCGCCTCTGGATTTTAACTATGTAAAGAAGACCAGCAATATATATTTTAGGCACAACAACTCTGAATTGATTACACGCCTAGGTACCAATATCTACAGGAGTACCATACCGGATACACATTTCAGAGAGACAGCCCCACACATTTGGCATTGAAAAATGGAATAATATAGAAATTCAACCTAAACATACGGACTCCAAGGGCCATTATATAGACCCCAACACCACGACAGAAACCAAAAGGTGTCTTGATAAAGGTGGACAATAATTTGAAAAACCACCGAAACGCGTCGACTATTCACCCAGTATAATTCAGGATCTCGACATCTTCGCTGACATATTGTATTATAGTACATATAGCTTAGGTGTTCACAATAGAGTCCGAATATACAATAAGTATTGCACAAATTTTATGTCTTACTGTGTTTTTTCTGTCTTTGTGATTCATTCTTGCTGGCCAAAATTGAAACCTTTTTTATTGTTTTATTCATGCTGAGTGGGTTCCATTTTTGGACCACTCTCTTTTTAACATTTGTATATTTCAATAAATTGTAAGAATTCTTTATATATACTTGTATTGTGGTATTGTTTCTCCCTGACCCTTCTTGGCTTCTCCTAATCATTCTCACTCAAGGGAATACTCCTAGTTCATTGGTTAGACAACCCTATTTCCCTTGACTCTAGTTAAGGGGTACCTCTCATATTTACCCTCTGTCAGCACTTCATCCAAGAAGTGTTGGCAGCCATCTTGGGACCAATATACATGATAGCACCTCATTAAAAAGCATTGTAGTTAATAGAGGGTTTTAGGACTTTAGTTACATTATACATCATTTGTTGATGGTACCATACTCATTTTAGGAATTGTGGTGTGTTCTAAGGTGATTTTACCATGTGAAAAAGCCTTCTGCTGTGATATCATGAATTATGTTTGAAAGAAAACTAATATCTCATGATTTTCCCACAGTGGTTTGGAAGGGGATCTATAAGCTAAACTGAAAGCATATTTTCTGTAAATTCACATTATCTTTCTCAGTCATGTGAGAATGAAGTCTGACATTCTCAGTAAAACATGTACATCCAACAAGGACAGAGACTGTCAGTTGATTCCTTTGTGTTCTACTGCAGCCTCCTAGAGTGTTCTAAAGAACAACTAGAGCGCTAACAGTCCTACTTATTACAAAGGTATAGCACACCTGAAGCCATCGTGATGGGAATAAAGTGGTAACTCTTAAAACATTTAATTTAAAAAGGAACAAAATAAGGGGGTATATTATGGCATAGAAAGTATTATTAGTGCTGCAAAAAGAAAAATTAGGGCACATTTTGCGTGACTTCTCAAATCCTCTTCTATTTCATAAAAAAATTCTGACATGCAGTCTCCCGAGATGGCCGCCAGAGACAAAAGAGCCCAAATGTAGCCCAAATATCACCCAGATGTAGCCCAAGTATAGCCCAATGACAGAATGTCCCAGAGTGTTCCAAAGAACAACTAGAGCGCTAACAGTCCTACTTATTACAAAGGTATGGCACACCTGAAGCCATCTTGATTGGAATAAAGTGGTAACTCTTAAAACATTTATTTAAAAAGGAACAAAATGAGGGGGTATATTTTGCCATAGAAAGTATGATAAATGCTGCAGAAAGAAAAATTAGGGCACATTTTGAGTGACTTCTCAAATCCTCTTCAATTTCATTAAAAAATTCTGACATACAGTCTCCCAAGATGGCCACCAGAGACAAAAGAGCCTAAATGTAGCCCAAATATCACCCAGATGTAGCCCAAGTATAGCCCAATGACAGAATGTCCCAGAGTGTTCTAAAGAACAACTAGAGCGCTAACAGTCTTACTTATGACAAAAGTATGGCACACCAGAAGCCATCTTGATTGGAATGAAGTGGTAAGTCTGAAAACATTTAATTTAAAAAGGAACAAAATGAGGGGGTTCATTTTGCCATAGAAAGTATGATTAGTGCTTCAGAAAGAAAAATTAGGGATCATTTTGAGTAACTTCTCAAATCCTCTTCTATTTCATTAAAGAAATTCTGACATGCAGACTGAAACATGCACTTTGAATACCAGCAGCAGACTTCCCTGGTGAGCAGTAGCTTTACTACAGTGATCTAATGAGCAACTCGAGTGCTAACATTCAGAATTTATGGCAAATGTGTGACACATCTGAATGCCTTCTTGATGGAACCAAAGTAAACAAGCATTGAAAATGCAATAGATCTTGCCCTCGTTTAAGTTAAAGCCATTCTGTTTGTAATGAGGTGGCTTTTTAGCTTTGCTTTTATTAGTGTTTTTTAAACTTTCATGTAAATAACATGCATCTGTATGCATATATGTATATGTATGCATGCATTTATATGTGTATTTATATAGATATACAGATTATATATGTTTATATATGTATGTATATATATATATACATACACATACATATATAGAAATGCATATGCATATATATGCATATATATATGTGTATATGTGTGCGTGTAGAGAGAGGTAGAGAGGTAGAGGTGTAGAGGTAGAGAGGTAGAGGTAGAGAGGTAGCAGTAGAGAGGTAGAGACTAGTAGAGAGAGAAGTAGAGAGAGGTAGAGAGGTAGAGAGTAGAGAGTGAGTAATAGAGAGTAGAGAGTGAGTAGTAGAGAGTAGAAGAGAGCAGTAGAGAGAGTAACAGAGAGTGAGTAGTAGAGAGTAGTAGAGTGAACAGTAGAGTGAGTAGTAGAGAGTAGTAGAGAGTGAGTAGTAGAGAGTGAGTAGTAGAGAGTAGTAGAGAGTAAGTAGTAGAGTGAGTAGTAGAGAGCAGTAGAGAGTGAGTAGTAGAGAGTAGTAAAGAGTGAGTAGTAGAGAGTAGTAGAGAGTGAGTAGTAGAGAGTAGTAGAGAGTGAGAGAGAGAATAGTAGAGAGTAGTAGAGAGTGAGTATTTGAGTCAGTAGTAGAGACTAGTAGAGAGAGAGTAGTAGAGAGTGAGTAGTAGAGAGTAGTAGAGAGTGAATAGTAGAGTGAGTAGTAGAGAGTGAGTAGTAGAGAGAGAGTAGTAGAGAGTGAGTAGTAGAGAGTAGTAGAGAGTGAGAAGTAGAGAGTGAGTAGTAGAGAGTAGTAGAGAGTGAGTAGTAAAGAGTGAGTAGTAGAGAGAGAGAGTAGTAGAGAGTGAGTAGTAGAGAGTAGTAGATAGTGAGTAGTAGGGAGTGAGAAGTAGAAAGAGAGTAGTAGAGAGTAGTAGAGTAGTAGAGAATGAGTAGTAGAGAGTGAGTATTTGAGAGTAGTGGAGTAGGAGAGAGTAAGTAGTAGAGAGTAGTGGAGAATATTCCAAAGTTTGGCACAGCATCACTTGCACAATAAGTCCAATCTAATCATATCACTTAGAGTCCTTATTGAAGCGCTGAATCTTGGTGTATATTCAAATGCTTTTATTTTCCTTAAGTTTATGTACCACAGCCAGCCGAATCGTTTCGTTCTGTACAACAGAACTTCTTCAGGGCGTTCTTATTTCCTTCAAGTTATGTCGGTATCCTGTTGTCATATAACTAGATATTTCTTCCAAATGTTAGACGAGACGTAAGTACATTCTTATTCAAAGTGACTAGGTATCAATTTTACCCACAAAATTCGGGCAGACTTGAGTAATTTATAGCATCCTCAAAGTCAGTCTTTCAAAAATTCCAAAGTATAGGACATGATAATCCAAATCCAAATGTTTCTCAAGAAAAGTCATTTTCAATCGATCGGAATATCGGTGTTTGGGCAGATATGACCCAGGGACCCCCAGTATGCAAGGGGAATTAGTCCCCCCTCTGCAAACGCACCAGTGGCCTGCGTTGCAGAGAGGTGTAAACAGGGGCATAGCCTCATTACACCTCTGTGCAATGCAGCCCCCTGGCGCATACTGGAGGTTCCAGGTGGGCTAGTTGGCCCCCAGGGACCCCTAGTATGCAAGGGGAATTAGTTCCCCCTCTTCAAACATGCACGGGGGCTGCGTTGCAGAGAGGTGTAAAAAAGGGTGTGGCCTCATTACACCTCTCTGCAATGCAGCCCCCTGGCGCATACTGGAGGCTCCTGGTGGGCTAGTTGGCCCCCAGGGACCCCCAGTATGCAAGGGGAATTAGTTCCCCCTCTGCAAACGCGGCAGGGGGCTGCGTTGCAGAGAGGTGTAACAAGGGGCATAGCCTCATTACACCTCTGCAATGCAGACCCCTGGCGCATACTGGAGGTTCCAGGTGGGCTAGTTGGCCCCCAGGGGCCCCCAATATGCAAGGGGAATTAGTTCCCCCTCTTCAAACATGCACGGGGGCTGCGTTGCAGGTAGATGTAAAAAGGGGCGTGGCTTCATTACACCTCTCTGCAATGCAGTCCCCGGCGCATACTGGAGATTCCTGGTGGGCTTTCAGGTCTTATATAGTTAGGAATTAGCATTAAAAAAACTTTGAAATTCACTGAAAAAACATAGGTTTCAGGCCTTATATAGTTAGGAATTAGCATTTAAAAAACCTATGAAATTCACTGAAAAAAACATAGGTTTCACACCAGTTATAGTTAGGAAATAGCATTTAAAAAACCTATTAAATTCACTGAAAAAACCATAGGTTTCACACCAGTTATAGTTAGCTGGAAATTTTATTGACATAAAACCATTGAAATTCCCACGTTATAGTTAGTTGGACTCACTATAACTTGCGCGCCTGCAATACACTGCTGATGACGTCACATATTACATCACTCATGACATGGTCAGTGACATCACTGACGGTGCTTTTGCGATCCCTTGGATACGATTTGTTAGAGATAATTTTTTGTAAGTTGGATTTGGGACACTATTTTGATTGTCCCTCTAGTATCTGTGAAAAAGGAATCATAAAAGAGGCCTATTCTATTAGGGCAAATACCCACCTCTCCCTAGTGGAGGCGGCAGGCCCCCCTTATTCATTTTTGCCCCAATTGCAATTTTGTTTTTCTATTACCACAAACACTCAGATACGTTTTTATTTAACAAGATTCCGTTTACTGACTATACACTTTTTAGTAGCTTTTCCGATACATGCCGGGAGGTCTGAAAACTTGGCGTCCTGTCCTTGTGACAACCTGGCAATTCAAAGCACAACACACTTTATGCTTTTTTTGCACCTTATACCAGGAACCTAGGAGGTAATCTTTAGTTCCGATCCTTAAATAAATCAGACCATGTACCTATATTGATGCATTTAATTATCTGCATTCCCTGGCTACACTTGAAATATGTATTGGGGTCTCTAATTTTATTAAAGCGGCACTTACCATTAGAAAACATTATTAGCTGTTGTAGTTGTTCAGATTATTTTAATATTTGATACTCAATATTCTTAATGTGCTTTGTCCGAGACCAGATTTGAATCACTTATATTTTATTGTCTATTTATAATTCATGTGGGATTTTACGAATTGTTCTCTGTTTCTAAAGAGGTCATGTTAGCCTTGAATTGTATTGCTGAACTTATGTACTTTTATGGTTTTCTTGAAACCGAATAAAGTTATTTTTGATTTGATTTGACAAGCAGTTTATATTCTTGACTGCCCCCAAATAAAAACCAGTGTTCTGTCTGGGAGGACTATTGGACAAATCATATCAACAAATGGGGGCTAACGTGCCATTCATTAGATAGCTGGTGGCTATGGTCCTACTGGCAGTCAAACTGAACTTTGACCGATACTGGTGGTCAGACAAAGCCCCTTCGTTGGGGGAAAGGACTAGGTGCATGGGCTGATGTGCCTGGGCAGAGGAGTATATCTATACATAAAGAAGGTGCCACAGAAATACCAGAAAATATGGGGAATATGGTGGTCCCAGTCACAAGATCCAGGGCCAGAATAACTGCTATACTTGTCTTAAACTAGATGGTTGTGTATGTGATATAATTCTGGGCTGCTTATGTATGTTGTACATTATCATTTGTCTTTAATGTTTTCATTAATAAAAACAATTACAAAAACAGACCACTCTCTGTACATTACCTGAATACAACTCCCTCCCTGACATCTTAGGTATACCCATCAAGGAACCATCATAGTCCCATAAGTCACACCCTGCAGGAGCAGAAACTGCCGCTACCTCTTCTCAACCCCTGCCAAAGCCACCTGATGTCCCAACTGGGATATACTCATCTGCAAATCTCACCCTGCATTTAAGGATAACCGGTCCTCAATGTCAGGAAGCATGGCAGGAGGAATTTCCTTGTACTTGTTTCTGGACAAGGGCATCCAACCGATACTCAAAACCAGCTCATGCTGATTTCTTTTTAGGGAAGGAGAGGTTGGTGGTCATAACAGTGTTTCCAGGCTGTCTGAATTGGGGCTGTACTCATGAAGAGAATGGGCCATGCAGTAGCATTTCAACACTGACTACAATTCCCAGCAGTCCATGACCTCTTAAATATTCTGAGGAATGCTGGCATCTTGGATATATGGGCATAGCATCCCTCATGGCCTACACCTTCTTTGCTAGGCAATTGTGATACAATATTGCTGCAGCAATCACCTTGCTACAGGAATCTCATCTTCCAGCCAAAACCCACTTGCTTTCCCATAGATTTATATAAATGTACATTGAGAATACAGAGAAGCATTCAGAAAGCTGTATTGTTCATGGAAACAAACCTTGAACTGAAGACTGGGGACTGTTACATGTATTTAGGGTTATCCTGTCACGGAATGGGAAGGATTCTTAAAGTGGACAGTGTGGTTTATGTTATGTATGAATGTCAAGTATGAAGTACTACAGTTCTAATATTAGAGTTCTAGTATGTTTGTTTAAATTGTCAAGACTAGGGTTCAAGAAATATTAACATTGTTGGTTTCCATGCACAGTCAAGTGGAGACTATAACTTTTGCTCCACAAAGAGTGCATAGGGATGAAGTTTGATGTAGGTTTTCAGCAGCCGCGGGCCGTGGAGGGAGTTACAGTGGGGCAGGGAGGTGGGGAGGGGGAGGGGCAGGGTGGAGGGTTCTTAAAACCGGCATATGGATAATTGCAGGTAAGTACACAATTTAATTAATAAAACGAAATTCGTAGCGCGCACAGCATTGCATTTTGCCATGCTGTGCGCGCTACGAATTTCGTTTTATTAATTAAATTGTGTACTTACCTGCAATTATCCATATGCCGGATTTTAGAACCCTTCACCCTGCCCCTCCCCCTCCCCGCCTCCCTGCCCCACCGTAACTCCCTCCACGGCCTGCGGCTGGTATTCAGGTATCAGGGAGAAGAGCTAGTGAACATATATTTGAGATCATTTTTCAAGTGTGTGTTTAGTTTTCAGGAATAAGAACTAATCCACATCAACGTGCAGATAGTTAGTTAAACAGAGCTATTGGTAAGGTATATCCATTCATTATTACAGCTAAGCATAGAACTATCTAAGTTAAGTTATTTAAGATAGCTCTTTGCCTTGTAGATATCCAGTACATTCTACAAGCATGCATGATCAACACAAGTGATGAGTGGCAGAATCCAGGGTTTCTTTTTTTTTTCTTATCCCAATCCCCTTTCCTACTACTGGCTCTCATAGTCCTGTACAAGTGGTCGCTTATGGATGTTCCGGAGGGGTGAAAGAGAACATCACTCCGGTTGGATTCTGAACACCAGGTCAGTGGATCTTGACAATCAATCACTCCTCAACCCCTTCCTGCCAAGCAGGAACGAGTGAGGGCAGTCACTAGTGCACTCACAGCTGCCATTGCAGGCTTCTATAGGTCTATCCTTATTACCCCTTTAGCTCCACTGCTGTAATGGGCATATATTCCAACCAAAAATCACCCCTGGCTTGCCACAACACTCAAACACCTCCTTTCGCTAAAAACACATCTACCTAATCTCTTATAAAAGACAAAACAAATCCCACCACTATACAAACCATACTGGTCCTCAGTGATCATTACCTCCATGAGTCTTCGTGGGAGGTGAAGAGAAGTGTCCATGGTGGGAGGTTAACGCAAGCCATCGGAGAGTAAGACTCAGGGGTGTGGAAGTTCTGCAGGACCAGCGAACTTCACCTAGCCAATCAGAGTCAAGTGGCATGGTGGGAAGGGGAAGACAGAGGACTCTACTGCAGGTGAGTATTTCCCAATAAATATGAGCCCATGTCTTTCCAGCAGAGAAATGAAGCTTAAGGAACATGGTGCTATACCTTATACCTGAGAGGAGACTCACATGAGTCTTGGTTTCAAAGGCTAAAGAGATAGAAAGACTTGTGGAAAGCACAGGAGACCAGAAAAGCTAGGGAAGATAAGCGAGATCTAGCCCACAACATCAGGCACCATGAAGATACCAGAAGACATGCTACCGTCTCACAACTATCATAATTACACACCACCCCCATACCTCCCTACAAAGTACAAGAATCAACCACACCTTGTACCCTGTCTCCCCTCCAGAAAAGCCTGCAACTCTTCAGAATCGAGTCAATGAAGTAACGTGGCAATAAGGAGCAAAGATGCGAAGGAAATCCTTTGAATAGAGCTTCATCCTTCCAAGGTAGTGAGAAATTGGGAAATACATTACCAAAGAGAAGAGAGCTTAAGTGCTAAGGGAGGCTTACGATATACAGCAGACATTACCACCCAGAACTCCTGATTTATTTTGTTTAAATCTGTTTAATGAACTTTGTTTTACAGTCAGTGCAAGCGGTTTGCATGTTTGGTATGGCAATTTACCACAGTATACATGAGTGCAGTGGTACAAGAAGTAAGTACACGGTATACAGTGTGTTACATTCATCAATTGTGAATTGTATCAAAGATAATTTACAGAGAATAGCGCTAGTACAGGTGTCAAGATTGCAGCATATTATTTTGGATTACCTGTGCACTACGACTAACATCCACAGCAATGAGGCAAGTAGTGTACCCAGCAATGAACAGGTTAACTGAGTAAAAAAGAAAAAGAAATCTCAACAAAATTACAACCGCCTTTCGTAACCCTTCCCCCACTAAAGTTGTTTTACACACACTGAGCAGTTAATTGATGCACACATAGATGCAGTGTGATTAGGTAGTAGCCTGAAACATATCCCAACCAGCCCCAGCAATTGGATATTGTTTGTCTGCTGCGGCGGTGAGTCAGTGCCAGTGCTGGGAGCTAAATGAATGGTGGCCCGCAGGTCTGCTAGGATAGCATGTCAGAGGCCGTATTACAGAAGGTGCCCCGGGGGCACAACGGGCATTTGTGCCCGCTTTGCGTGCCCCCAGGGCACTTTGTTACTATAGAAGGGGCGCAGACTCTTGTACGTCCCCTTCTATAATACCAATAGCGCTGGCGCACTTAAAACACCAGCGTTACATTCAGAGGGTGTTCCCTCATTTGCATAGGGGCATGCCCTATGCAAATGAAGGAATTCCTTTGACTCTGCGCCTGTGCCATATTACAGACGCAGGCGCGGAGGCAAAGAAGCCCTCTAAAGGCGCACTGGCAGTGTGCCATTTAAAAGGTGGCGCACTGTCAGTGCGCCTCCTGAGAGCAGCCCTCTGCAGGAGGTAAAGGAGGTCCCATGGACCCCCTGGCATCCTCTTGTAGGCAGGTGCAGTCACTGACTGCACCCACCTGCAATGGGATCTCTAATCCCCTTTGAAAGTGCAGGCGGGTGCCGCCTATATTGGGAAAACATGGAACAGCTGCTCCGTGTTTTCACATGAATGCTCTGTCCTGGGGCAGTGCGAGTGCATACACCATAATGGGACGCATTATCACTGTTTGCGCCCGGGGCACCTTTTGAAAGGTGCACCCGGCGAAAACAGTGATAAGGTGCAATACAGCCCTAGATGCTTGCTATGGAGTATTTGCTTAGCTCTAAATAATCTTTCCTATGCAAGGTAACACTTTCCGCCTGAGCCCAAGTCAAAAGAGATTTCATCCAAGCAGCAGGCACTGGAGGCACCCTCACCTTCAGTCGACTAGTGATGTGGTGCTTGACTGTTTTTAGCACTAGATCAAGGAAGCAAGATGTGACCTTATTTGTCTTTGCCCTGTGCTGTAGACCAAGGATGCACACCTCCCAATTGTGTAGCTCCAAGCATCTTCTGCAGGCAGACAGCTGAATAGTGACCCTCTGCCAATTGTTTTGCAGGCGTGGGCATCCCCAAAGCATGTGCAACAGGTCAGCATCTACCAGGTAGCAATGGGGGAAAGCAGGACATTTTGGTTTATTTTTGCTGGAGTGAGGTAAGCCCTAAGCACAATGTAATACTGAATAAGCTTAAATCTGGTGTTGCGGGAGACATGGACCAGACCGTGTAGCAATGTTTATCATACCCTGTAGGTGCAGGGATGAGACAGCTCTTCTTCCCACTTACGACCAAGGGGATGAGCTGTGGACCATCAAGTGATCGCAGTGAGTCTGCAAACTAGCGGATCTGGTGTCTCCCCAGTCCCATTACATGCAGACATTGCATGGTAAGGTGTGTCGGTAGCTCCAGTGCACGTCACCCCATCTACTTCCCATGAAGGTCACTAGTGAATTATATAGAAGGAAGTGGCTTGGTAGGAGGCCATCTTCCTCCATTAGAGACTGATAGGTCAGAATGTTGTTATAAATGTCTCCCAGTGTGTGGATGAAGAAAACACAAGGAGACTATCGGCGGAGCACTATGTGTGGATGCCCGCCGTGTGCCAGGTGGTTAGTTCCACTGATGACGTAATGACGTTCCTTCTGGGTGTGCCGAGCAGGGGTACTGCCTAAGTATAAGGAGTCACTATACATGTTAGGAAAAGAGCTCAGCAGTAGCAGCTGCATACTACCCCCAACAACAGGGAGTTAGGTATGGTGGTGCATGTGCAGGGGTGAAATGTTTGGAGGGCATCCAGCTGACTGTAGCCCAGCGCAGCAGTTGCCGTGTCCACAAGCTGTAAGCCTGGCATCCACTTGTCCAGCCATTTAAGTTGAGAAGTGAGATAGTAGTGCTCAATATTAGGCAACCCAAGGCTGCCCTCCCAGAAATCCTGATAAGTCATGTAGGATACAAGCAATCCTTTAATGACAGAGAAGCAGACTAAGGTACATTTGATAGCTACAGGAGGATCTGTGCAGGAAGCTGCTTACCTTGCAACTATGTGTCTGCCTTTGTTCCTGTGATTAATGTAATTGTTACATGTTCATTTTTGACTTGTGTCTACTATGTTTAGCCAACATAGAAAGTAAAGGTAGGGAATATTATGTGTTTGTTAACACATTGGAGTATCTGCAGATTTAGGAACTTGGGGGGGTCATTAGGATGACGGGCGGACTTTGTCCGCCCGCCATCCTTCCCGGAGAGCTGGAAGCATGCCGAACTCAGCGCTCTACTAAAGAAGCCATCAGCCGACCCCACCGACCTCAAGAACTACCGCCCCATCTCGCTGCTCCCGTTTCCTGCAAAAGTCATCGAGAAGACCGTCAACAAGCAGCTGGCCGCCTTCCTCGAGACGAACGGATCCCTCGACCTCTCGCAGTCTGGCTTCCGGGCCAACCACAGCACCAAGACCGCCCTGATCGCAGCCACCGATGACATCCGAGCCCTGCTCGACAACGGAGAAACAGCGGCCCTCATCCTCCTAGACCTCTCCGCGGCCTTCGACACTGTCTGCCACCGTACCCTAGTGCGGCGCCTCAGCAACGTCGGAATCCAGGAGAAGGCACTGGAATGGATCATCTCGTTCCTCGCCGGAAGGACACAGAGAGTCCGCCTCCCCCCATTCAGGTCAGAAGCCACCGAAGTCATCTGCGGGGTTCCTCAAGGCTCCTCGCTCAGCCCAACCCTATTCAATGCCTACATGAGCCCCCTCGCAGCCATCGCACGCCAACACAACCTCAACATCATCTCCTACGCCGACGACACCCAGCTGATCCTCTCCCTCACCAACGACCCCGCCACCGCCAGAGCCAACCTACATGAAGGGATGACAGACGTAGCCAAGTGGATGACGAACAGCCGCCTGAAACGGAACTCGGACAAGACGGAAGCCCTCATCCTGGGATCTTCACCCTCCGCCTGGGACGACTCCTGGTGGCCCCCCGCCCTGGGCAGCGCACCCAAACCAACAGACCACGCACGCAACCTGGGCTTCATCCTGGACTCCTCCCTCTCCATGACCAGACAAGTCAACGCCGTCTCCTCGTCGTGCTTCAACATCCTGCGCATGCTACGTAAGATCTTCAGGTGGATCCCCACCGAGACCAGGAAAACGGTCACCCAGGCCCTAGTCACTAGCCGTCTGGACTACGGCAACTCCCTCTATGCCGGAACCACCGCCAAACTCCAGAAGAGATTTCAGCGGATTCAGAACGCCTCAGCACGACTCATCCTGGACATCCCCCGCCGCAGCCACATACCCGGACACCTGAGAGATCTGCACTGGCTCCCGGTCAACAAGAGAATCACCTTCCGTCTCCTCACCCACGCACACAAAGCCCTACACAACCAAGGCCCAGGATACCTCAACAGCCGCCTCAACTTCTACGCTCCCACACGCCAGCTTCGATCGACCAGCCACGCCCTCGCCGCCGTCCCCCGCATCCGAAGAGCCACCACAGGAGGAAGGTCCTTCTCCTACCTGGCCGCCAAGACTTGGAACTCCCTCCCGACCCACCTCCGCCTGATACAGGACCACCTTGCCTTCAGGAAGCAGCTCAAGACCTGGCTGTTCGAGCAGTAGCGGACCCCCCCTCCCCTAGCGCCTTGAGACCCTCCGGGTGAGTAGTGCGCTATATAAATGCTTTGATTGATTGATTGATTGTCAGAATTCGGGACCGCCCGTCATAAGGGCGGGGGTCCCGTGGGGGGTATTAGTATGTGACCGCCACAGTGGCGGGCACGTCCTGCATTTTTAGCATTGTGGTGGGCGGTGCTCTCTGCACCGCCCGCCACAGTGCTAAAAATGCATTTCAACATTTGCATTAACAAAGCGGCAGGCACCGCGCGGTGCCTGCCGCTTTGTTAATGCAAATAAAGGGGGGTACCACAGGTACCCCCGTGTGCACCCCCACCTATACTTCACTCTGGGGGCCCGCAGGCGGAAAGGCACCTAACAACAACCATCATAATATGGCTGGCGGTGTCTGATAGACACCGCCACCATATTATTCCTTTTCCGCCCCAGACGCTAGGCGACGGGGCGGAAAAGCGGCGGATGGTCTTTCCGTCCGCCGAGGTCCCCCACGCCATACTAATATGGCGGGGGGGAAACTAGTGTGGATGTCAGGCGGATTGCCCCCGCCAGGCTGGCGGTGGCTACCGCCAGCCTGGCGGGGGCAATCCGCCCGACATCATAATGGGCCCTAAGTAATTTGAGATTTTGGTCAGTTTGTTTTGTGTTGATCTTCTAAATTGTTCCATGCACAGGTTTTCCACCATTGGTCTGACCAACAGTGTGCCATTGGATCTTTTATTTGATTTGCGGGTCTGTTTTTATTATTTGTTTTTTATATGTGAAATTGAATGAAGGCCACATGTGGCATTTCTGGGAAAATGTGTTTTAGTATTTCGCCTTCCTTGTGTAAGAGCTAGTTATAATGTGTTGGGCTTCCAAGTTGACATGTTGGGTGACATGGCATAACCACTGCCCCACTTTTGTCTGAATTCCAGATGTAAGGCTCATATTTACTAATTTTTCTTACAAAGCTGCACTGCATTGCACATGCGGAAAAAACAGCACAAAGTTGTCTGCAAAACCTGGCTTGCTGCTATGTCATGCAATACGTTGGAGCACAAACTGGTTGCCTTTCCATATAGTCAGCCTCTCATCATGGTGCAGAAGTGAGTGTGCATTATTAAGTATAGGATTTGTGCTGGAGTATATGAATGTATGACATTATTCCACTTTCTTTCTCCCCGCAGGGAATCACAACACAGTTGTTGCAACGACCGCGTTGTGATTCCGCATACCATAACTCCGCGAGTTGGAACAACGACTTGCGGAGGGGGGCGCTGGATGTTGGAATAGTATAATTTACTATTCCAACTCCCGTCTGAGTGGACAATACGGAAGGTGTTGGATTTTAAATCCAACACCTTCCCTCCCTCCGCAAGTCATTTTTCCGACTTGCGGAGTAATGGTATGCGTAATCACAACGCGGTTGTTGTAACGACCGCGTTGTGATTCCCTGCGGGGAGAAAGATTTGTGGAAAACGTTGTTTACGGGAGTATATATATAAATTCCTATGTGAAGAGGCAATCTCTACAAAACAGAACACAAGTCCTAATTTACCAAGGTAAACTCACACTTTTGATGTAAGTTTACTATTTTTTGCTGTTCACAAACTATAAGTGTAATTTTACATGTAGTATCTTTACAACTGCCGAGACTGTATAAGGCAGGTAAACAATCACTTTTGTTGTACATTTACAATTTTTTGCTATCCCCAAACTACAAGTGTAGTTTTACATGAGGTATCTTTACGATTGCAGAGGCTGTATAAGACAGGCTCTGCCATCGTAAAGATACTACATGTAAAACTACACTTGTAGTTTGTGAATGGCAAAAAATGTGTAAACTTACACCAAAAGTGTAGGTCTACCTATATGAATGAGGCTCATTCAGTGCATTGTTGTTTTCAGAAATTAACACATTTCCCGTTATGTGTGCCTGTTTTTAAGAAGAGTTGATTTTTGTATTCAAAGCTCAATCTGGCTATTTCAGTAGGTCAGGCTTTATGTTAAAAAATATGGATGCCTCAAAAATCTTACCTAATAGTGTACCCTTGAGGAAAAGTGGTGCAAAACATAGCCAAGCAGTTTTTGTGCTGTGAAAAAGCCCCTCTACCATTGCAAAATAGCTTTTCTATCAAGAACCCCAATGGCCTTAACATTTTGTTAATTTTAAGGAGTCCCTTGGTTTGGCCACTAACCAAACCAAAACTTTTATAATGGCCTGACATCCTAGGCAAACCAAGATACTGGGCATATTGCTACAAGGTTACCCCATGGCTCTCACATAGGATTTTTCATACCTGGGTGTTGTTTTTGATTTGAGGGAAATTTGGGGTCCTTGTTCTGATAAAGTCTGCCAGAACTTGTTAGTTTGGCTGGTTATGGTTTTAGCCTTCCCAGTTGTATTGGCAAACACGGGTGGCTCCTCTGCTAGAGATCTTTAGAAGAAAGTGTCTTCCTATCCAAATTTATGGATCAGGTATCTGGGGTTATATCATCACAAATCTCTTCCAGGGTGAACAAAGCACGGTGTTTACTGAAGATTACTGGGTGTTCCACCTATGTGTTCCATGTTTATTTTGCATCAGGCTCTTGGCATGGATTATGTGGAAGACGATTAAATTGCCCCCTCCTCCTATGGTGCTCAACATGGATTAATCCCCATGCTTCCCTCAATAGGGAAATCATTAGGGATTGTTTGTCCTGTGATAAATGCTTGAATATCACCTGGTTTACCTATATCAAGACTACTCTAATGGAACTGGGTAAGCCACGCGTATTCTAGGAGCCTTAAACTCTGACCAAATCTGATATGATCTGGATAAAAACTTCCTTTAAGACAAAACAAAACACCATCTTAGAGAGGTTCACAGGCTCACAAAAATTTCCATTAGGGAGTACGCGTACTACATAGTACATTTGCCTTGGAACCTTATTTAGGGCGGACTGACTGCTCATGGGATAGAAAGTTATTTACCTGTTTCAGATTGGGCCTTGTGAGATGGCACCTGGGTTTTCCTTTGAGGCAGTTTGACCAATCCAAAATCATGTTATGTCCATGTGATGAGTCTTCTCCCCAGTGTTTGTTACATTTTACTTTTTCTGTAAATTTTATCTTGATTTAACCAAACAGTTTTTAATCCCATTAGTCCGGGCATCAGAGGCCTGGAGTTGGCTCTGGTTTACTTGCAGCTGCTGTATTAACCATCAAATGGTGTAAACATTTGCTCTTTTTTAAAATACACCATACTCAGAAGGAAATCAATGTTGTTTTAATTGTCATGGTTTTTCCTCCTGGGAACTTTGCTCAGTCTTTAAAACATCATCTTAACATGGACCACATATTTTAGTATTGTCTAATTTTATGCTCTGTGGATTTTGTCTTCTGTAATTACGTCATTGCTCACAATTTGGCACTTGCACTTTATTAGATCACATTACAGTGGGGTGAAGAATTTTTTACAAGCAATTTGATATAATCCCTATGCATTATTTTGGGGATTTCCTGATGCTTCACCAGCCCTTTCTCCATTGTTGCACTATGGTATCTGATGTTTTTATTTTTATGCATTGAGCTATTTTGAGCCGTTTTATTATTGTGTTATTTTTCTGTACTTTTATGATTACTTTTGTAACCGAAATAAAAACTGACTTGACTTGAAATTGTGCGTTGGATAGTAATAGCATGCACCGCTTTGTTCTGGATTGCATGACACTAACGATGACGTGAAGCCTTAGTAAATCTGTGCCTTAGTTTTAAGATATTATGGTCACTTGGGGCCATATGTACCAAGCCTTTTTACATTCACAAATGGCCTGCTTTTTTTTTCTTATAAATCTTTTTATTAGTTTCAACAGTGCATGTACATACATATGTCATTCGGAATTTCCAACAATCACATACTGTATTGTTACAATATCTAGGGGGAGAAAAGCAACATTTACAATATGACAACATCTCGCTCACCACTACGCCGCATTTTAAGTTCCATCGATGGGGTTATACACAAGTTTCCACGATATACATTCCACTTGCCCCATTTCTTGTCCCTTTATTTGGGACATCCTCGTGTTGTAAATACTTCTCTTTCCTCAATCACACACTTATCTAACTCTTTCACCTACATTTGGAGAGACTGAGAGTCCGCCACCCCTTATCCCCTTGCTATTTCCTACTTGACTAGGGTATAGCCTAATATGGCCAGTTGTTATACTATCTCTGTGAGGTCAGTAGGTGTCCAGATGTTGAGCAGGCCTAGTTTCAATGTAAGAGTTAATTCTTTCCCCAAAGCAGTCTGGATGTGAGTCGTGACCACTTCCCATATTCCCTGCAGCTCAGGGCATTCCCAAACCGTATGAAAGAAGGTAGCTGTGTGCCTGCATCCCCCAAGGCAAAGTGCATCTGACCTAGCTCCAATCATCGCCAAGGTAACACCTGTTAAATATGATCTATGTAGAATCCTGAGTTGTATCAGTCGAAAGCGAAGGGTAATAGCGGATTCCCTCGGGAGCATTTGTGCCGTTTGCCAGTCTTCGTCATAATGCCCCGCTTTTCTGATTGCAAAAAGGCATTTTGATATGTAAGAAACCCAAATTGCGATTTAGTAACACGTTACCATAATGCAATTTGAGTTTGTGACTACATACCAACTTGGTATTTGGAAGGGGGGTGTTTAGGGTGTTTCTTCCATATAAGAATTGCAGTGAGATGTATTAAAGTTTTGTGAATAAAATCCATTTGCAAAGTAATAATGTTTTACCAACTACGGAACAGGAGGGGGTGCCCAAGGGGCACCTTCCCCATTGTGAATGTTGAAAAGGACCACTGCCTACCCTTAAAAATGGCAGTTGTATGTTTCATTTTTTGAAAAACGTAATCCAATTTTAGTTTTTACCATTTAGCTGCATTCTTTTTTTAAATTGCTTTATTTAAAAGCAATCACCGATAGACGTAGTGGCCTGCTGACCTCAACAGACCTCCATGCCTGTCGGGGTTGCGTTTTAGAGTGGGTCGCAGTTTGCCTCATTAATATTTATGAAGTAGGTCGAATTGCAACCCACTATTAAACAAGGTATTAGTACATAGGTCGGTTCACAAAAACAGAATAAATTCAAGGGGCAATTTGCGACCCCTTTCACCGAATCAATTCTGAGTACATCTGGCCCCAAGTGTACTTGAGTCATCCCCAATTGAGGTGGCTATCACTGCCATTTAAACACATTCTCTTGAACTACAAAGCACAGAGAAACAGGGGAACAGACGAATTCATAACTATGGATATTTGGAACTGAAATACAAAGACTATGGTTTTGCTTCCCAACATAAATGCTTATCTCTCTGGCTTCCCCTAGTCTACACACAGTAGGACTAACAGAAAGAAACAGAAATGGGCCCCAGCTCTTTTACTCAAGATGAATGCTAAATCAGACGTAGAACTGATTAATTCTACACAGGTCTGAGTTCCCTTCCCTTCCAAAGGGAGCGTGTCAATTATTATGCAAGGATGCTCTCAATAGGACACTTTACACATCACTCTGCCTCTCTTGCAGGTAATTGCTCTGATCGCCAGCCGAATGCAGCACAGAGTCATTATTATGTTTATTGGTTCCTTTTCCTGCCAAACCACTATTTCCATTTCACACATTGTAAAGTGTAATTAGAGTGTAGGCAACAAACAGAAATGAATGTTTCCACTTTTAGCAAACTTATATTTCACTGAAGACTCTGTAAATTGCAATCCAAATGATTTAACGTTTGTTCCTTTTGCTGTATTACCAAACTTGCATTCGCCTTCCGCTTTGTAAAATGCAATTAAATTGCTCTTCCCAGTAATTCTCTTTGCTCTAATTTCTTCATTAAAAACTGCACTTTTATTGATTCCGTTCTGATGCTTCTCAGGAGAATGCGGGTACTGTGAGCGAGCAATGCTGAAGGATACATCACGTATTATAATAATATACATCCAATGTCTCCTAGTGAGACTATACATGCACTGTATATGCGATGATACAACACTGTTGTTTTACATCTAAGACAAATATTCAGATATTTTTATTTTGATCAATTCGACTCCTCAAATGAGATCCCGGTGACTGTTATGGGTCTCTTCAATAAATGGGGGGTCTGTCCATAACTGTAAATCAACTTTAATATTACCTACGTTTATTGGAATGTCTTTTAGGAATGCTTGGAATGCATTTTCTATTTTTAAGGAAAATAACATTTAAAACATGGAACTCAATAGTGTATAGTTATACCATAATTATTCAAATTAAAATTGCCGCACTTCGTGGACTCCTCTTTTACTCCCCTTTGCACATAGTATGCTATGATCCACATATTGAACCAATCGCTTTGGTGTATGTTTTCAATGGGGCATATGTATCAAGCCCATTTCCCATTCGCAAACGGTCCAATTCTCACAATCAGCCCGTTCGCGAACGGGAAAAAGCCTTTTGGGATGTATCATCTCAAAAAGCCTTTGCAAAATAGGGAATCGCAAAATTTGTGATTCCCTATTTTACGAATGCATTTAAGGAATCGCAAATTGCTATTCCTTAAATGCAATGTAGGAAGCACCCAAGTTGTGCGATTTTGGCTTAAGAAATCACAAATTATCACCAACGTCAGGTTGGTGGTAATTAGCAATTTCTTTGAGAAATTCACTCTTTTGCATTTTTCAAAGTACCATGTGGCGCACATACATGCCCTTAGGGCATGAATGTGTGCCACATGTGCACACATACATATTTCAGGGGTGCAACAGGGCGTCCTTTTGTCACCCTTGCACTCTTGTAATTGCATTCGCAATTTGTGAGTACCTAATGAGTATTTGCAAATTGTGAATGTCTTCCCATTCATGGGAATGAATGGGAAGGTATTCCTTAATTGCGATTCGCAATTTGCGAGTCGCAGTTAAGGAATATGTAGGAATCGTAGTTATTATTGCGATTCCTACATACATTGCATTTTGCGAGTCCTTAATAGCGATTTGCAAAAAATCGCTATTAAGGACTCTCAAAACGAGGTTTTAATACATGTGCCCCTATATGATTCTTTTTTATTATTATATACCAGGGTTAAGATAATAAATGCAATCGATTCGACAACAGTTTTCCTATGCCAACTACTGTTATTATTTATGAAATAAATGTTTTTGAAAAACTTTTCCTTTTCATTTTCAAGAAACAATGCACAAGTAAAAAGTTTAGAAGAGTATTATCCATAACACATTGAATTGTTGGTGGCGTACACACATTCACATTGTCTGGTACAACTAACAAGTACAAGCCGAGGGCCTGCATTCTGCTGCCAGCAGTAACACAATAAACATTAATTATTTAGTTGTGATAACGAAAATATGAGATAGGAGTTACTATATGTGTTTAAATACTCATCTAATTGTTGCACTGTTTACAGGAGTCAAGTATCACAACTGCAGCCTACTAGTAACCATCGCACAACCTAAACTTGAACAGCCATAATAATACATTAACAACCTAAGGAAGAATTACTTGAATTCATAACAAAAAAAATAACCTTGGAAAATGCAAATTCATACCTGGCCCGAATTTGAAAGCTTAATGCATGTAGTTTTTGCTACAAGAACAAGTGGATTTTTTTTCAAGTGTAACCCACATTTGTTAATCACAAAATATGCTGTACACTCAGAAAAGATGAACTTAGACATAGATTTTTGCATTAGTAAACCTAGGTGGGGCAGAAGTGGATGTTCTAGAGAAGAAATGCCCTCAAAGTTTGGAGACATCCACCACTGACCTTGTGTGTAGGTTCTGACAAATCTATTCTGGTTTATGTCCGTTCTGGAAATAAGTGGAGATTATCTCCTAACTCTCAAAGGCAGGAGTAAATCCATTTTCACGCCGTAAATGGAAAGGATCCCCTCCAACATTGGTGGTGGCCTGGGGAAAAAGATTTTCCATGGTAAAAAATATTTTCTTTGCGGAGAACAATACACTTAGGCGAGGTATTGTTTGCTTGTGCAGTTGTATAGAAAGAACTCTTGACAAATTTGATAGACGTAGTGGCCTGCTGACCTCAACAGACCTCCATGTCTGAGGAATGTAGGAATGTAGGAATAAAGCTAGAGGTGTAGCTTTTTTAAATTTGTTTAGGAAAGGTGCCAAAGGTCCACTCAATTCATTGCCCTTTAAAAGAAAAGCTCTATGAAATACATTGTGCAAACTGACACAGCACAGTGCACAAGCTTGCACTGTATTATGATGTCAATGCTGAAGGCTAATCAGCACAAAGGTACAAAATAAGTTTGAAAATACATTATAACAAGCAACAGGGAAGTCAATGACATGGTCCTTCACATATGCTTTCCTTGCTGGTAGCACCTCATGTACCAGTGTGTTAATCTCTTAACTCTTTTACCATCTCCACAGACTATCGTCCTGATGTATATTTCAGCGGACAGGATACTCCATCATGAATGTGACAGAGATCCTGTCCGCCCTATCACAGGTGCTTTATATCGTATGTCACATGAAAAACTCCAGATGAGATATCTGTCACAGTTATAACGGAGTAGCCTTTCTACAAAAATATAAATCAGGCACTAAGACTTCAAGTGCTTCTTTCCTTCTCTGCACATTTCCCCATTATCTCTCCATCTCTCCATCGCCATCATCCACAGGAACACCATCCGCATCACGACCAGCACCGACAACACCCCACCCTCCGCCGAACACCTGCATTTCCAGATCCACACCGACCCGAAGACCACCCTCAGAGGCACCCTGATCTACCGACCTCCGGGACCACGCACTCAATTCAGCGAGGACATCGCCGACTTCGTCAGCCCGCATGCCCTCCCCTCCGCTGACTACATCCTCCTGGGGGACTTCAACTTCCACCTGGAGAACAACAACGACGGCAACACCAGCACCCTGCTCGACAACCTCGCCAACCTTGGACTCAAGCAACTGGTGAGCACCCCCACCCACCTCGCCGGACACACACTCGACGCCATCTTCTCATCCAGCAAAGACATCGATTTCAGCCACGCCACAGAACTCCACTGGACGGACCACAGATGCATCCACTTCACCTTCAGGAGAACGACGATCCACCACCACCAGCAACAGGTTGCACGAAGAAGCTGGAACAAGATCACAGCCGACCAGCTCGCCGCCTCCCTGAGCCAGCACCCTCCGGCCAGCTCAGCGAACCCCAGCCAGGCCGCCGACAACCTCACGAAGTGGCTCAGCAACTGCGCGGACGAACTCGCCCCCCTGAGGACCCCGCCCAGCAGACCCGGCAGTAAGAAAGCCCCATGGTTCACCGACGAACTCAAGAGCTCCAAGAAGAACTGCCGAGCCCTCGAGAAAGTCTGGAGAAAGGAACCCACACCGGACAACAGGTCCACCCTCAAGCTCGCCACCCGGAAACACCACCAACTGATCCGCACCGCCAAGAAAATGGCTTTCAAGAACCGACTGGATAACAACGCACACAACTGCAAGGAACTCTTCAACATCGTGAAAGAGCTCTCCAACCCCAACGCCGGAAACAACGACATCATCCCTTCGCAAGACCTCTGCAACTCCCTCGCCTCCTACTTCCACAACAAGATCGCGGACATACACAACAGCTTCAGCACCCATCCGACCCACGCCACGACCACAGCAACGCTGCCCACCACCACCCTCCGAGCCTGGACCCCGATCAGCACCGAAGACACCATCCGCATGATGAACTCCGTCCACTCCGGATCTCCGACCGACCCCTGCCCTCACCAAGTCTTCAACAAAGCCAACGCTGTCATCGCACCCCACCTGCGGGACATTATCAACACCTCATTCGACACCGCCACCTTCCCCGAGAGCTGGAAGCACGCCGAACTCAGCGCCCTACTCAAGAAACCTACGGCAGACCCCACCGAACTCAAGAATTACCGCCCCATCTCTCTACTCCCGTTTCCAGCCAAAGTCATCGAGAAGACCGTCAACAAACAGCTGGCCGCCTTCCTCGAGACGAACGGATCCCTCGACCCCTCTCAGTCCGGATTCCGTGCCAACCACAGCACCGAGACCGCCCTCATCGCCGCCACCGACGACATCCGAGCCCTGATGGACAACGGAGAAACAGCGGCCCTCATCCTCCTAGACCTCTCCGCGGCTTTCGACACGGTCTGCCACCGCACCCTAGTGCAGCGCCTCTGCAACGTCGGAATCCAGGAGAAGGCACTGGAGTGGATCATCTCCTTCCTCGACGGAAGAACACAGAGAGTCCGCCTACCACTGTACAAGTCAGAGGCCACCGAAGTCATCTGCGGCGTCCCTCAAGGATCCTCGCTGAGCCCTACACTCTTCAACGTCTACATGAGCCCCCTCGCGGCCATCGCACGCCAACACAACCTCAACATAATCTCCTACGCCGACGACACCCAGCTGATCCTCTCCCTGACCAACGACCCCGCCGCCGCCAGAGCCAACCTGCACGAAGGGATGAAAGAGGTAGCCGAGTGGATGACGACGAGCCGCCTGAAACTGAACTCAGACAAGACGGAGGTCCTCATCCTGGGCTCCTCGCCCTCCGCCTGGGACGACTCCTGGTGGCCCCCCGCCCTGGGCACCGCACCCAAACCGACAAACCACGCACGCAACCTGGGCTTCATCCTGGACTCCTCCCTCTCAATGACCAGGCAAGTCAACGCCGTCTCCTCGTCGTGCTTCAACATCCTGCGCATGCTTCGGAAGATCTTCTGGTGGATCCCCACGGAGACCAGAAAGACCGTCACCCAGGCCCTCGTCACCAGCCGACTGGACTACGGCAACGCCCTCTACGCCGAAACCACCGCCAAGCTCCAGAAGAGACTCCAGCGGATCCAGAACGCCTCAGCCAGACTCATCCTCGACATCCCACGGAACAGCCACATCTCCGGACACCTGAGAGACCTGCACTGGCTCCCCGTCAACAAAAGAATCACCTTCCGGCTCCTCACCCACGCACACAAAGCCCTTCACGATCAAGGCCCGAGCTACCTTAACAACCGAATCAACTTCTACGCTCCCAAACGCCACCTCCGATCTGCCAGCCACGCCCTCGCCGCCGTCCCACGCATCCGTAGAGCCACAACAGGAGGAAGGTCCTTCTCCTACCTGGCCGCCAAGACCTGGAACTCCCTCCCGGCCGACCTGCGCCTGACCCAAGACCACCTCTCCTTCAGGAAGAAGCTCAAGACCTGGCTGTTCGAGCAGTAACGGCACCCACCCCCCCTAAGCGCCTTGAGACCCTATGGGTAGGTAGTGCGCTCTATAAATGTCTTTGATTGATTGATTGATTGATTAAGCCTAACTCACTATTCCTCCTATTTAGAGTATGAGGAAATATGTGCATGTCCACCTCCACAATGGACCACTCACACAGTTCTGAACAGCTCACTGCTTACCATCGTTTGCTTATTATCCTTGTCCTGGACCCTGCAAAATCAGTTCAGAAACCAGTCTCCTTACTTCATACTTATCCCAACCAACTCGCCATTACCCTCCAATTCCTATTGTTGCCAAGCAATCCATACACCTTTGTCCTACTTCCTCCGCCTCTTTCCTCATGGGAAACATCCAATTCAAAGCGGTGTTTACACCGCGGGGCCTTTACGACGCAGCCAACACAACGCAAGTCATTACTACGACTTGTGCTGGATGGCGCTCTTGCTCAAGGAATAGTTTAATTTTCTATTCCAACACCTTCCCTACTGTTACGTGGGCTGGAGTTGGAATAGAAAAGTAAAATAATCCACAATCCAGCGCCCTCCAACGCAAGTCGTTGTAACGACTTGCGTCGTGATAACTGCGTTGTAATGGTAGCGCGGTGTAAACACCGCATCGTAATGACATACATCCCTCCTCATCATTCACATCAGCCTCTCACATGGCTCACAGCCCCTTCAACACATTCCTTCCAATCCCATAGCAGAACTTCCCCCATCCTCCAATTAATCAAACCTCTTACCAATTTGCCCCCAAAACATCAGAACCCGGTAACCATGACAGCTAGCCATCTATTTTGTCTATTCGGTATATTCCCTTACTTGGTATTTATGTTTCCCATTCGAAATTGCATAAATCATCCTGATACTAAAAATACTCTGCCAGACACTACCCTTTTCATGTACCAATGTGTGTTACCCCACCCTCCTTCTGTGCAACATATGAAAGTCTGATTCTCATCAAACTTCCCCATGAACTCAATCCTGATAGCCTTAGCAATGCCCTGCAATTCCACGTCTATGTATGTCACTCCACACCAAGGGGTCTTATCCATTTGTCTAATGTTTATCGCCTACCGCAACCACATTCACCTCACTATAGACTTCTTACTTGATTCTGCTGCTCCCCAGTAAGAGAAATAAGGTACAGATGTCACTCATGCAGCACTCTTTATGGCTCTCTTAATCCGTGTTTATAGCGTACTTACCATTCCCTATTTCTTGAGGGTATGAACATGTTCATTTTCCTAGAATCCTTTACTGAATGCACTACAGACAAACATTTGTGCCTCATTAGCCAAGAGATGTGTGATAGTGTCATCAAACATTTTCATTTATTTTTTCCTTCATTACATTATTCTCAATGACTTTGATTCAGATTTCATTCACTCCTGAGTAAACCCTTCACCTTGTACTGATAGCAAACTTAGGAAAAAAACATTATTTTTAATATACTTGAAGGTTTAAAACATTCTGCTGTGCGTGATGATAGCACAGGAAATGCGATTTGGAAGGCAGAGACATCTTATTTAGCCAGCAGTGCATTCAGACTACCATTAAGCACAGTAACACACCTACCCCTTAAAGTTTTCTCATATTGCCATCAGATTGACATTGGCACGTTTTCACAAATCTTTCTAGTCTGCCCATGATGCTTTAAGGCTGGCAGTGAACCTTATTATTTGCTCATGATGTGAGCTGCATGCATTGGCATATTACGACCCTCACAATTGTTTTGTGTATGATGTGAGAAGGAAATAGAAGTTGTTATATTGCAGTGTTATTATATTGTGACTTACCTTGGCGGTGATTAAGTTGTGATATAATGTATATATGTCAATGTAATTTATGTCTATTTTGTGAACCATTACGTCGTTTATATACAACTTCTCATTTGTTCATAAATAGTGAAAAATCATAATTTTAAACCATTTCGCATTTATTTTGTATATTTAAAAACAATATAAATTAGAAAAATTAATATGTTGCACGAAAGAGAAGGAATTGTTAACAACTTTGCAATAAAATACCTTTTCAGAAGATAAATGGCAGCTCCAACGTACCACTGTCTACTGTCCTGAGAACACTTTTTCCAAAAGATAAGAAAAATATTTTGTTCTGTCATGATTTGGAAATAAAATTGGCAGTGATTTCGACAAATATTTTCATTAAAAAACTAATATCTTAAAAATATGTATAAATGAGCATCTGCCATTTTCTTGTCACTCGTGAGCAGACTCCTGGCATGAGCACTAGTGAAATTATGAGCAGTGCTACTATTGTAACACATTTCCATCTAAACACAATAATGGTATGCACACTTTGAAATAACATTTAAAAAACAAAACATGATTACTAGAAACTCGTCATCAACATTAAAAAATCAAGAACATTCTTTTGTTTCTTTCTTTTCTCCACACAAGGTTCAGATGTCTGTACCTTATCATAATAGAGAAGGTGGCAAGAGAGGAAAATTGAACCTCTAATACAAATGTAACTGACGCAACTACACGTTAAATACCTTAAATTATGTATTTAAAAAAGGGCAAACTTGAGGTTAGTAGAAATTCCCTAAAAAATATATGTAAAACCAAATTGCCCTAACAAGTTTCAACTTAAAGATAAATTATACAACAGGTTCACATAAAGCATGGGACCACTGCCTGCTCTTAAAAGACGGTTTTACAACCAATCTCAAAGGGTAAGGGGTACCTTGGGGACCCTTTCCCATTTGCGAATGGGTTACCACCTACTTGAAGTAGGAGGTAAAATGTGAATGTTTTGAGACTGCATTCACGGTCACAAAATATCCACACATACCATTAGGCTTCGCTATTTGGATGGGAAACCCTAAACATGCCCCTTCCAAATACCAAATTTCAAATCCATTTTGTGATTCGGTAACAGGTTACCGAATCACAAAATAGGGTTTGATACATGTAAAAAGCCATGTTTGCGTTTGCAAACGAGGCGATTCTGCGAATCGGCCCGTTTGCAAATGCAAAATTGGTTGATACATGTGGCCCAAAGTTTCCTAGAAATGAGAGAAGTTCAATGTTTTGAAGTTAGTCTACAATTTAAGGTTAAAAATAAATACACTTACAATTCATTGTATTCTTTCTTTGAGATCAGGAGGGTGCTACCTCATTGCATATCAAATCATAGAATGTCAAAATTGGAAAAAATCCAAACAAATCCAAAAGTTGAAACCATGAAAAACTAAAGCAAGATGCAATGTTTGTTAACCAAGAAAACACTCTTTGGAAAGCTGAAACATATTAGTTATTAGTATGCAATATTTGAATCATCTATACTCCGGTAGAGACTCAATAACATGCATGACCAGTACTAGAATGGTACCCTTTAGAATCCTGAAAGAAAGCGATTCTCTTTTAAGTAAAAAATCCCACCTATAGTAGAGGTGAAATAATGGTAGGAATTACATTTTTTGAAACAAAGTGCTCCACACTTATCTACAAGCCAAATTGTAGTGCCATCAATCCTGCTTGGTTGGCAGTATCTTGAGTTAATCGAAAAGGCGGGCCTCAACCTGCTATTAGTGAAATCTCAGATATCTTGATCACTGTTCCCATTTTCTGAATTATAAAATGGTCTTTTTGTAGTTTTCTATCCTTCCCAATTTCCACACAGATACGCGTTAATCTTATGTATTCCAACATGTTAAAGCAGCATGATAGCACTTTTGTGTGCTACTCCAGATGGGTACTGAAAATGTACCACCCTGTTTTCTGAGTTTTGGGGGTGGAGAGATAACTTGTCTCTTGAGATTGGTATTTTTATTGGTTCGCTGTTAAATGTTTTTAACTCACTGCTGCTATCCTTCTATTATTATATATTCTTTGGAGTTACTGCTAAAATGTCATTTTAAAAGTATGGATTATTGCACTAGACATAATAGCACTTTATTAATTTCATCTGCATTGTATAAATGTGGACCATTCATTTTATTTTTGCTAACTTTAATACAAGGACTATTCTACATCAATACTATGATCGTGTTTGTACATTCTTATTAATTGTTTGTCTATTTAAACCTATTGCTGCTATTCAGTCTTGACGAGACACACTATGTCATTTTATTCTATATTACTAGTACTGTATTAATAGTGTCAGTTTATGTGTTGCTGTTCGATTATGCTAAATAAAAAAAAGAATCCAGCATAGAGAAAGGTTTTTACAGAAACCCTGAAAAACCTGAAGAATTTACCAAAATGAAAAATAGTTCAATATAATGCTTCAAGCACAACATTAGTTTTAAAAAGGAGTAGGAACATTAAAAAACCTACTCCTGTGTTAAAAAAAAACCAGAGCCTGCAAATCACACATGTCTTGGCAAACGCACTATCCAGTAACCTGATGGGGCAAAAACGCCTTGGAAAAAAAAATATTCAAAATGCATACATTTTACTAATTCCTTGTGTAATACCAACCTTTCCCTACGATAAATATACTTTAAATTATTAATATTATTAATGCAAATAAGTTCCTCAACTGTCCATGATGACAGCACCCCTCCAAACTCCACTGCAGAACAGCAGAAAACCTAAATTAAATGTCAGTGATAAAAAAGGGCAGAATCGCACCATAGGAAGGAAATAGAATCTCAGAGGATGAAGGAAGCAAATAAAAATAAAAAAATTGTCACATGCAAATAATGTTTTCATATTTTCTGAAATATCTACATATTTTGTAACTCATTTACAAAATTGAAATATAAAGGCATAAAAGACGCAGCTTAGGGATAGAGTATCTGAATACTTGTTAGAACCCATTACTCTATTATAGACACATGGTTTATCTTTTCAGTCAATGTCTGTTCTAGGTGTTGTTTTTATTGTTTTTAATGCAAACAAGAAATTCATTCATTTTCCGTATGTTCAAAAATGTCAAAATAGATTTTTAGTCTGATACAGCATTGCTCCTGACATAGTCAACATTTTTTGTATACAGCAATGCCTTTGCATTATTAGGTACATTGACTTGTCAAGCAGCATCTAGCACACGCTTTCTTATAATTGTTACATAGCCCATCTCTTTAATGCTGTCCTTAGATTCGGAACATGTTTTTATTATGATTAGTTTTGAGAGATTTGCTCTGTCATTAAAGGACAAGTGCTGTCCCAGAAGAGTCTCCTATAGACTGCTCATGTGAAAACTAGCTCATTAAATTGAATTATTTATACCGGTGTGCTTGAGAGGCACATTCATAATAAGGGCACCTTCTGAATGTTTCATCACAAAATTAAGGAAATTGCTGCTCTCTGTTCATAGTTCTAGTGCTCCGAAGTGGTTGTCTGTCACAATCAACCCTTAATAAAACAGATAAAGAAGTAATGCTAAAATATAAATAGGCATAAATTGTAGTTGTAGCTGTTTAACCTATCAATGTTTTCAAAGAACTCTGGCATGTGTCTAGTACATTTAAAAAATGTTGTCTACATAGAGAGCCCTGTTAGAAACTTGAGTTAAACCAGACTAGAGGAAGAGCAAACAAATGTATTCTCAAAATTAGCAGGTGTGCCAGACATGGGCAAATGTCCCCCCACACCCCACCAGCCACGGCCGGTAGTGGGAGTACCGGCCAGGCGGTGACATGGGGAGGGGGAGGGGCAGGGTGGGGGGTAGTAATGTATGGATTACGGACTTTAAAAGGTAAGTAACCATAAAAAGAAATAAAACTAATTTCGTTGCACACACTGCATCACCAAATGCGATGCAGTGTGTGCAACGAAATTCGTTTTATTTATTTTGGGAGGGAATGCCCCAGACACACGAATGAATGATATTGGCATGGCCACCTCTGCGGAATTATGGACTAATGCGCGAGAGGATAGCCTTGTTCATAAACCGCGGTATCGAACCAATGTTAGCCACCTGTATGCGCGATGGATACCAACGAGAGCCAAAATAAGACACAGTTTGGACTTCATTGATTCGTCTCTTGTTAGCCAAACGTAGAATAGGCTTGAGGTAGATGTGGAGAGAGACACCTGTGGACACCTGTCGTTCTCTTATGGCAGAGTGTAATGATGAAAATCTCCAACATCGCAAGTCACAATGTAGTCTACTGTGATGGACAGCCACAAGGTTTCTAACCTCTCTACTGGCTTTAGCTAATGCCAATGTTTTTATGTGAGTGGTGATGTGTCGTTATCGAAATGCTATATCTCATGATTGCTTTTTATTTTGTTGTTAGATAATTAAAATCAAAATCATACACAGCTTTAAAATTGCAAGGCACGTTGTAGTTTATGGATCTCTGTATATTTTCAATGAGGCAACTGCCAAACAATATAAGGGTTTGAGAATAAATCACGTAAATGAATCCACAGTATGCTATTATGACAATGGGTTCCGTAATGTGTAATGTGTACTTTACCATGCAAGGCAGATTATAAGTAATACATCTTCATGAGCATTTTCTTCTGCAAGGACAGTGTTTGCCTTTGTGTAATAGCACAGAGCACCAGGAATTAACATCATAAAAGTGCTTTAGGATAGAAGAATGTACTGATGAATTTTGAAATAAATTAAATCCAACACAGTGCATTGGCATTGTCAGCCTGAAACAAAAACAATGTTAAAATAATTGCGGCCTTTTCTTTTTAGAAATGTAAACAATTACTGGCTGCTTCCATGCGTACTGCAGGTAAAGCAGACAAGACATTACACTTCTAATTAAATTTGTGGTCCGCACGCTCTTTCGATTATTGAAGTGCATGTGTTGTGACCTGATGGTTTGCAGTGGTATTAAAAATGCATTTAGGAGGCTGTAATGTTTACAGCTTTTGCATCTTATCTAAAATCAACAAACATTCTTGAAGATAAAGGATATGATTTTAAATAGACGGGTAAATTCCAGTCCTTGACAGTCGCGGTCGGTAGTGGGAGTACCTGCCGGGCAGTGACGTGGGGGTGAGGGGTAGGGGTAGGGTGGGGGTAGTAATCTATGGATTGCGGAGCTTTACAGGTAAGTAAACATATAAATAAATAAACGAATTTCGTTTCGCGCACTGCATCTCATTTGGGGATGCAGTGCACGCGACGAAATTAGTTTTAATTATTTATATGTTTGCTTACCTGTAAAGCTCCGTAATCCATAGATCACTACCCCCGCCACCCTGCCCCTCCCCCTCCCCACGTCACCGCCCCGCAGGTACTCCCACCACCGACCACGGCTGGTCCTTGAGTAGACAGCACGGGTATCGGAAATTCTGAGTATTGCACTAATTATAGACTCCACTATGTCCCCCGGACATTTCAGCTGGTCTGCCAAAATATATTGGGGGCAATGAGTAGGAAAACTCTGTCGCATTCGGAATTTGTTGCGTAAACACCGATTCTACATATAATTCCCCATTATTGATGTTACAACTCTGAACTTGAGGTGTTTACCATAACCCAGGGGTATCAGTATTCACCAAGTTAATTTTATTTTATTTTATTGTGTAGATGCATGGTGGAGGGATAAAGAGTTGTGCTGCTTTTTAAAGGTGCTTTGAATGCACCTAGATTATATTGAGAAATGAGCACAAAGTACAATTTCTCAATCTCACTCGTTCCTTTGTCACTATTGTAGCAAATTTATTTATTCCACCTACTTAAGTGTAGCTGCTTGTTTTGAGAATGCCCTACCCTCCTAGACCCTGTGTGTAGACATGTTTACATAAATGTGAAATGCCTACAGGATTAGTGGAATATGTTATCATGTTGCACCTTATGACAACAACTAGTCCCTAGGACTAGAACCAGTGATGTCATTACCTGCCTTCAAGCCCCAAGCAGAAGATCTCAACATTGGCTTTGTTTTCCACCTCTTCCAGTGTGTTACTAGCTTCTGGTAATGTGGAATGAAGTCGACATGATAGCCACAAAAAATGTATTGGTAATGGTCAGCTTCTCCATTTCCCTCCTCCCAGGTTGGTTTGGCTTATTGTGTCCAAGTTTCTACATGAAAGACCTTCATATATCCATGCTGGAGGAGGTGACCAAGGTTTCCCAGTCCTCCTCAGATGATTTCATATCAGCCTTTTGCTGCTTAAGTTATCATATCTGAAAGCACAAAATGCCAATTGGCCGGGTGTAGGGAGGATTTGTAACACCTGTAATTGTCAAGTTTGGATCTAAAAATATTTAGCGTGAACAGATAACTGCATATGTGAACCAGAAGCACAGAACATAATCAGTAGTCAGACTGCCTCCTGCACGTGTCTGCATGCACACACACACACACACTGATGTTAAGAACCCTTGTTGATGGCTGAGTGCACCTAAAATGCTTCTAATGTAATGGGGGTGTATCATCTTCCCAGCCAGGGTACCTGCCAATGTCTACACCATACACAGAGCTTAGTATTACATGTCTTTATTGTGCTGCGTGTAACTGTGAATACTTATATGGTACACACTTATTTAAGCGATGCACCTTGCACTAATCTAGGCAACCCTATGGTGATTTTAGTAGTCTTTGATAAACATAGAAAGCTCTCAAAGTGGTAGCTGTGGAGAGCAGCCTTCAGGCTTATCTTCAAGGAGTGTTAAGCAGCCTGTTTTACCAGCTCAAACATGTAGTGTAGGTTAAACGGAAAAAGAACCACACAGTGTTTATATAAAAATACTTCAATTTATTACACAACACTCACTAACACATTGGTATATCTCCTACCCGGAGCTATTAACACAATACAGCAAAGATACTTCAATTGCAATAAGGTGAGTAGTACCAAATACAGTGGTCTCCAGGGGGAGACCAAACCATTTATTAAGAAAGTGGAATGCAAACTGCAAAGGAGGACGGTACTTGGACCAGAAGACCCAGAGGAGCCGAGACATAAGGAACCACCCAAGGTAAGTACCCAGGAACCCCACGGAGGCTGTGTGCAGAGTGGGAGCACAGCCGCGTCACTAATGGAAGTTAACGGAGTAGTTGCGGTTGCAGTTTTGCCAAGGAAGGACCCTTCCCAGAGGACCTTGAAGAATTCCCTTGGAGGGCATAACATTGGAGAGTCATCCTACCTGTGGGTGCCCCAGGAACCAGGTTACCTACACCAGGGAAGTCAGGTACATAGGGGTGAAGAGACGTTGGAAACCTCCGTAGACGACAATGGAAGACTTGGAGAAAAACACCTCTGGAGAAGAAGGTGAAGAGGTCCGGTGGAATCCAAGGGTGGATTCTGGAAGTGACGAAGCTGCAAGCATAGGGGACAGAGTCTATGCCACTCGGGAGTGACCAGAAGGCACGGTAGAGCAATGCCCATAGATGTCAGACGGTTCAAAAGAGTTGACAGTGTCCTTGTCACTGCAGCTGTGAGGATCAGGTGATGCTGAGGAAGACCAGGAGCCATGCACAAGCTTTCCAATGTTGGATGTCAGAGACTAGGTGGTCGGTATCTGGCAGAAGCACCAGCAAACCTTGGTAGCCACAACTCCTGTGGAGAGCGAAGAAGGAGCAACTTTGGGACCAATAAAGTCCAAGGGGCTCACCAACAGCAGGGGAGTCAGTGCAGGCCCGAGCAAGCAGGGGAACCCTCTGAAGCAGGAGAAGACCCCCAGGAGGACCCACAGGCTGAAGGCACAGGAGTCGCAAGAGGACCTTGAGAGGCTCACCAAGAAGCATGACCCACGGAGCAGAGGATGTGGTGAGGATGCAGTACTTGGCAGGAAGGTATGTTGGAGGCTGGAGCTTCTTGTAGCCCGAAGATCTCTGGAGTTCAGAGCCAAGTCGACACAGTGCACATGGGTTTGGTACCAGTGATTTTGAAGAGGGATACTGGTCTCAAAATTGCAAAGGGGACAGGTCAGGCCTCAAGGGAGTTGCAGGACCAACACCTGTGTTGCTGAGCCTTACGAAATCCATGGGACGTCAGGAGCAGCAGACCGGTCAGCTTCATTGCAGTGCCTGCAGATGCAGGGGCATGACCCCTTCACTCCAAGGGAGATTACTTCGGGAGTCCTTGATGCCCACATGTCTGGGGAAGATCCTGGAAGAAGCACAGACACAGACAATGAAGAAGTCTTGTAGAACAGCGAGACCAGGAGCAGCAGGAGCCTTCCTTGGTGCAGTCTTGGTTCCAGGTGAAGTCCAGCGAAGCCCAAGTGTTCAGATGGTCAAAGAGTGACATGGTTTCAGGCTTGAGTCTTGTCCCACGGTCAACCTGAGTGCACACCCACAGGTAAGTCCTTAAATACCCTAATGGAATGGTTGGAACAGCTAAAGGGTCCCTCCCAGAGGAGGGGCTGGACAGAGGAGCAAATACTCCAATGTTCTTTGTCCAGTTTCACACCAGAGCTGGAGTCAAGGACTCCCTGAACTGGATCAAACTGGAGTATACAAGGAGGACACCAAATGTGCCCTTGAAAGCAGTCTGGTGGCGCTATAAAATGCCCCCACCCCAGTCCAATACACTATGTCCTGTCTGGGATGTGGTCACACCTCCCCGAGACAGTAAACTTAGTGTTCTACCTTCTCCTACTTAAGCTTGGCTCAGCAGCAGGAGGGCAGAATCATGCCTGTGGCCGGCAGCAGCACTAACTTGCTGTCATACCCTGAAAAGATGTAACCAGATTACAAGGGGTTAAGGAAGCCCCCCTGTACATGGGATCATAATTCCAAAACTGGATTCAGCGTTGAGGTATGCTTCCAACAGGTTTTGTACCAAACAGGAGAGGGTTCGGTGCAGTCACTATATAGTTAGACATCCTGTAATGACTGATGTCCACTGTATGTATTAAAATGGCAGACCACACTTATAAAGTCTGGAGAATCAACTCTATGGTTTGTAGGGATGTCTTGCTCATGCAGGGTCACCCTCACACTTATAACCAAACACCCTGCCCTCAGGACTGAAGAGCCTGCCGTAGGGGTGACTTATAGGTTTGAAGTACAGTGACCTCAGATATAAGGAAACTTATATCTGTCATGAGAGGTGCAAGCACCAACTCACACAGGCTGCAATGGCAGGCCTGTAGTCACAGTTTGAAGGGACTCCCATGGGTGGCACAATATATGCTGCAGCCCATGGGAGACCCCTGGTGTACCTCTTCACTGGGTACCACAGCACAATATACAATATACTTGGACCATGGTAAAACTCTCTGAGAAACCAGTTCGTAAACTTTAGATAACTTGTCTCCTATCTCATTCCCATTTACAACGTCTTCCCAGCCTGGGTACCCGCCAATGACCACACCATACACGGAACTTAGTATTACACATCTTTAGTCTGCTGCGTGTAACTACAAACTCACCATAAAACAAGTTTTCATGGCATTGCCCTCTGACACCTAGGTCACAACTCTAACAAGTCCTTTAGGAGTCAAAATGGTTATGTCATAAAATATCACAAGACTCTACAGGGGTAAGGTAATTAGGCAAGACCACTGGAAAAGAAAGGGGAAGACATTGACAAAAACCGGAAAGACCTCAATTTGTCAGTGGTCTTCTCGACCAAAAAATATGGAAAATCAAAGGAGTAGATCGACTTGTCAGGGGCAGGGCTGTTTCTGCAAGGTGACATCATACTCCTGTAACATTAAACTGTGCCTTTTTATAACATTTTGGAATGCCAAAAAGAGGGGCGGGCTCTTATCACGGACGTTTTTATGGATGCCTCCAACCACTGAACACTACACCATCACATAATGATAATTGGTGAAGATTTCGCACAGGAGGCCTGAACTGAGCCTCGTTCTGCACATATCTGACACTCTTGACAGTCCCAGCAGGGCTTCTCCAATGAGCCATCCACATGGCACTGAGAATGACATCTTCTATGATGCTCACCCACACTCGACTGGTCACAGACACAATGTGTACAATTGCTAAGTGTTAGACGGGGACCTGGAGGGTCGGCCAAGCACAAGGGGAGAGGCCTCCGGTGAGGGCCGTCTCCAGCGATCGTACAGACAAGTAACTTCCCCCCCACAGATGGACACCACACGAAGATCAGGTTAACACCTTTTATAGGCAGTTCTTGAAGTAAGGTAGTACGATACAAGGAGATCAGGACACGATGATCCTCTCAATTCTAGTCTCTAGAAGGGAAAGGGGGTAGCGGGACAGTCTTGGTACCTACGGGTACTGAGGTGAAACGGCAGTAGCTCACAATCCTCGAGCTCGGCGATCGGACAGGTCGGACCGCGGCAGCGCCAGCAGGTCCCGAAGAGATCGTAGGTGGCAACGGGCCGCGGCAGCGCCAGCAGGTCCCAACGAGGATGACGGTTACACCGGGTCGCGGCAGCGCCAGCAGGTCCCACGAGGATGGAAGTTACAACGGGCCGCGGCAGCGCCAGCAGGTCCCCCGAGGATGAAGGTTGCAGAAGGCCGCGGCAGCGCCAGCAGGCAGGACGATAGTTCACAAGGCAGGGCTGCGGCAGCGCCAGCAGTCCGTCAAGGATGAGTTCTTCTCCGTGTCTCTCGACTCCAGGATACAACTGCCTTCCTGCTCTGGGGCTGCCTCGGTTATAGGTCTGGCGCCCTTTGATGTCCGGACCCTCGCACTGGGAGGTCGGGAGGTCCGGGATGAGGGAGTCCAGACACCCAGCAGGGGGGTGGAGCCAGCGCCCGGGGAGGCTGGGGGCGATCGGCACCTGGCGGGGGAGAGCCATCGACACTTCTTTCTCCCATTAGCCTGCCAAGTGGTCCGTTCACCTCCTGGATGGATGGTGGTGCCGGGATGGCGGAGCCTGGCCGGGCCCAGGGTTGGGGTCGAGCTGAGGCCACGCGGCCGCGTGGTGCAGTGTCCAAGATGGCGGCTGGGCCGGGCGATGGGGCTGACGGGGGCCCGGGCCCGTGACACAGAGATATCCGGGAGCAGGCGTCCCGGAGGGGACGGGTTGCGGGTTGCTTCTGCGGGTAGCCCCCGGAGAGCCGGTGTCTGGGCCCTGCCATGCGGGGAGGGAGCGAGCCCTTCGTGGGGCCTGTCCAACATGTGTCCCCCCCAGCTGAAGGCGGGGAGAGTCACCCATCCTCTTGGGGACTCTCCTCGTCGAGGCGGAAAAAGCGGGACAGGCCATCCGCGTTGGCGTGGTCTTGGCCAGGGCGATGCTCCACAGTGAAGTCCATCCCCTGCAGGGAGATGGACCATCGCAATAGTTTGGGGTTCTCCCCCCGCATTTGCATTAGCCATTGCAGGGGCCGATGATCTGTTTGTACCCGGAAGTGGGTTCCGAAGAGGTAAGGCCGGAGCTTCTTGAGGGCCCATACTACTGCAAAGGCCTCTCGCTCAATGGTGCTCCAGCGCTGTTCTCGGGGCAGGAGGCGTCTGCTGATGAAGGCCACTGGTTGGTCGACTCCCTCGGGGTTCAGTTGGGAGAGGACGGCCCCGATGCCATGGTCTGAGGCATCAGTCTGGACGATGAACTCACGGCTGTAGTCGGGGGCCTGGAGCACAGGAGCGGTGCACATGGCGGCCTTCAGCCTCTCGAAGGCCGCTTGACAGTCGGGAGTCCAGTTGACTGTTTTCGGGTTGGTCTTGGATGTGAGCTCCGTGAGGGGCCCCACAATGCTGCCATAGTCCTTTACGAACCGCCGATAGTATCCAGTGAGCCCCAAGAAGGCGTGGACCTCGGTTTGGGTTATGGGGGGGCGCCAGGACTGGATGGCAGCGATCTTGAGCTGGAGGGGGGCCACCAGACCGCTCCCCACTTGGTGTCCGAGGTAGGTCACGGACCCCTGGCCGATTTGGCACTTGCTGGCCTTGATGGTGAGGCCGGCCCGTTGGAGGGCCTGCAGGACCCCTCGGAGGTGGCGGAGGTGGTCTGACCAGTGGCGGCTATACACCGCGATGTCGTCCAGGTATGCGGCGCTGAACTCTTCGAGGCCCGCCAATACCTGGTTCACAAGTCGTTGAAACGTGGCTGGAGCGTTTTTCATGCCGAATGGCATCACTCTGAAATGGTAGTGTCCCTCCGGGGTGGAGAAAGCGGATCGTTCTTGTGCCCTGGGGGTGAGGCCGATCTGCCAGTAGCCCGCCGTCAGGTCGAAGATGCTTAGGTAGCGGGCCGCCCCCATGCGGTCAACTAGTTCGTCGGCTCGGGGGATGGGGTGAGCGTCGGTTCGGGTGACAGCGTTCAGACCCCGGTAGTCGACGCAGAACCGGAGCTCGGGTGTGGTGCCCGGGGCCGCAGCTTTGGGGACCAGTACTACCGGGCTGGCCCAGGGGCTGTCCGAGGGTTCGATGACTCTGAGTGCGAGCATCTTGGAGACTTCTTCTTGGATGCAGGTGCGTACCCGATCTGGTACTCGGTACGGCCGGTGTCGGATAGGAGGACTGTCGCCAGTGTCCACGTCGTGCAGACACCAGGGGGTGACCCCGGGTGCGAGGGAGAATAGGTTTGCAAATTGCAGCAGGAGGACCCGACAGTCCTGGCGCTGCTCCGGGGTCAGAGCCTCGGAGAGTTGGACCCCGTCCACCGAACCATCTTTTTCCCCGGCCCCCAGTAGGTCAGGGAGGGGCTCGGAGTCCTCTTCCGCCCCACTGTCTGTAGCCATCAGCAGGCTGAGCTCCGAGCGCACGAAGTGGGGTTTGAGTCTGTTGGCGTGGAGGACCCGGAGGGGGTTCCGGGGGGATTCCATGTCGATGAGGTAGGTGACGGGACTCTTACGCTCGATCACCTTGAGGGGCCCCATCCATTTGTCCTGTAAGGCACAAGGTTCGATGGGGGACATCACCCATACCTGCTGGCCAGGCTCGAATTCGATGGAGGAGGCATGTTGATCGTACCACTTCTTCATGTCCTCCTGACTGGCTTCAAGATTGGCTTTGGCGAGCTCTCTGAATCGCCGGGTCTGATTACGGAGGGTCAGGAGGTACTTGTAGACGTCTGGAGGGGTCTTCAGGGGGGCCATTTCCCACTCTTCTTTAACTAGGCTGAGAGGCCCGCGAACAGGGTGTCCGTACAGGAGTTCGAAAGGGCTGAAGCCGAGGGACTTCTGGGGGACTTCTCGGTAGGCGAAGAGGAGGCACGGGAGTAGCACGTCCCACTGGCGGCGTAGGGGCTCTTCCAGCCCCATGATCATCCCCTTGAGAGTGCGGTTGAATCGCTCGACCAGTCCGTTTCCTTGCGGGTGATAGGGGGTTGTGAATTGGTAGGTGACCCCGCACTGTTGCCATAGGGATTTCATATATTTTGAAATAAAGTTCGTGCCCCTGTCGCTGACGACTTCCCTGGGGAAGCCCACTCGAGAGAAGATCCCCATTAAGGCTCGACCTACCACTGGTGCTGTTACAGTTCGAAGGGGAACCGCCTCAGGATAGCGGGTGGCGTGGTCCACCAGGACCAGGATGAATCGATGCCCTTGTGCTGTTCGGGGGTCCAGGGGCCCCACAATGTCTATTCCCACCCTTTCGAACGGAGTGGTCACCACGGGGAATGGTTGCAGAGGTGCCTTGAGTTTGCGGCCGCATAGAGTGCTACTAGTAATAATGGCGAATCATTACTATTTTTATAGTGTCCAGTATATTCCGGAGCAGAATTTCAAAAATTGACCGACTTGGTGGTCTTGTTGTTTTTTCGCAACACTAAGGTAATTGACACCGCCCTGAATGAGAATACGGTAGTAACTGTGTGTCAGTGTATGTAGTATACTTACGCTACTCTAATTAATTTTAGGTACTGCCCACCATGTCAAACATGAATTAGTGTCAATCGGACATGGACCAATATATGAATAGAAGGTAAAAGCCTAAATGTGTACAATTGTTACTATTGGCAATTCCGTACATCAATTTATTTAGATACATTCTGGACTCCATTTTTTGTCTCTATAGGACTCCTTTTGAGATGTGGTAAATTCTGATCAGCCTACATCGTTTTCTCTATCACAAAGGGTAAGAGAAACTGCCATACCCCTGGTGGGGATAGGTTTTAAAGGTTTGCACCGCGGCTAGTAATTTCACAATTCCTCTCTTGTAGGGTTATCCAATATCCCCTGGGTTGCCTCGTTTATCCCTTGTCCTGATGAAGACTCGCCATCACCAGGTCCAAATTACCGTTTGGGAATAAGTCGAGTCGAAACGTCGACATTTTCAATATATACACCTAGGACCATTCATTTGCCAACATTGTAGACAGTGCAACATTTAGAACATCTATGTGTATGTACTACAAATGGTGCTGATCGCAATTATATGAACTCAGTTGTTGGCCAGGTGTTCAATACGGTGAACTTTGTACCCAGTATTGACTGAAAAATTATGTAAACTATTTCTTAATCACTACTGTGTAATTCCTTTCTCTCTTTTCATTTGTTTTCACTTTCTGGATCACATCTTTTCTTTTTGCACGCTCCTGTCTTGGGGCAACCTACGTTTTTTATTGACAAAAATAATGTAAAGAATGAATATAGAGAAATATTAAACTGAAATATATTTTCTTTATCCGTGGTGCAATGTTCTGTTCGAAGATAGAGTCTTTGAGTTATAGATAACATATTGATTATGGTCTCCTGTTTTGAATATCGATATTGTTTTAGATTTGATCTAATGTTATAATCAATAGGTTTAGGACCACTGTTTGTTTATAATCATAAGTGTCCAGGTCCATACCTTATGGGCCACCCCATTCATGTAATGGTTACCTTTGTGCAGCATGACTGCGAGGGTTGTCTCTGTCTAAATGTTTTGTCTTAAAGTTTTCTGATAAATATGTTATAACTTGTTACTGAAAATCTTCTTATCAGTCTAACACTCACCAGACTATGTCTGAAAAAGAAACCCTCACATATAGTGAAGACTATATTAATAAACTCTTAGATGAAGAGGGAGGGGGGACTCTCATAGCTGGTAGTTCAGTCCCTGGTGACTTGTCTCTCAATGAAAAAATCTCAAAGTTGGAGAGACTAGAAAAAAAGTTGATAAGAACCAGACTGCATGGCCACACATTGGCCAAATATCTACGTGCGAACGTAATACCCATTGGTCTCCAAGTAAAAAACGAACCTGCAATTTTTCTGGAAAATCCAAAATTCAAGGAGAACTTCAGCTTTGTGTCCAACACGTGCTCCAGACACTGGATGGTGTTGGGCATAGAGACTGCTGTTGAAGAAGTCGAGCGACTGACAAGGGAAATTGCAGAGTTACGTAAAGAGATCATTGATGACAAGGCCTTAGTGAATGCCAAAGAAGCCCTGGAAAGGCTAGAAAAAACAATCAAGGACTTTGAAATATACACACAAAGCACTAAGTTGGAAAAAGTCTCTAAAGACTTAAAAGCCTACGACAAAAAGACCACGTACCCCTACCTCCAGGAGGGATATTTTGAAAAAGACTCACGGGGAGGTTGGTCGAGTAGGGGAAGAGGTGGTTATAGGAGGTATAACACTTTCTCTGGTTCATCGGGAGGGAGTGGCTCAGAGAGTGACTCTGAACGTCCCAGTACCAGTACCGGTTCAGCCACTGCCCCCCCACACAATCAAAACTACCCTGAACAACAGCCTTTTTTAGAGGAAGACCAATGGTGGGGTTCGTCTACAAGAGGTCGCCCCTGGGGGAGGCCCAGGGGCTCGAGATCTCGTCCGTGGAACAGGGGAATGGGACGGGGGAGAAAGCAAACCCACTTCCAACAGAACTCCCACGGGGAAATCAATACGAGAAGGCAACAATACAAGTGGTGAACAACGGACCTGAGAATCCTATAATCAATATATCTAATTACCAACTATCCCCGATTGAACAACAAGTCCTGTCAAAGGGACTGTCCTTTGTCCCTACTAATATGCCCAATGATTTCAACCTTAGAGTTGAATTGCAACAATTTTTTCGAAAGATTCGCCTTAGGCACTACTTTCCAAAAATTCCATTCAATCCTATATTCTCAGGTAGTGGATTACGACCACCATCAAAGTTTAATCCCCCCACACACTTGATCGATAACAAGATATTAACTTATGAACAAGTAGTGTTAAGGGACATCAATGAGACTTTGAGTACAAGACAATACGTTCCATATAATATAAGCAGGGACGAACAGACTGCATTACAAACACTGAAAAACAACAGCAACATCGTTATAAAGCCCGCCGATAAAGGCGGTGCTATTGTGGTACAGAACCTAGAGAGTTACAAATCTGAAATCTACACACAGTTGGGCATACCAGGGAATTATGTTCGGTTGAGGAAGGATCCTACCAAAACCATTAGCGACTCCATCCAAAAATTAACAAAAGGAGCATTGGAACTAGGGGTCATCAATAAACATGAACACGAGTTTCTAAATAACAAGAACCCCAGAACACCGACCATATACACGCTCCCCAAGGTGCATAAAAGGTTAGAAGACCCCCCGGGAAGACCCATAATATCAGGGTGCGGGTCCCTTTTGGAGCCATTGTGTAAATACATCGATGTGTTTCTGAAGCCCATAGCAACGGCTACCCCAACGTATGTACGGGACACGTCACATACCATCCAATTGGTGGAAGGCCTTAACTATGACCACAACACGTGTATATTGGCTGCGATGGATATCGCTTCTTTATACACAAACATCCCTCAAAATGAGGCATTGTCCTGTGTAGAGCATGCCCTTAATATGAGATCTGCCCCCCACAGAGTACCGACCGACTTCATAGTAAAACTTTTGGAAATTGCGATGACTAAAAACTTTTTTGTTTTCCAAAATGAATACTATATCCAAACAAGTGGAGTAGCAATGGGGGCTAGCTTTGCTCCAAATCTTGCCATCATTTATATGAGCGAATATGAAAGCAGATTTGTTCAAAATCAATGTAATCCTTACCTCAATAATATTTTATTGTGGGTAAGGTATATTGATGACGTTCTGTTGATTTGGCACGGTGGTGCGCTTGACCTTAGGGATTTCCATAAATGGATCAACACTTGTTCCAACAATATCCAATTCACTTTGGAATATGATTCAATGTCTATTAACTTTCTAGACTTAAAAATAAAAACTGAAGATGGAAGACTGTATACCACCTTGCATAGAAAAAGCAGTGAACGTAACACTCTCCTCAGATATACGAGTCACCAATCCGCGCAACCTCAGGGATAATTTGCCCTTCGGGCAATTCCTGAGGTTGCGCCGAAATTGTTTCAAAAAGGACGATTACTTAGAGGAGTCCGCCGCCCTGACAATGAGATTGAGCGAACGCGGTTACCCCATCAGGCTTCTTAAAAAAGCTAAAAAACGGGCCTGGCATAACCATCGAGAGCATTTACTGCATTCCATTCAAAAACCCAAAGAAGACAGGCTAGTGTGCGTCACGACTTTTAATACAAAAAGTAACAATATCAAAAAATGTATAAATCGCCATTGGCATTTAATCAGTGGGGAATTGGGTGGGATGCCGCCACCTTTACATGCATTCCGTAAAGGAAAAAACATTCGTGACCACCTGGTGAAAGCACTTTTACCACAAAAACTACCTTCGAATCAACCCACTATCTGGGGTGCACCACCTGTAGTAGGCCACAGAAAGTGTGGGAGCTGTAAGGTTTGTCCCCTCACACTAGAGTGTGACAGTTTTGATCACAATGAGCGAACTTATAAGCTCACCCACCACACAAACTGCAATACATCTTGGGTAGTCTATGCGGTTGCATGTCCGTGCGGGTTTTTGTATGTGGGTCAGACCACACAAAAAATAAAATGTCGGATCCTGCAACATATGAGCCGCATAAGGTGCAAAGTACAAGGTGCACCTTTGGTTGATCACTTTAGCAGATTTGACCACCATGAGAATAACCTACGGTGGTGGGTTATTGAAAAAATTACAGCAAATCCCAGAGGAGGTGACCAACATAACATCCTAAACAGAAGAGAGTGTAAATGGATACACACTCTTAACACTGTCAGCAAGGGGTTGAATGAATTAGAAGAGATGAACAAACAAGTGGCACTGCTGGGAGTGTGAATTCATAATAGTGGGTGGCAATACAGTTTTTCTGTACATATTCTGAAACGCTGAATGCTTCCGCATTGGACGGCATCTTGTGATCCATTTCAGTAGATTTGTACTATGCTCCCTACAATATCTTCAAATGACACAGGATGTAGTTATGAGAGACTCATGCAATTGTTGTAGGGGGAGTGAATATCTGAATATTTGTCCTTCATGAGGTACATGGGGAATGAATACATTAATGTGTATGATTGTATTTCCATCACAAAATCTTTTTCACTAATGTAATCAATGTCTGACATAGACGGTATTGATGTACCTGCCTATTGTTTCTATCAGATGTGTTTACTGATTTTGTATCAACTTTTGATCCCCTCCTTCTATGACTCTTGAATTTGTAATTTTTATTTTTATTTTTATTTTATCTAGCAAGGTGCAATTGAATTATTTCCGCCCCTCGAGTTGCTTTGAGTACGGGTTAATTGTTGCCCTTGTCAGCCCTGACCTTATCCACCTCAGAATGATCCATGGTGTTTGTGAATACCACCGCAGGGTTTCACAAATAAAAATTTAGGACCAATTGATTTTCGCTAAACATAATGCAACAAAAATAACATTAACATAATCAGACCGCTTTACTTATACGGGTAGAGTAAATATCTTTTGAAACGATATATTTATTTTTAGAAATGAGGTACAAAAAGCAAGTCCTCTTTCTATACAGACTGCGTGGTGCAATCTGGGTATTCACCAACGCGGAAGGGCTTTTCGCGTTTTACCGACGGCATCCTGCAGCACAGTGAGGCTCGGATGCAGACACTTTCCCTCCGTGAGGCAGAGCGGGTAGGTGGAGATCAGATGCATAGCATTGCTCGACCCTTACTCCATGTGGCCCACGGCCCTAATCTTATTCTAAACAAGTTCTTGTATATTTTTTATACAGCTCTGTGAAGTCGATTAATAGAAACACATTAACCTGTATCGCCATCCAGAAGCACTGAGAGGCTCGGATGGACACGCTGTTATCTTCAATATAGCGGGTAGGTGTGGACGCTTTTAAAAGTGTTAACTTTAACTTTACACACTACCATGGGAATATCACGAGTGAGACCTGAATCCTCGATCTTGTGTCTCCCTTAAATATAGCTGGTTCCAAATTGGAGTACCACTGCCTTTTAATCATTTGAGGAACAATATAGAAGTTTATTCCAGGTAAACCTCTGCATAAGAACTTGTTTGAAGTTCTATTGACTGAATCTTGTAAATAATCCCATAGAGTGCTACTAGTAATAATGGCAAATCATTACTATTTTTATAGTGTCCAGTATATTCCGGAGCAGAATTTCAAAAATTGACCGACTTGGGGGTCTTGTTGTTTTTTCGCAACACTAAGGTAATTGACACCGCCCTGAATGAGAATACGGTAGTAACTGTGTGTCAGTGTATGTAGTATACTTACGCTACTCTAATTAATTTTAGGTACTGCCCACCATGTCAAACATGAATTAGTGTCAATCGGACATGGACCAATATATGAATAGAAGGTAAAAGCCTTAATGTGTACAATTGTTACTATTGGCAATTCCGTACATCAATTTATTTAGATACATTCTGGACTCCATTTTTTGTCTCTATAGGACTCCTTTTGAGATGTGGTAAATTCTGATCAGCCTACATCGTTTTCTCTATCACAAAGGGTAAGAGAAACTGCCATACCCCTGGTGGGGATAGGTTTTAAAGGTTTGCACCGCGGCTAGTAATTTCACCATTCCTCTCTTGTAGGGTTATCCAATATCCCCTGGGTTGCCTCGTTTATCCCTTGTCCTGATGAAGACTCGCCATCCCCAGGTCCAAATTACCGTTTGGGAATAAGTCGAGTCGAAACGTCGACATTTTCAATATATACACCTAGGACCATTCATTTGCCAACATTGTAGACAGTGCAAAATTTAGAACATCTATGTGTATGTACTACAAATGGTGCTGATCGCAATTATATGAACTCAGTTGTTGGCCAGGTGTTCAATACGGTGAACTTTGTACCCAGTATTGACTGAAAAATTATGTAAACTATTTCTTAATCACTACTGTGTAATTCCTTTCTCTCTTTTCATTTGTTTTCACTTTCTGGATCACATCTTTTCTTTTTGCACGCTCCTGTCTTGGGGCAACCTACGTTTTTTATTGACAAAAATAATGTAAAGAATGAATATAGAGAAATATTAAACTGAAATATATTTTCTTTATCCGTGGTGCAATGTTCTGTTCGAAGATAGAGTCTTTGAGTTATAGATAACATATTGATTATGGTCTCCTGTTTTGAATATCGATATTGTTTTAGATTTGATCTAATGTTATAATCAATAGGTTTAGGACCACTGTTTGTTTATAATCATAAGTGTCCAGGTCCATACCTTATGGGCCACCCCATTCATGTAATGGTTACCTTTGTGCAGCATGACTGCGAGGGTTGTCTCTGTCTAAATGTTTTGTCTTAAAGTTTTCTGATAAATATGTTATAACTTGTTACTGAAAATCTTCTTATCAGTCTAACACTCACCAGACTATGTCTGAAAAAGAAACCCTCACATATAGTGAAGACTATATTAATAAACTCTTAGATGAAGAGGGAGGGGGGACTCTCATAGCTGGTAGTTCAGTCCCTGGTGACTTGTCTCTCAATGAAAAAATCTCAAAGTTGGAGAGACTAGAAAAAAAGTTGATAAGAACCAGACTGCATGGCCACACATTGGCCAAATATCTACGTGCGAACGTAATACCCATTGGTCTCCAAGTAAAAAACGAACCTGCAATTTTTCTGGAAAATCCAAAATTCAAGGAGAACTTCAGCTTTGTGTCCAACACGTGCTCCAGACACTGGATGGTGTTGGGCATAGAGACTGCTGTTGAAGAAGTCGAGCGACTGACAAGGGAAATTGCAGAGTTACGTAAAGAGATCATTGATGACAAGGCCTTAGTGAATGCCAAAGAAGCCCTGGAAAGGCTAGAAAAAACAATCAAGGACTTTTAAATATACACACAAAGCACTAAGTTGGAAAAAGTCTCTAAAGACTTAAAAGCCTACGACAAAAAAACCACGTACCCCTACCTCCAGGAGGGATATTTTGAAAAAGACTCACGGGGAGGTTGGTCGAGTAGGGGAAGAGGTGGTTATAGGAGGTATAACACTTTCTCTGGTTCATCGGGAGGGAGTGGCTCAGAGAGTGACTCTGAACGTCCTAGTACCAGTACCGGTTCAGCCACTGCCCCCCCACACAATCAAAACTACCCTGAACAACAGCCTTTTTTAGAGGAAGACCAATGGTGGGGTTCGTCTACAAGAGGTCGCCCCTGGGGGAGGCCCAGGGGCTCGAGATCCCGTCCGTGGAACAGGGGAATGGGACGGGGGAGAAAGCAAACCCACTTCCAACAGAACTCCCACGGGGAAATCAATACGAGAAGGCAACAATACAAGTGGTGAACAACGGACCTGAGAATCCTATAATCAATATATCTAATTACCAACTATCCCCGATTGAACAACAAGTCCTGTCAAAGGGACTGTCCTTTGTCCCTACTAATATGCCCAATGATTTCAACCTTAGAGTTGAATTGCAACAATTTTTTCGAAAGATTCGCCTTAGGCACTACTTTCAAAAAATTCCATTCAATCCTATATTCTCAGGTAGTGGATTACGACCACCATCAAAGTTTAATCCCCCCACACACTTGATCTATAACAAGATATTAACTTATGAACAAGTAGTGTTAAGGGACATCAATGAGACTTTGAGTACAAGACAATACGTTCCATATAATATAAGCAGGGACGAACAGACTGCATTACAAACACTGAAAAACAACAGCAACATCGTTATAAAGCCCGCCGATAAAGGCGGTGCTATTGTGGTACAGAACCTAGAGAGTTACAAATCTGAAATCTACACACAGTTGGTCATACCAGGGAATTATGTTCGGTTGAGGAAGGATCCTACCAAAACCATTAGCGACTCCATCCAAAAATTAACAAAAGGAGCATTGGAACTAGGGGTCATCAATAAACATGAACACGAGTTTCTAAATAACAAGAACCCCAGAACACCGACCATATACACGCTCCCCAAGGTGCATAAAAGGTTAGAAGACCCCCCCGGGAAGACCCATAATATCAGGGTGCGGGTCCCTTTTGGAGCCATTGTGTAAATACATCGATGTGTTTCTGAAGCCCATAGCAACGGCTACCCCAACGTATGTACGGGACACGTCACATACCATCCAATTGGTGGAAGGCCTTAACTATGACCACAACACGTGTATATTGGCTGCGATGGATATCGCTTCTTTATACACAAACATCCCTCAAAATGAGGCATTGTCCTGTGTAGAGCATGCCCTTAATATGAGATCTGCCCCCCACAGAGTACCGACCGACTTCATAGTAAAACGTTTGGAAATTGCGATGACTAAAAACATTTTTGTTTTCCAAAATGAATACTATATCCAAACAAGTGGAGTAGCAATGGGGGCTAGCTTTGCTCCAAATCTTGCCATCATTTATATGAGCGAATATGAAAGCAGATTTGTTCAAAATCAATGTAATCCTTACCTCAATAATATTTTATTGTGGGTAAGGTATATTGATGACGTTCATTTGATTTGGCACGGTGGTGCGCTTGACCTTAGGGATTTCCATAAATGGATCAACACTTGTTCCAACAATATCCAATTCACTTTGGAATATGATTCAATGTCTATTAACTTTCTAGACTTAAAAATAAAAACTGAAGATGGAAGACTGTATACCACCTTGCATAGAAAAAGCAGTGAACGTAACACTCTCCTCAGATATACGAGTCACCATCCGCGCAACCTCAGGGATATTTTGCCCTTCGGGCAATTCCTGAGGTTGCGCCGAAATTGTTTCAAAAAGGACGATTACTTAGAGGAGTCCGCCGCCCTGACAATGAGATTGAGCGAACGCGGTTACCCCATCAGGCTTCTTAAAAAAGCTAAAAAATGGGCCTGGCATAACCATCGAGAGCATTTACTGCATTCCATTCAAAAACCCAAAGAAGACAGGCTAGTGTGCGTCACGACTTTTAATACAAAAAGTAACAATATCAAAAAATGTATAAATCGCCATTGGCATTTAATCAGTGGGGAATTGGGTGGGATGCCGCCACCTTTACATGCATTCTGTAAAGGAAAAAACATTCGTGACCACCTGGTGAAAGCACTTTTACCACAAAAACTACCTTCGAATCAACCCACTATCTGGGGTGCACCACCTGTAGTAGGCCACAGAAAGTGTGGGAGCTGTAAGGTTTGTCCCCTCACACTAGAGTGTGACAGTTTTGATCACAATGAGCGAACTTATAAGCTCACCCACCACACAAACTGCAATACATCTTGGGTAGTCTATGAGGTTGCATGTCCGTGCGGGTTTTTGTATGTGGGTCAGACCACACAAAATATAAAATGTCGGATCCTGCAACATATGAGCCGCATAAGGTGCAAAGTACAAGGTGCACCTTTGGTTGATCACTTTAGCAGATTTGACCACCATGAGAATAACCTACGGTGGTGGGTTATTGAAAAAATTACAGCAAATCCCAGAGGAGGTGACCAACATAACATCCTAAACAGAAGAGAGTGTAAATGGATACACACTCTTAACACTGTCAGCAAGGGGTTGAATGAATTAGAAGAGATGAACAAACAAGTGGCACTGCTGGGAGTGTGAATTCATAATAGTGGGTGGCAATACAGTTTTTCTGTACATATTCTGAAACGCTGAATGCTTCCGCATTGGACGGCATCTTGTGATCCATTTCAGTAGATTTGTACTATGCTCCCTACAATATCTTCAAATGACACAGGATGTAGTTATGAGAGACTCATGCAATTGTTGTAGGGGGAGTGAATATCTGAATATTTGTCCTTCATGAGGTACATGGGGAATGAATACATTAATGTGTATGATTGTATTTCCATCACAAAATCTTTTTCACTAATGTAATCAATGTCTGACATAGACGGTATTGATGTACCTGCCTATTGTTTCTATCAGATGTGTTTACTGATTTTGTATCAACTTTTGATCCCCTCCTTCTATGACTCTTGAATTTGTAATTTTTATTTTTATTTTTATTTTATCTAGCAAGGTGCAATTGAATTATTTCCGCCCCTCGAGTAGCTTTGAGTACGGGTTAATTGTTGCCCTTGTCAGCCCTGACCTTATCCACCTCAGAATGATCCATGGTGTTTGTGAATACCACCGCAGGGTTTCACAAATAAAAATTTAGGACCAATTGATTTTCGCTAAACATAATGCAACAAAAATAACATTAACATAATCAGACCGCTTTACTTATACGGGTAGAGTAAATATCTTTTGAAACGATATATTTATTTTTAGAAATGAGGTACAAAAAGCAAGTCCTCTTTCTATACAGACTGCGTGGTGCAATCTGGGTATTCACCAACGCGGAAGGGCTTTTCGCGTTTTACCGACGGCATCCTGCAGCACAGTGAGGCTCGGATGCAGACACTTTCCCTCCGTGAGGCAGAGCGGGTAGGTGGAGATCAGATGCATAGCATTGCTCGACCCTTACTCCATGTGGCCCACGGCCCTAATCTTATTCTAAACAAGTTCTTGTATATTTTTTATACAGCTCTGTGAAGTCGATTAATAGAAACACATTAACCTGTATCGCCATCCAGAAGCACTGAGAGGCTCGGATGGACACGCTGTTATCTTCAATATAGCGGGTAGGTGTGGACGCTTTTAAAAGTGTTAACTTTAACTTTACACACTACCATGGGAATATCACGAGTGAGACCTGAATCCTCGATCTTGTGTCTCCCTTAAATATAGCTGGTTCCAAATTGGAGTACCACTGCCTTTTAATCATTTGAGGAACAATATAGAAGTTTATTCCAGGTAAACCTCTGCATAAGAACTTGTTTGAAGTTCTATTGACTGAATCTTGTAAATAATCCCATAGAGTGCTACTAGTAATAATGGCAAATCATTACTATTTTTATAGTGTCCAGTATATTCCGGAGCAGAATTTCAAAAATTGACCGACTTGGGGGTCTTGTTGTTTTTTCGCAACACTAAGGTAATTGACACCGCCCTGAATGAGAATACGGTAGTAACTGTGTGTCAGTGTATGTAGTATACTTACGCTACTCTAATTAATTTTAGGTACTGCCCACCATGTCAAACATGAATTAGTGTCAATCGGACATGGACCAATATATGAATAGAAGGTAAAAGCCTTAATGTGTACAATTGTTACTATTGGCAATTCCGTACATCAATTTATTTAGATACATTCTGGACTCCATTTTTTGTCTCTATAGGACTCCTTTTGAGATGTGGTAAATTCTGATCAGCCTACATCGTTTTCTCTATCACAAAGGGTAAGAGAAACTGCCATACCCCTGGTGGGGATAGGTTTTAAAGGTTTGCACCGCGGCTAGTAATTTCACAATTCCTCTCTTGTAGGGTTATCCAATATCCCCTGGGTTGCCTCGTTTATCCCTTGTCCTGATGGAGACTCGCCATCCCCAGGTCCAAATTACCGTTTGGGAATAAGTCGAGTCGAAACATCGACATTTTCAATATATACACCTAGGACCATTCATTTGCCAACATTGTAGACAGTGCAAAATTTAGAACATCTATGTGTATGTACTACAAATGGTGCTGATCGCAATTATATGAACTCAGTTGTTGGCCAGGTGTTCAATACGGTGAACTTTGGACCCAGAATTGACTGAAAAATTATGTAAACTATTTCTTAATCACTACTGTGTAATTCCTTTCTCTCTTTTCATTTGTTTTCACTTTCTGGATCACATCTTTTCTTTTTGCACGCTCCTGTCTTGGGGCAACCTACGTTTTTTATTGACAAAAATAATGTAAAGAATGAATATAGAGAAATATTAAACTGAAATATATTTTCTTTATCCGTGGTGCAATGTTCTGTTCGAAGATAGAGTCTTTGAGTTATAGATAACATATTGATTATGGTCTCCTGTTTTGAATATCGATATTGTTTTAGATTTGATCTAATGTTATAATCAATAGGTTTAGGACCACTGTTTGTTTATAATCATAAGTGTCCAGGTCCATACCTTATGGGCCACCCCATTCATGTAATGGTTACCTTTGTGCAGCATGACTGCGAGGGTTGTCTCTGTCTAAATGTTTTGTCTTAAAGTTTTCTGATAAATATGTTATAACTTGTTACTGAAAATCTTCTTATCAGTCTAACACTCACCAGACTATGTCTGAAAAAGAAACCCTCACATATAGTGAAGACTATATTAATAAACTCTTAGATGAAGAGGGAGGGGGGACTCTCATAGCTGGTAGTTCAGTCCCTGGTGACTTGTCTCTCAATGAAAAAATCTCAAAGTTGGAGAGACTAGAAAAAAAGTTGATAAGAACCAGACTGCATGGCCACACATTGGCCAAATATCTACGTGCGAACGTAATACCCATTGGTCTCCAAGTAAAAAACGAACCTGCAATTTTTCTGGAAAATCCAAAATTCAAGGAGAACTTCAGCTTTGTGTCCAACACGTGCTCCAGACACTGGATGGTGTTGGGCATAGAGACTGCTGTTGAAGAAGTCGAGCGACTGACAAGGGAAATTGCAGAGTTACGTAAAGAGATCATTGATGACAAGGCCTTAGTGAATGCCAAAGAAGCCCTGGAAAGGCTAGAAAAAACAATCAAGGACTTTGAAATATACACACAAAGCACTAAGTTGGAAAAAGTCTCTAAAGACTTAAAAGCCTACGACAAAAAGACCACGTACCCCTACCTCCAGGAGGGATATTTTGAAAAAGACTCACGGGGAGGTTGGTCGAGTAGGGGAAGAGGTGGTTATAGGAGGTATAACACTTTCTCTGGTTCATCGGGAGGGAGTGGCTCAGAGAGTGACTCTGAACGTCCCAGTACCAGTACCGGTTCAGCCACTGCCCCCCCACACAATCAAAACTACCCTGAACAACAGCCTTTTTTAGAGGAAGACCAATGGTGGGGTTCGTCTACAAGAGGTCGCCCCTGGGGGAGGCCCAGGGGCTCGAGATCCCGTCCGTGGAACAGGGGAATGGGACGGGGGAGAAAGCAAACCCACTTCCAACAGAACTCCCACGGGGAAATCAATACGAGAAGGCAACAATACAAGTGGTGAACAACGGACCTGAGAATCCTATAATCAATATATCTAATTACCAACTATCCCCGATTGAACAACAAGTCCTGTCAAAGGGACTGTCCTTTGTCCCTACTAATATGCCCAATGATTTCAACCTTAGAGTTGAATTGCAACAATTTTTTCGAAAGATTCGCCTTAGGCACTACTTTCAAAAAATTCCATTCAATCCTATATTCTCAGGTAGTGGATTACGACCACCATCAAAGTTTAATCCCCCCACACACTTGATCGATAACAAGATATTAACTTATGAACAAGTAGTGTTAAGGGACATCAATGAGACTTTGAGTACAAGACAATACGTTCCATATAATATAAGCAGGGACGAACAGACTGCATTACAAACACTGAAAAACAACAGCAACATCGTTATAAAGCCCGCCGATAAAGGCGGTGCTATTGTGGTACAGAACCTAGAGAGTTACAAATCTGAAATCTACACACAGTTGGGCATACCAGGGAATTATGTTCGGTTGAGGAAGGATCCTACCAAAACCATTAGCGACTCCATCCAAAAATTAACAAAAGGAGCATTGGAACTAGGGGTCATCAATAAACATGAACACGAGTTTCTAAATAACAAGAACCCCAGAACACCGACCATATACACGCTCCCCAAGGTGCATAAAAGGTTAGAAGACCCCCCGGGAAGACCCATAATATCAGGGTGCGGGTCCCTTTTGGAGCCATTGTGTAAATACATCGATGTGTTTCTGAAGCCCATAGCAACGGCTACCCCAACGTATGTACGGGACACGTCACATACCATCCAATTGGTGGAAGGCCTTAACTATGACCACAACACGTGTATATTGGCTGCGATGGATATCGCTTCTTTATACACAAACATCCCTCAAAATGAAGCATTGTCCTGTGTAGAGCATGCCCTTAATATGAGATCTGCCCCCCACAGAGTACCGACCGACTTCATAGTAAAACTTTTGGAAATTGCGATGACTAAAAACTTTTTTGTTTTCCAAAATGAATACTATATCCAAACAAGTGGAGTAGCAATGGGGGCTAGCTTTGCTCCAAATCTTGCCATCATTTATATGAGCGAATATGAAAGCAGATTTGTTCAAAATCAATGTAATCCTTACCTCAATAATATTTTATTGTGGGTAAGGTATATTGATGACGTTCTGTTGATTTGGCACGGTGGTGCGCTTGACCTTAGGGATTTCCATAAATGGATCAACACTTGTTCCAACAATATCCAATTCACTTTGGAATATGATTCAATGTCTATTAACTTTCTAGACTTAAAAATAAAAACTGAAGATGGAAGACTGTATACCACCTTGCATAGAAAAAGCAGTGAACGTAACACTCTCCTCAGATATACGAGTCACCATCCGCGCAACCTCAGGGATAATTTGCCCTTCGGGCAATTCCTGAGTTTGCGCCGAAATTGTTTCAAAAAGGACGATTACTTAGAGGAGTCCGCCGCCCTGACAATGAGATTGAGCGAACGCGGTTACCCCATCAGGCTTCTTAAAAAAGCTAAAAAACGGGCCTGGCATAACCATCGAGAGCATTTACTGCATTCCATTCAAAAACCCAAAGAAGACAGGCTAGTGTGCGTCACGACTTTTAATACAAAAAGTAACAATATCAAAAAATGTATAAATCGCCATTGGCATTTAATCAGTGGGGAATTGGGTGGGATGCCGGCACCTTTACATGCATTCCGTAAAGGAAAAAACATTCGTGACCACCTGGTGAAAGCACTTTTACCACAAAAACTACCTTCGAATCAACCCACTATCTGGGGTGCACCACCTGTAGTAGGCCACAGAAAGTGTGGGAGCTGTAAGGTTTGTCCCCTCACACTAGAGTGTGACAGTTTTGATCACAATGAGCGAACTTATAAGCTCACCCACCACACAAACTGCAATACATCTTGGGTAGTCTATGCGGTTGCATGTCCGTGCGGGTTTTTGTATGTGGGTCAGACCACACAAAAAATAAAATGTCGGATCCTGCAACATATGAGCCGCATAAGGTGCAAAGTACAAGGTGCACCTTTGGTTGATCACTTTAGCAGATTTGACCACCATGAGAATAACCTAAGGTGGTGGGTGATTGAAAAAATTACAGCAAATCCCAGAGGAGGTGACCAACATAACATCCTAAACAGAAGAGAGTGTAAATGGATACACACTCTTAACACTGTCAGCAAGGGGTTGAATGAATTAGAAGAGATGAACAAACAAGTGGCACTGCTGGGAGTGTGAATTCATAATAGTGGGTGGCAATACAGTTTTTCTGTACATATTCTGAAACGCTGAATGCTTCCGCATTGGACGGCATCTTGTGATCCATTTCAGTAGATTTGTACTATGCTCCCTACAATATCTTCAAATGACACAGGATGTAGTTATGAGAGACTCATGCAATTGTTGTAGGGGGAGTGAATATCTGAATATTTGTCCTTCATGAGGTACATGGGGAATGAATACATTAATGTGTATGATTGTATTTCCATCACAAAATCTTTTTCACTAATGTAATCAATGTCTGACATAGACGGTATTGATGTACCTGCCTATTGTTTCTATCAGATGTGTTTACTGATTTTGTATCAACTTTTGATCCCCTCCTTCTATGACTCTTGAATTTGTAATTTTTATTTTTATTTTTATTTTATCTAGCAAGGTGCAATTGAATTATTTCCGCCCCTCGAGTTGCTTTGAGTACGGGTTAATTGTTGCCCTTGTCAGCCTTGACCTTATCCACCTCAGAATGATCCATGGTGTTTGTGAATACCACCGCAGGGTTTCACAAATAAAAATTTAGGACCAATTGATTTTCGCTAAACATAATGCAACAAAAATAACATTAACATAATCAGACCGCTTTACTTATACGGGTAGAGTAAATATCTTTTGAAACGATATATTTATTTTTAGAAATGAGGTACAAAAAGCAAGTCCTCTTTCTATACAGACTGCGTGGTGCAATCTGGGTATTCACCAACGCGGAAGGGCTTTTCGCGTTTTACCGACGGCATCCTGCAGCACAGTGAGGCTCGGATGCAGGCACTTTCCCTCCGTGAGGCAGAGCGGGTAGGTGGAGATCAGATGGATAGCATTGCTCGACCCTTACTCCATGTGGCCCACGGCCCTAATCTTATTCTAAACAAGTTCTTGTATATTTTTTATACAGCTCTGTGAAGTCGATTAATAGAAACACATTAACCTGTATCGCCATCCAGAAGCACTGAGAGGCTCGGATGGACACGCTGTTATCTTCAATATAGCGGGTAGGTGTGGACGCTTTTAAAAGTGTTAACTTTAACTTTACACACTACCATGGGAATATCACGAGTGAGACCTGAATCCTCGATCTTGTGTCTCCCTTAAATATAGCTGGTTCCAAATTGGAGTACCACTGCCTTTTAATCATTTGAGGAACAATATAGAAGTTTATTCCAGGTAAGCCTCTGCATAAGAACTTGTTTTAAGTTCTATTGACTGAATCTTGTAAATAATCCCATAGAGTGCTACTAGTAATAATGGCGAATCATTACTACTTTTTATAGTGTCCAGTATATTCCGGAGCAGAATTTCAAAAATTGACCGACTTGGGGGTCTTGTTGTTTTTTCGCAACACTAAGGTAATTGACACCGCCCTGAATGAGAATACGGTAGTAACTGTGTGTCAGTGTATGTAGTATACTTACGCTACTCTAATTAATTTTAGGTACTGCCCACCATGTCAAACATGAATTAGTGTCAATCGGACATGGACCAATATATGAATAGAAGGTAAAAGCCTTAATGTGTACAATTGTTACTATTGGCAATTCCGTACATCAATTTATTTAGATACATTCTGGACTCCATTTTTTGTCTCTATAGGACTCCTTTTGAGATGTGGTAAATTCTGATCAGCCTACATCGTTTTCTCTATCACAAAGGGTAAGAGAAACTGCCCTACCCCTGGTGGGGATAGGTTTTAAAGGTTTGCACCGCGGCTAGTAATTTCACAATTCCTCTCTTGTAGGGTTATCCAATATCCCCTGGGTTGCCTCGTTTATCCCTTGTCCTGATGAAGACTCGCCATCCCCAGGTCCAAATTACCGTTTGGGAATAAGTCAAGTCGAAACGTCGACATTTTCAATATATACACCTAGGACAATTCATTTGCCAACATTGTAGACAGTGCAAAATTTAGAACATCTATGTGTATGTACTACAAATGGTGCTGATCGCAATTATATGAACTCAGTTGTTGGCCAGGTGTTCAATACGGTGAACTTTGTACCCAGTATTGACTGAAAAATTATGTAAACTATTTCTTAATCACTACTGTGTAATTCCTTTCTCTCTTTTCATTTGTTTTCACTTTCTGGATCACATCTTTTCTTTTTGCACGCTCCTGTCTTGGGGCAACCTACGTTTTTTATTGACAAAAATAATGTAAAGAATGAATATAGAGAAATATTAAACTGAAATATATTTTCTTTATCCGTGGTGCAATGTTCTGTTCGAAGATAGAGTCTTTGAGTTATAGATAACATATTGATTATGGTCTCCTGTTTTGAATATCGATATTGTTTTAGATTTGATCTAATGTTATAATCAATAGGTTTAGGACCACTGTTTGTTTATAATCAGGATAGCGGGTGGCGTGGTCCACCAGGACCAGGATGAATCGATGCCCTTGTGCTGTTCGGGGGTCCGGGGGCCCCACAATGTCTATTCCCACCCTTTCGAACGGGGTGGTCACCACGGGGAATGGTTGCAGAGGTGCCTTGAGTTTGCGGCCGCTCTTCCCGCTGGCCTGGCAGGTCGGGCAGGACCGGCAGTGGGTGGAGACGTCATTTCTCATTTTCGGCCAGTAAAAGTGAGTCACCAGGCGGTTGTAGGTTTTGTCTTGCCCCAAGTGTCCAGCCAGGGGGACATCATGGGCCAAGTTCAGAAGGAAGTCTCTGAAACGGAGGGGCACCACCAGCACTCGACTGGCCCCCAGCTCTGCGATTCTTTGTTCGCTGTACAGTAGGTCACTGTCCCAATAGATCCAGTGGGCCCCTGCGGTGTCTCCTGCGCCCTGGGCGAGCGCTTGCTGTCGCAGTCCCTCGAGGGAGGGACATGTCTTTTGCTCTTGCCGGTATTGTTCTTGGGTGGGCCCCCCTTCCTGACGCCACTGAGCCAGGTCCGGAAGGTCTTGGGGCTGAGCGGGCTCTTCGTGGGTTTTTTCCGGGGTGTCGGTAGGGATGGAGTCTCCCTCTGGAGCGATCGGGGGAGGAGGTGCTGGCCATTCGAGTTCTTCAGATCTAGGGATGGTGTCGGCGGCCATGGACCGGGTTGTTACGCACGCCCAGCCCGGGAGGCCTAACATCCCCAGGTGCTCTCTTCTTTCAACGGCTGCCCACGGGGAACTCTCGAGATCGTTCCCCAGGAGGCAGTCCACGGGGGCATCGTCGCGGACAGTCACTTTTAACATACCGGAGACTCCTCCCCATTCGAAGGGGACGCAGGCCATCCGACACAGGCTCTCTGAATTGTCGGCTGATCGGTCGGGGCAAAGAACGTTTGGCAGAATTTGTTCTGGGGTCACCAGGTGACAACGGACGGCCGTCACACTGGCCCCTGTGTCACGCAGGGCTTCGGCCTTACGCCCATTTATGTTCACCCACTGGCTGTATTTCCTGGTGTTGGCTGGTAGGGGAGCCCGCGGGATCAGGTCCCTTCCCCCTAGGCAGGCCAGGGTCATGGCGGCAGGTTCCCACTCGGGCTGCTCCTGCTCGTACTCTTCAGGCTCTTCGGAGACTTGCTCTTCTCCCTGGGCGGCGGCAGCCACCTGGCGGGGCCCGGGGGTCTGGTTCTTTGGGCAGGTCGGGTCACTGGCATAGTGGCCGACTCGCTGGCATCGATGACACGTAACGTTGGCTCGGAACCCCGGGCGCATCGGGGGGTTGCCCCGGCCAGCCGGGGGCAGGGTGTTGTTGGCGGGAGCGGCCGGGACGGCGTCTCTGCCCCGGCCCTGTCCTCCTCCTCCTCCTCCTCCTCGGGGACGATGATGACCTTGGTTTGTTCTGTTCTGCTCGTTTGGCTCACTCCGGGTCACTCGGGTGCTCTCCCATCGGTCAGCCTCGGCGGCGAGCTGCCGTGGGTCAGTCAATTTACTGTCGAGGAGGTGCTGCCTGAGCTCGACGAAGCAGTTGCTGGAGAGGTGCTCCCACACAATGAGGTTGAAGAGCTGTTCGTAGGTTGTTACGTTGCTACCCTTGATCCATCCCTCGGCTGAAATAGTTCACATATTCTATCCAGGTTGTACCCGGGATCCGGGTGCAGTTGCGGAACCTCTGGCGGTACATCTCGGGCGTCAGCCCATATCGACTTAGGAGGGCGGCCTTCATGTGGTCATAGGACGTCATTTGGTGGTCCGGAAGCTGCAGCAGGGCATCCCGGCCTTCATTGACGAATCTCCCCCATAGACCGGCTCCCCAGTCACTTCGAGCGATCCGGTGGGCAGTCATGGCGATCTCGTAGGCCTTGAACCACTGCTGTATGTCGTCGTTCCGATAGTATTCACGGACCACATCCTTGGGGATGTGGACCTTCTGTTCGGTAGTACCTGGGGGGCGCGGTTGCTCGGGCACCCCTAGGTCTTTGTTCTGTTTGCGCATTTCTATCTCCGCTAGCTTGCACTCGTGTTCGTATGCCAGTCTTTTTTCTTCGAGTTCTCTCTGTCTCTGCTTTTCCTCTCGCTCTTCTTGGAGCCGTAAGTGTTCTAAGTTCATCTTTTGTTCTGCCAGTTTCAATTCTCCGTCTAATTTGAGCCGTGTCAACTCTAACTCGTGTAGTCTATTTTTCTCTCATTCTCGGATCTCTTCCCGGGAGAGATCCGTTCTCCTTTCTTCCGTCAGAGTGGTGTTTGTCTCCGGGGCTTCGGCGATATTTGTCTCTGCCCAGGATTCTAGGACGTGTTTGAAGTCCTCTTTCGTGCTCAGACCGGTAGTGGCAATGCCTAGTTCTATGCAAAATTGTTTTAGCTCTCGGTGGTTGTACTCTTCCAGTTTTTCCATCTGGAATTTCTCTGCAGATCCGCTCTCTCTGGTCGTCATTGTGGATTAGTCGTAGGGTGAGTTACTCTCTGTACAGTTACGCGTTGGTTCGGATCGCGCCGCTGGCCACCAATGTTAGACGGGGACCTGGAGGGTCGGCCGAGCACAAGGGGAGAGGCCTCCGGTGAGGGCCGTCTCCAGCGATCGTACAGACAAGTAACTTCCCCCCCACAGATGGACACCACACGAAGATCAGGTTAACACCTTTTATAGGCAGTTCTTGAAGTAAGGTAGTACGATACAAGGAGATCAGGACACGATGATCCTCTCAGTTCTAGTCTCTAGTAGGGAAAGGGGGTAGCGGGACAGTCTTGGTACCTACGGGTACTGAGGTGAAACGGCAGTAGCTCACAATCCTCGAGCTCGGCGGTCGGACAGGTCGGACCGCGGCAGCGCCAGCAGGTCCCGAAGAGATCGTAGGTGGCAACGGGCCGCGGCAGCGCCAGCAGGTCCCAACGAGGATGACGGTTACACCGGGCCGCGGCAGCGCCAGCAGGTCCCACGAGGATGGAAGTTACAACGGGCCGCGGCAGTGCCAGCAGGTCCCCCGAGGATGAAGGTTGCAGAAGGCCGCGGCAGCGCCAGCAGGCAGGACGATAGTTCACAAGGCAGGGCTGCGGCAGCGCCAGCAGTCCGTCAAGGATGAGTTCTTCTCCGTGTCTCTCGACTCCAGGATACAACTGCCTTCCTGCTCTGGGGCTGCCTCGGTTATAGGTCTGGCGCCCTTTGATGTCCGGACCCTCGCACTGGGAGGTCGGGAGGTCCGGGATGAGGGAGTCCAGACACCCAGCAGGGGGGTGGAGCCAGCGCCCGGGGAGGCTGGGGGCGATCGGCACCTGGCAGGGGAGAGCCATCGACACTTCTTTCTCCCATTAGCCTGCCAAGTGGTCCGTTCACCTCCTGGATGGATGGTGGTGCCGGGATGGCGGGGCCTGGCCGGGCCCAGGGTTGGGGTCGAGCTGAGGCCACGCGGCCGCGTGGTGCAGTGTCCAAGATGGCGGCTGGGCCGGGCGATGGGGCTGACGGGGGCCCGGGCCCGTGACACAGAGATATCCGGGAGCAGGCGTCCCGGAGGGGACGGGTTGCGGGTTGCTTCTGCGGGTAGCCCCCGGAGTCTGGGCCCTGCCATGCGGGGAGGGAGCGAGCCCTTCGTGGGGCCTGTCCAACACTAAGACCCCCATCAACAACACAAGACAACTTGGAACACCCACTACATATCCACACACCCAGGATCAGTCGAATTCACACATGTCCCTGCAGAAGAATCCTCTCATCTGGTCCCACTCACTATCACTCACTCACACTAATGAATAACACCTAACTAATCCATACTCTTTCCACCACTCTGTAGCACCAACATAGACCCGGCATGCAGTGTTGAGAATTCAACACCATAATAGCAACTAAGTTGCATTTGTACATTTTTAAACTGCTTAAGAGTACTTTTGTGCATCTGTGCACTACATGTGTTTGTGTGTGAGTGTGTGAGTACTTTGAAAGTACGTGTGTGTCATCACATGTGCACTGTGCATTTTTCCATGTGTGCCACATCCACATGTATGCACACCACATGTATAGGTGATAATAAGTACGCTTTGTATGTGCTGGTACATGTGCGTGTATGTATGTGTGAATTTCTACAAAGCTTACACCACTGACATAATGTACACCACTCACATAGTATAAGCCACAGACATCAAGTACTTCACGCACAATGTCTATGTTTCTTACCCTGATTACATCATCCACACCACTCACATAATTCACACCAATCATCTAACTCACATCATTCACACCTCTTACAATACACATACCACACATATTGCTCATGCCACAGACAATGTTGGCCATTGATACAAAGTATAGCACCCACATAACATACATCGCTCAGAGCACTCACATCAATCATACATTTCACAGCACTCATGTTACTCCCAACACTTGCTACTCACATAAAACACTATTCACATGTTACACTCCATTTAGCTCCCTTGCCTCACTTATACATCCACGTTGCTCATATCACTCATTACGTTCTTACCACTCACATCAATCATAGAGCTCTCATCAATAACACAAGTACATCAGTCGCATTATTACCATCACTCACAGAAGTTATGTCATTTATATAACACACATCACTTGAAATAATCCTTTTGTACAAATCAATAACACAGCTGAATCTACTTGCATTGCCCATTTGTTTGCATTATAGTCACACTTTTCACATTAATCACACCGATAACCTCTTGCACACCATTTGCACCACACACAACACTCACACAACTTGTATTTCTCTTATCACTGCCATCACCAACATCACTACCTTATATCATATACTGTGTACACAACTGACATCTTATCATTTAAATCACTTTTACTTTGAATACTGTGAATGAGAAGGCACGTCTCTTAAACCTGTCCAATGCTTGCTTTGCTTCAGACTCCCCTTTTATCAACAATCATATTCCTGTGATCGCTGACTGTTCTTAGCAGTGCCTTTTTTAAATTGTGAGATGTCAGAAAGAGGGGAGGACTCATAGCACGTCAGTGTTGCTTGATAACTTCAACCCCCATCATGCGACCCCCACACATAAGAATACTTGGTGGAAGAAGTCCCACCCTTCCCTAGGCCCCCAACAACCGCACACAACTTCAGACACCCACCATATATCCATAAACCTACAAATCTATCAAATATATGACAGAAACAGTGACTTAAAATGATAACAAATTTCGCACAACAAACAAACACACATAAAAATGTGAGATTTTTTGCCTGGGTACTTAAATCCTTGGGCATTGTGACATTTTGGGAAATTACTGTGCTGGGTGACAGAAGTAATTTGCAAACAAAATCTATATAAAATTGGTACCATCCAGCATGTTTCTGGTGCCAAATTAAGATGCAAATGCAGTTGGACCTTGGATGTCAAATCCCAAAGTTGCTTTACCTGCCTGCTGGCTACTGGCCCTGTGTCTTCGCTCCTTCTTACCTGACCCTGGCCTCTGTCTTGGACCTAGATGCCCACATCCTGTCACACCCTTCCTGGTCTCCGATGTGTTTCCATTTTTTTTCCTGTAGATGATCATGACCTTTTGCCACACCAAAGTTGGTGAGGCGCGTAATGGCACTCTTGTGTTTTTTGCTTAAGCCTCCTCCCCAGATACTGTGGGAAGGAGAAAGGCCATGAAATGGATACCCTTGTCTGAGAGAAGAGCCTGTGCTCAAGCTGCATGATGCAGGCCATGTGGTAGATCACATTGCTATAGTGCATCCAACTGATGGACTCGTCTAGTAGCCATCAACAGAGATCTCCTTGTGGTGATTATGAGCATAGTGTGGCCTGAGGTTAAGATAGAGTTGCTGAAGGCAGTGGGTCTCGCAGTAGTAAGGGAATGTATTTAACTTACTGTACTTCATATGGTATAAAGTGCTTTTATGCTTTTTATATGGTTTGATAATATGCTGTTAGTTGTCTGTGCATGGTGCAGACTTGCATTTATAAATATATCAATCTGGGCATTAAGTAAGAATGTGAGAACTATTCTGCACGAAGATAAATATAATATTTGAAAACAAGTAGTGGGTGAAAAAAAGAAGTTTTGACTATATATATTAGGTTTTAAGTTTAAATTGTTAGAGTATTTGCTCTAAGCCAACAACCATATGAGAGAGGGTGTGGGGAATTAGGAATGCACATTTTATTGGAACTGGAAAAAAGCCATATGGTTGAATTTTAATTCATTTACTTCTACCTAAAATATCCTCACTGGCATACAGAGACTCAAGACCTGCCCGAACTCTTTTATTCTTAGATGATGTCAACTAACTTCCTGACACCAAACGACATAAAGACTGAACTCCTCCTGTTTTTCAAAAACCAAGCCAGGTTATTCAACTTAAATCTGCCAGGCGTACCCCCCTCTCCCCCCCCCCCAGCTTGCAGACCATTCAAAATATCTGGGATTCACCCTCGAGACCGACCTCGCATTCAAGCAACACATCATCAGGGACACCAGCACAGTTTAGAGAAACATGGAGTCAATTTCCTCTGAAGACAACTTCCGGATGGAGGCACATCCTGCTCAGTGGACTTCCCAAAACAACAATATTAGCCTTGAAAGGTATCTTACTTCCAACATCACTCCTCATCAAGGCTTTGGAGAAAATCGCCCACATCAACACCACATTAAAAAACCTACATAGACTCCCCACTCCAGTCTAGATAGTCTTCGATACCAGATGATTCACTGTTAAAGTCCTCAACAAAAAAGACCCCGGCTGACAATCCCAGACAAGAAGCCAGGATATGGTCAAACTGACGACAATGTATTTCAAGAAGGAAAAAAACAGAAGGCAATCCTTCATGACTGCTCCCAGGATCTGGAAAGCATTCCTATCAAAATCAGATGAGCACCACCTCTCCTAAAAATCTGAAAAAACTGAAGATGCACCTCTCCAAGGAGCGCTACCCCTGACCAGACTATCTACATTTGACATTCTCTCAGTGAATGTATTTTCCTGGGGCCATGCCCATTTTTAAGCTGTCCATTGCTCCTAAAATCCTACAAATATCAACTTAAACTTACATACAAGCTATGAGGCCTAATGCCAAAGGCATTTTGGAGTTTGTAAACTATTGGTCTTGAAGTAATCCTTTACATATTCTTAGATGCCTTTAAGAATTGGCACCAAAATGTTGTAAAGGGGAATAAAATAGGAATATTCTGAGAATGTACATATATAATAGTAATACACATTATTATTATTATTATTATTATTATTATTATTATTATTATTATTATTATTATTATTATTATTATTATTAATAATATATAATCAGTATGAATAGTCTTTTACTAATTGGGAGTTGAACACTTCAGGACTGATTCATAAAGGCATTTAAGAGTATGTGAAAGAGTATTCCTGTAGTACTACTTCCTGTACTCAAAATATTATTTTTCAGAATCGGCCACTTTATGTATATTTTCTGTGGCTGTCCTGCATGCTTATTCAAGAAATAGTTCCACATTGCGTGGTGATGATAGTACGGCAGGTAGATCACAGAAGCAAAGCCCTCGCTCCAGGGAAGCAAAACTAGGCATTATAGGGCTAATTTGCACACCGGGAGTACTCTTATACATACTCCTAAATGCGTCTGTGAATTGGTTCAAAAACTTCAAACCGAAAATGCAAAGAGGACACCATCCTTTCTTTTTGTGCTAATTATATGTGTATATTCGCTAATAGTCTCATTTTATTCCCATAGAAGTTTTGCGGTCAATTCACAAAAGCATGTAAGAATATGTAAAATAGTACTACGAGTACTACTTTGCATACTCAAACATGCCTTTGTAAATAGACAGGAGTAGACTCGGTATATCGGATGATGGGAAGGGGGCTACATGCAGAACAACTTCAGTTAGAGACATCCCCAACAATTACAGCCTTTATTAGCGAAAAGTTCAGCAACAAAGAAAGGAAAACAATTAGATAAAGGTGTGCCAGGCCCAGCATAGCACATAGAACATTGTATACAAAATTGCAGCCATGCCTGAAAAATATAGGACTGTGCAGGTATGCTGCTGAGGGCCTCCTCCTGCCCTTTCTCACCCAGAGGCACCTCATCCTCACAGTAATCAGATAAAAAAATAACACACTGTTTAAGGAATTCAGAATACATCTTGAAGCAGTCCACACCATACAAATGCTGACCAAACTCATTTCACTCACGCCAAAAAGTGCACAAAATACATTGATGAATCTAGGAAAAGACCTGACCCTTCCAGATACCCCATCGCCTGCCTGGCACAACCTGAAAATATAAAAAAGTGAAAATCAAAGAATATGTAAAATATTTTTTGTGTAAATTGAAGAGTCCCATTCCCCACCAAACCACTGGAATGAGCTGCTTCTTTTTCCTACATCCTCTGGCCTGAACTTGCACTGCAGCCGGCTCCTCATCCTCAATCATCAACAAAGGCAAACATGTTCTGGCCTGAACTTGCACTGCAGCCAGCTCCTCATCCTCAATCACCAACAAAGGCAATACTTAAAAGCAACAATGGTAGTAAGATCATTAGGGCCTGTCACAGCTCCTATGACATAAACAATGGGCAATCCAACAGGAAACACTTACAGGTTAAACAAGCATTTACAATGCAACGGTCTCGGCATTGCAAAAGTTAGAGCTATTAGCATTGTAAATGAACGCGAGTTTAAGGTCTTGACATTGTAAATGACAAGGTCTTTTATTTATGTTTTAAAAACAAAAACATAAATAAAAGTCATTGTCATTTACAATGCCAATAGCTCAAAGTCGCGTAATGTGTATGGCTAACTACAGTAGCCTCCTGACGAGTGCCCTTTCACTTAATTTTTTACAAATGAAAGCACTGGCACTTTTTTTGTTACAAAGTAAGCACGGGTGGTGTCCGTGCATGGGAGTGGTGGTGTCCGTGTGTGCATGGCAGTGGTGGTGTCCTTATGTGTATGGCAGTGGTGGTGTCCGTGTGTGCATGGCAGTGGTGGTGTCAGTGTGTGTACGGCAGTGGTGGTGTCCGTGTGTGCATGGCAGTGGTGGTATCCGTGTGTGTATGCCAGTGGTGGTATCCATGTGTGTATGGCAGTGATGGTGTCCGTGTGTGCATGGCAGTGGTGGTGTCCGTGTGTGCATGGCAGTGGTGGTGTCCGTGTGCGCATGGCAGTGGTGGTGTCCGTGTGTGCATGGCAGTGGTGGTGTCCATGTGTGTATGGCAGTGGTGGTGTCCGTGTGTGCATGGCAGTGGTGGTGTCCGTGTGTGCATGGGAGTGGTGGTGTCTGTGTGTGCATGGGAGTGGTGGTGTCTGTGTGTGCATGGCAGTGGTGCTTAAGTCTGCTGCACGTCTCTCTGTGTTTGTGTCGTTTGTACAGAGTGTGCTGCAGCATGACTGTGTAGTACCTGCCTGTTTCTGCGCAGCGTGCCACCTGCACACCTCTGTGTTTGTGTTGTGTGTGTGGTGCAGCTGCACCACCCCCTGCGTGGCCCACCCTTCCTCGGGCTGTGATTGGTGCACAGGCTGCACGTTTCCGCTCTGAGAATTGGCTCGCAGCCCTTGTCACTTACTTAAACTCTTGACCTCGTGTGGGTTAAAAGCAGCAGCGACCAGGCCAAACCCTGGCAGGGCGCCGGGGGCGGGGCCAGGCAACTTGCCGGTCATAACTTAGAATTAAGGTCACGTATCACAGCTTCGAGGTAACACCCAATGGCACTGTTTATGCCTGCACTCCTGCGAGAAGGTGGTATTATGGTTTCCTGGTATTAGAGAGCTCTTTGGGAAGAGCTGTATAAATAGAGGTTATTATAAATTCAGCTCTAGCACATTTTTTATTGATTTATTCATTCATTCATTCCTAGTGATCATTTGTACTGGCATCTGTGACCAGCATGAGAACCTAGTTCTCCGGTTTCCCCCTTCAAAGTATTACCCCCCACTGCAGTGCATTTTCTGAGGGAGGCCTTCCTCTAATACCTGACATGGAAGTGGATTGTTTCCAACTTTTCAACAACTGAGTTTCTGGACTTCAATAGATTGTTGCCAAGTATGGAGTGTTTCTGACCAGAAGCGCAGTTGTCTGTTTTCACTTTTATTTACATTGTTTCTTATGCTTTCTTTAGAAACGCCTGCCTGAGTCGACTAACACATGGAGCGTGTTATCAGCGCCGCGCGCCTCTCTGCAGACTCCCCCTGCATTCCACAGAGGCGCGCGACACGATCCGGCCTGCCATGCATGCCGGGGAGACAAGACCTGGCCGCGCGCACAACGTTATCCTATGGAAAAACGCTGCGCGCGGCCAGGTCTTGTCTCCCTTCGGCGTCTCAGACTGCTGAGACGCCGACAATAGTTCTCGGCGAGAACGCGCTTTCAGCGCGTTATAGCCGAGCCCTAAAAGAGTGTTTTTCAAAACTGGATGAGATGTTGCAGACAAAGATTTTCTTCCTACCCAAAAGAACATTTAGAAGAGAGAAGACAGAACTTAGGACATAGAAAGTGTAAATATCATAACAGGGTGAATACTGCTTTCTCTACATGATCTCGGGAAAAAACAAGTTTTTAAAAAGTTACTGAACCATTTACGATCAAAACCTTACTTTGTGAGCCATGAGACTCACAAATACCCTTTTGTGCTGTTACAAAATCGAACTTTGGCAAAATGTAATATTGAGAGCAAAACCGTCTGTGCATCTACGCCAACCCAGAATAATATTTTCTTTTCAGAAACAAACACTAAAACCAGGGATTTGTTTCTGAACTTGAAGAGAAATGGCTCTGACATACAGGAAGCTTTCTCCCAGTACACCAAGGACATTGTTGTCATTTCCTGCCCAGGTCTGCCATACCTTCAATGGTAGTCCTCGACAGGAAGAATCAGTAGCAGAGGCCCAGCTTAAAGAGTGTGGGTCATCAACCACCAAGAACCGTCAGTCATGTGGTTGGTGATAGATTCGGTCAAGGGTTTCTGACAGCGCACAAGGTGAGCCTATGCTGTTTGAAATCCATTGGTTCCTCTGCCTCTAAATTAGAGAGGCTGACAATTTCTCACATCTCACTCAACAAAACAAATGAGGCAGAGTGTCAGTCACATTTAAAAAACGCGGCCATAAATGGGCATTCATCGGACTAACTGATGGTATGCATTCCATCATGTAAATGTATGTTATGCAAATTCTATAGCACTTTATACATAAAAGCCCATTATATAATTAATGAGCTGATACAATTCTATGAAAAGATATCAAAGTAAGAGAAAAAGCACTCTAGTGGGATATAATCTAGGGAGAGATCAATCCTGATAAGAAGCAGAGAAAAGAAATGAGATATTTAACATGAAAGAGGAATGTTCAGGGCGGTTCCTTTATATGGGTGTAAGAGCGTTGCCCTCCCGTATTTATTGCACCCATATAAAATGTTCGAGACAAACTTGTTTTTATTTCCCCAGCCGTGGTGTGTTTTTATTTTAACCGTGGGCCCGCATGTGCCTTTCAGCATGACTGATGGTAGGCAGGGTAGGGCTTACTTGACAGCAGGCTTAGTGGGTCACTCACTCAAGTGAAGTGAGCATGTGGGGTTGGACAGGTGCCTTTCTCTGGCCAGCCCAACATGCACACTTGAGGCCTCTTCTACCCACGCAATGTAGTGAGTCAGGGGATCACAGCTGCAGCCCATTGGTCTCCTAAGGAGCGCTGGGTTTGCACGACCCAACCAATCCTAGCACTGCTCTCATGTTGTTTGCTACCATAAACAGAAAGGGAGGAGCCTTTGGATTGGCCCGAGACGCGGGTAGGCTTCTCTACTAGTCAAGCACACAAGTAGCGCAGACGCGGGACGTTTACAGAATAAGTTTCTGATCAGAGGGAAACAACAGGTCAGATTATAAAAGTTAAGAGTTAGTAAGGTTTCCACAAAATATATGCAAGTTGCAAAGAGGAGCTAAAAGTTATTCAGAGATCCTCATTGTGATACTGTTAGGCATTTGCTGTTGTTGCAATTGTTATCATGTTGAGAGTGACTTATCTCACCTTTCTGGTAGGCCCTGTGGGTGAGCTATGCAGCCAAAGAAAGATAAAAAACACTGGTCTTCATATACAATGGTCGCTTTGTGGCCTTTTCCTTCGGGCAGTATGGTGACATTGACTATGAGGTAAAACAAACAAGTTATTTTATAATTTACACTATATAAATTAACAACCCAAATTATTTGGATTGTTCACTTATATAGTGAGAAATGAAAGACCACTTATTTTTTTCCACTTGCTCCCCATCATTGTCGGCTCATTTTGGGGTATTTACGGAGGAACTATCCAGTCCAGAAGCATTCACAACATTTCTCATCATCCACAAAGGACAAAAAAAGAGCTGCGAACTGGAGCTTTTATTATTTGTTTTTCCTTTTTGGATGATGAAATGAGGACGTTTGTGAATATACCATGAGTGGAAAGATCATCTGTAAACAGCTGAGGAATTGGCTCCTGCCGTGAGGTGGGTGTGTGAGGTTGCACTGACCGGGACGTGTATTCTGCCTGCACGGTGTTGTGCTGAGTGCAGACATGCTTTGTGCTTGTGTTCTGTAAGTCTGTAATGTAGCCTGCCAGCGTCTCCTAATTTGTCATGCAGGCGCAAAGATGTAGGTGTTGTTTAATTCCTCATTTACATTATGTCCCCAGGAAGTCAGTAGTGTGGGCAGACACTCCTAATCGGGGTACAAGCGACAGCACTGACCCACAGCAAAACACAGTTCTGTAATGTGAAATCACTTTTTGATTTTTGTTTGCAAATCATGCAGCTTGAACCAGCAGGTGTGACCGTGGCGGTGTGACAAATGGCTTGTAGCCTGGGTAAACTGTTGTTTGCAGAAGGCTGGTACTTATGAGTGCTGCTTTGATTACAGCTTTTTCAGCCCTATTCAAATTGTGAGCAGTTTCAATTGAAACCTTTTTTTCAGGACAAAAATAGCCAGGTAACTGATGGCTGCATTTGAAGGTGGATCAAGGTAATGATGACATCACAAGCTCAAGCAGTAAACTTTGGAAATCCCGGCCTTGCCTTTTCACATGCTGCTCTTGTGACCATAGGGTTAGCAGATGTGCAGTTTCTGTTCTGGCCTGTTGAACATATTTAATGCAGTAAGGTATGGGGCAGTTTTTAATGTGATGAAAAATTCAAGGACCACAAGATCACAATAGCTTTATAAACCATCTTGTTTTTTTCAAATTTGCTTTAAAATACACCATTTGGCTACACTTTTTAAAAAATCTGCTTGGTACCATGGTGCAAGGGTGCCTGGGTTGCACTAGGCTGCCAAAAGGGCATCAGCAGAGGGGAAAAGGCAGGAATGCACTGTATTGACATAAATACTGCGCACTCGTGCCTTTTCCCTCTCTTGCAGTGCAGCACAGCATGGTGGGTTGCTGCACTGCTCTGCGTGACAGTTTCGTAAATCTACCCCCTAGCGACCAAGACTTGGCTAGGATACCGAAACTCTTGTATTTGCTTGTGGAGAGTTGCACAAGCTACATTCCTCCATCCCAGGGATAGCCAACCGCAAAGTGAAGCCATGTGGCATAGCTGGGACAGGAGCTTTCCTACTGTCCTTTACTGGACAGCTTACAACAAAGCTGTTGATACTTGGCACAACATGGGTGGTGGATTCAGACCATCTTTGCTTCACCCAAAGTCTAAGCATCAGTTCCCATGCTTGATTAGATGGCTGGCTGATTGAATGGTCCTGCTTTGCTGCAATCAGCGGTACAAAAGGGGGTGCACAGGGTCAGACTGATTTGCATATGGCCATGTCTGAAATGGGGTGGCAGAGTGGGCTAAAGAACGGTGATGGATTAAACCCAGATCTGTTGACTGGGTGTGAGTGTTTGATTGGTTCAGATGCTCCGTCCATCACCACCCCCTTTTGTACCGCTTTGTTCGCCATAAGTTGGCAGGGTATGCTCAGACGTGAGTCCCTTGCTCACTTTGCCACTGGATTCAAGCAAACCTGGCGGAAGACGGCTGGAATGCCAGAAACCGGTCCTAGGAAGCTTGTTTCCGGTCCAGGGAAGGCATGACTTGGCAGTTCGGGCTGGACCGTTCCCATGAGGCACAGGGTCAGACTGATTTGCATATGGCCATGTCTGAACTGGGGTGGCAGAGTGGGCTAAAGAACGGTGATGGATTAAACCCAGATCTTTTGACTGGGTGTGAGTGTTTGATTGGTTCAGATGCTCCGTCCATCACCCCCCCCTTTTGTACCGCTTTGCTGCAATCAGCAGCCACTGTCCCTGCAGCTGGTCTCCATCTGTGGTGATAAAAATAGTATTCTAATCCTTAGGAGTAGCACTTGTTAACAAGCATGTTAGTTGCTGGTGTAGAAGAACCAAATGAGTTAGACAAAGCACTTTAGAAAAACTTACAAACTCGTCAAATGCACATCTGTCAGAAAAGCTGTCCATCCCTGAGGCTCTGTACTTGGGTGTTTCTTTTTCTTTGATCCTACAGGTTCCCCTCTGTGACATCATAACCTCCATGATTCCTCATTTCATTTCTTCTACGATCTGTCTTCTTTGATGATGTCCCAAAAATCTTGTTCTCATTTTTGCTTACTTCCATTGCTGTTCTCACAGATTCTCACTGAACACGTTACTTACTCCCTACTGCATCTAAAATGAGAAAAATGCTGCATACAAAATAAACACGGTACTCTTCGTCAACATAGAAGTATTCCTGTCTTTCTCCCTTTTTGGGGGAATTAATTTGCTGAAACGTTTTGTGGCATAATGAAAACCTGTTGATATCATATCCTGCAGCTTCGGAATGAAGTACATTATATAAAATTAATTAATTGTGTTTTATGAATCAGAGAGTCACACCAAAGGATGGCACTTTTTAAATAGCATTGATGAGATAGATTACATTTGCCATTCGTCACAATATCTTCCAAGCAGTTATTGTCTTGTCAGTGCTCTTCGGCAATTTAAAAATAAAGAAGTTGGAAAAAATAAATTTCAAACTCACTCTAAAATATTCTGGTTAAGTAAACACAGTATGCTCTAAACAACTCAACACAGTAGCTGTTTAAGTACAAACCAAATGTGTGCTAGACAAAATTAAGTAATGTCTTACCATCACATTTTGCTAAGCGAAAATCTGAGAAGCTACCTCTCCATGGTGGTGTCACTTTATTAGAATGGACCAATAGAAACTAACGGACTCATTAAAACGTCAGTAGGTTGATCGCCATATTGCAACACCTATACCACCCAAGCAGGTGCCAACTCTCTGGATTAAATATTGTCATCTTTTTCAGTAGACATTTTTCCACTATGGCATGAGCTGCAACTGATGGAAGTGTGATTGCTCTGCTGGTATTGAGGACCAATGAGAACCGTTACGATGCTAGCGAGTGTGGTATCTATGAACCGTAAATGACGAGATTAATAGGTGTACGCATTTTCGCTACGCTACTTAGAAGGGTTCGTCTTATTTACAGGTTTCTTCATTTGAACCCTCGGGTTCCATTTTAGATACGGCATCCATTTTGTTTCTTGCCCTCACGTAGTCAGCGAACAGGCAAATGTCCGCCTCATGACCCTGTGATTCCCAAGACTGGGGGATGACACGGCAAAGACAGATGGCTCCGCAGCTGGGTAATCTTCCCACGTTGGCCTATTGTTTCAGCTTTGCATGCGCTCGGCTCGAATCCTTTGATCCTGGGATTGCGCTTCCGATATTACCTCCACACTCCTTCTTCTTCTGTTGTCTGACTTCCTTGCACCTGTTCCTGTCTCTTACTCTCGTCCTTTTACAACTAGAGTGGAATGTGCATAGCAGCAGGATAATGTGCTTTTACAGTTGGGAACCGACAAATGTTACTGTGATTATGTTCCGGGTTTCCGACACCATGAATGAAGCCCTTTTAAGTTTATTGTGGGAACTGAGTTGTAACCTTTTTTTCGTTACGTTATTGAATGCTGAAAATGTGTATAAAAGGAGCAATCCACATTTGCAATTTGAAGCAGACTCTTGGAACCTACACTCTGTTGTACTTCCCATGACTTTGCATCCCTGCAGTAATAAACGCTGATCTTTGACGCCGAAGGAAGTGTCCCGTGTCTCTGTCACTTGTGCGCCGAACAGGTATCCTACGAAGGTTTCAGGTGTTGTTCCCTGGCACCGCTGGTTCTTAAAAGTCCAGTCCTTCAGTTGGCTCCCAACGTAGGGCGACATCAGCGGTACCGGTCCACAACCTGACGATTGCGAGGAACTTCGTGTGAAATCTCCGAGGAAAAGGTGCACCCCGCTTCATCGATCCTGTTGTCGAAATAAGTGGTCCAAAGATTTTTCCCGCGAAGATTCCCGCCTCCTGACGGCTGCAACGGATCGATGCTCTGACTGTCGACCTGTTTTGGTGCCTGGCGTAGTCCTTTGTATGGCGAGACGATAGACGGGCCTTCCTGGTGACGCCATCGAGCTCTCAGTTAAGTATTTGTGGGTCGCTCCCAGTCCTTAGTTGTTGGTGCTTAGTTGTTTGCATGGTTCCATTGCATTTGTGGTGCTTAGTTGTTGGTCCTTAGTTGTTATTTGACAGTTGCAATTGCCAAAAACCGAGGGTTTTGTCTTTCACGAAGATTTAGTACTTTGGTAACCCTTGAAGTTTGATACTTGGTTAGTGTGCATGATGCCTAGCCGTAGTGGTTTCATTGGTTTCTTCAAATGTTGCAACAAGGATTCCCGGTTGGAGGACTCGTGTCCGATACCTCCAGTTGGAACTTCGATATATGAGCTCTATAGTCGACATGGTGTGGGCCCTATTATATATAATGACTGTTGGGTCCGTTATACGAGAAAGGATGGTGTCCTTCGTTGGCCACCACACGGAAGTTTTGAAATGGAGATTTTAGATAATCTAGAAACTAAATTATTTAAGAAGAAAGCTAGGCCAGCTATGTTTGATTCCCTTCGGTTATGGCGTAAAGAGGCCAAGCAGAAAGAAATCAAACAGCTTAAGAAGAATCGAAGAGAGGGTATCATTCCGATAATGCAAGTCGTGCAGCAATGTCAGCGGGATAAAGTAGAAAAAGAGATAGAAATTTCCACCAGACTGCATCATATGAAGGTGGATAAATGTTATCCGGTTTTATCGTCTAGTTCTGATAAAAAGAACGAAGACGCGAAAGAAGCGAAAGAGGATCCTTTGCTAGCATATTTATTGAAATCACCACCTCCTTATGCACAGGATACTACAGCTCCTATAGTTCCTCCTGTTGTCCCTCCCGTTATTCAAGCGGCTGCTGCTCAACCCGTTGTTGGTCCTGTGTTTGTCCCTCCAACTACTCCTATTCCAACTGCTCCTTTGCCTGTACCTCCTCAGCCTCTAGTTTCTACTACTCCAACTACCTTGACTACCCCCGCTGTTCCTACTTTCACTTCTAATGTTGTTGCTCCTGTTCTTCTTTCTTCTTCTCCTTCTGTTCGTAACCGTATCCCTAATACTGTTGCTACCCTCTATTCACCACTTCTTGGGCAGTTATTTCCATCCGATGTTTCTGAAACTCCCCAGAGACGAAGTCAAATCCCTGGTGGAAGGGAGAGTGCAACGTTAGCGAATATGGCGCGTAGGTGGATAAGACACCCTGCTAACTACCCTCCATGCATGGTTCTCAGTTTAATGAGCCTACGCAGAGATTCGTGTTCGAAGAAATGTGTAACTTTTTGAGAGAACAATGGTATAGTGATGATTTAGATGATGTACCGCCCGATATGATTGTACTTCAGAGTCAATTTTCGAACGGTACGATAGTAGGTGGAGAGGTACGACGTGCCTTAGAGCGATTGTTAGCCTATAGATCCACAGTGCCTCCTCGAGTGTCGTTTGATGACGACTCCGACAATTGGAAAGCGACTCCTGGTCAGTATCCTATGAGAGAGGTTCCGCCAGTATGGATGCCAGGTAATCCTGGTGGAAATCCTGCGGTTCTGCCACATTTCCAAAGAGTTTGGATACACCTCCCATGGAAGCGATCAGAAGTCTTACAGGTGAAGCAGTCCTTGCCTGATCCACGCAAGAATCCGGCGGGTTATTATAAGGAGTTGTCTCAACTGGTAGACGCTACTATTATGAATCTTGCGGACATCGACATGCTGTTTGGCAATGTCGTACCACAACCGATTTGGACAAAAATTCGCCAAGAAAACCATGCGAATGAGTTAGGCGGTGATTGGGCTGCAATAATAGCGGCCGATGGCCGACAAGTGGGTGGGGCTAAGCCTGAGCAGTTAATTACGGATCTGCCCCAAAGAATCATTACGTTTATGAAAACGATTATGCCAGCGATGAGGGTGAACTGGGATAAATTAGCAGCTTGTAAGCAAAAGAAGGACGAGAGTGTCTCCGATTTCTTTACCAGATTCGAAGAGGCATTTGTCGATCATAGTGGTCAGGATATGGGCACCGAGGGAGGCCAACGGTTATTTGTTGATAAATTTTTATTGAATTTGTTGCCTGAGCTATGCAACAAATTGAAAAATTCAGAAAGTGCTTGGGCGGTTTCAACTACTGCTCAAATATTAGCGACAGCTCAATACTATGAGAATAGGGAAAAGGAAGAAAGTGATCGTTCAGACAAGAAAACGAAGGAGCTTAAAACGAAGGTTTTGTTACAGCAAGCGTATCCTCCACGTTCAAATCAAAATGATTCGCAACAGCAATATCGACCACAATTACAATCTTCCAGGATGCAGTCACGATCTGACTTCTCCGACTTTAGATCTACGCTTGGGTATAATCAGTGTGCATATTGTAGAAGAGAGGGCCATATAAAATATGATTGTCCAGCTTTGCGTGACCGGCTTAACGGTGTGTCGGCACGAGGGGGTCGTGGTGGTCCTCAACAAGCGCCCCGAGGTAGAGGCCGCGGTGCCCCTCAAAATCAAAATCATGAGCGCCCTCATACCCCATCAGACGCGAATAATTATTTTGACCAACGAAATGTGAGGTCCGATAAATCGGCACAGTATCATGTGGACGATTAGTACGTCGAACATGAGATTGATGCAGGTAACCACTACTAGGACAGCCACCGACAGAGAGAGGGAGTAGTATCAGTTTCGGTTGATCAGAATGGGCCTTACGTCGCAGTTGCTACATCTGGCGTAGTTGAGCCTTTTCTGTTAGACACTGGTGCGACGAAAAGTTCCATCATGCATTCGAAACTCCCTGGCGCACCTTTGTCCGGCTTAACAAATGTTTCCATTGGATTCTCTGGCGCCCCTGTTAGCAATCCTGTCTCTAGCCCTTTGTCCCTTACGATTGGTCCTCATGAGCTAGAGGCCCCATTGATTTTATCTACTGGTTGTGGTGAGAATCTTTTGGGCTTGGATTTGTTAAAACGGTTATATGCGACTTTGTACTGCTCTCCTGCGGGAGTGGAGCTTACATTAGGTCAGAGAGCGATCTCTCCTATATACTTATCAATTGATAAGTTCCCACCGGAATTGAGTTCCCTTCCTGCGTCGTTATGGGCTACGGGTCCCAATGATGTAGGCTTATTGAACATCCCACCTTATGTGGTTCAGTTGAAATCGAATGTGCGTTTCCCACGTATACCACAGTATCGTATCTCTTTTGATGGTGAGCGAGCACTATTAGCGATCATTTATGACCTGATCGAAAAGGATGTCATTGAAGAAACTCGAGGCAATGTGTGTAATAGTCCTGTGTTACCGATTTTGAAACGCACAGATCCAACTAAGTCTCCTGTGTACCGCTTTGTAATTGATTTACGAGAAGTAAATAAAATCGTGATTCCCCAGTTTCCTGTGGTGCCTGACATCACGGCTTTGTTGACCCTGATTCCGGCTTCTGCCTCCTGGTTCACGGTAATTGATCTAAAGAATGCTTTCTTTAGTATTCCGATCGCTGAGGAAAGCAGAGACCTATTCGGATTTTCACTGGGTGGTCGCAGTTTTAGATTTAAACGCGCACCACAGGGCTACTGTGAGAGTCCATCGATCTATAGCCAAGCACTTAAAAGTCAGCTTGATGCATTTGTGTTGCCGACAGGCACAGCCTTAGTTCAATACGTTGACGACCTATTAGTGGCAGCTGATACAGAGGCTATTTGCAAAACCGCTACAGTATCATTGTTGCAGCACCTATGTGACTTACATCACAAGGTGTCACCTTCTAAGCTACAATATTGTTGTCAAGAAGTAACCTACTTAGGTCACTTACTGTCAAAGGATGGGAGAAGGTTGACCCCAGAGAGAATTGCAGCGATTGCTCGAATGACTGTGCCAAAGACTCAGAGAGATGTACGTGTCTTTCTAGGTATTACGTCATACTGCAGACAATGGATTCCAAATTTTTCATTGTCGGCGAAACCATTGATAGCCCTTACGTGCAAGGATGTTTCATCTCCTTTGCCATGGACTGAAGAGTGTCGGAAAAGTTTTTCTGAATTGCGTGATGCGTTGTGTTCGGCTCCTGTGTTGGGTACTCCTGATTACAATAAGCCGTTCACACTTTATGTTCACGAGAGGGACGGTTGTGCGTTGAGTGTTCTGACACAACAATTTGGCGACAAACAGCGTCCATGCGCATATTTTTCTTCGACCTTAGACCCAGTAGCTAGAGCCTTGCCGAGTTGTTTCAGAGCAACAGCGGCAGCTGCGGCGTCCATTCGACAGTCCGCAGGTCTGGTCATGGATAATATGCTCACGGTAATGGTCCCGCATGCAGTCGACACTCTCTTGAACCGAACGAAAACTCAACATTTGACGAGCGCAAGGTTGTCTGGATATGAGTTGACGTTATTGGCAAGTCACATACGGATAAAACGGTGTAATGTGTTGAATCCAGCAACGTTGTTGCCGATCGACATGGAATTAAGTGATGTAACACCACATGATTGCTATTTGAGAACTGAAGAGGAGACGAAGGGTCGTATTGACCTGAAAAACACTCCATTGGTAGATCCCGATGGTACTTTGTATGTGGATGGTTCATGTTTTAAGTTACCAAATGGTGATGTGACGACTGCGTATGCTGTAGTAACATTGAGTACGGTTGTGGAATCTGCGAGATTGAGTCAGAATTCGGCCCAAGCAGCTGAGTTGATCGCCTTGACGAGAGCGTGTGTGTTGTCCAGAGGGAAGCGGGTGAATGTGTTTACAGACAGCCAGTATGCTTTTGGTGTGGCGCATAGTTTTGGTCGATTGTGGAGAGAAAGAGGATTTTTGACGTCGCATGGTATGAAGATTCAGCACGGACAGCTTGTGAATGACCTTTTGGACGCACTTACATTGCCTAAAGAGGTGGCAATAATCAAATGTAGTGCGCATCGGAAGGTGACGGATGATGTTGGTCGCGGTAATGCGTTTGCGGATGAGATTGCGAAGGAGACGGCTAGAGATCTGACAAATCGAATGTACGTTGCGAGTTCAGTAAGATGGCCAGCGGAGACTAGTATGTGTGAGGACACAGTTGAGAGTGTGAAGAAGATACAGAATGAAGCTACTGAGATGGAAAAGACTCAGTGGAAAGAAGTACGGTAAAGTTAGACGAGAATGGATGTTGGGTTGATTTGTCGGAAAAGCAGAGATGGATGTTACCAGATGCATACGTGCTTGCTGTTGTTACTATGGCTCATGGTACATCACACATTAATACGAAAGGCATATGTAAGTTGCTGTCGCCCGTATGGAAGAATGATGGAATTACTAAATGTGCGGAGAGAGTGGTTAAAAATTGCATGGTATGTTTGATGTATAATCCTGGCAAGGGCACCCCCACTCCACGTGGTCATTTTGCTCCTCCCACATGTCCCTTTGAAATTATTCAGTTAGACTTTATCCACATGGAGAGATGCAATAATTTGAAGTTCGTCTTGGTTGTAGTTTGTGCGTTCTCCAGATGGATTGAGGCTTACCCCCTAAAGGATAATACTGCACTGTCCACAGCAAAGGTTCTACTCAAAGAATATTTCCCCAGGTATGGAATGCCGCAGATTGTATGGTCAGATAACGGAAGTGAGTTTGTGGGAAGTGTAATGAAGAGTGTATGTCGTGGTCTTGGCATAAATCAGAAGTTTCATAGTGCTAATCATCCTCAGTCTGCGGGTTTGGTGGAAAGATATAATGGCACTCTGAAACTGAAACTTGCCAAAATCCAGGCAACGACTGGTCTATCATGGCCCGACGCTTTGCCTTTAGCTCTCTTATCGACCAGGGCGACTGTGCACTCTCGAGTAGGGCTCAGCCCATATGAGATTGTGTTCGGCCGTCCTGCGAACATTTGGGGAGTTCCGAGGCCTAAAGAATTTGACAGACTTGAATATCCAATGTTAATTGACTATCTCTATGATCTGACTGCTAAATTGAGTTTGATTCATCAACAGGTCTTTGAGGCTCTACCGGCACAAACAGAGGGTCCTGGTCATCGGCTCCAACCAGGTGATTGGGTTCTTACCCGCAACTTTGGACGAAAACGAAATCTTGAGCCAAGGTTCGTGGGACCTTACCAGGTGTTGCTGGCAACGAGGACTGCGGTTCGGCTGGAAGGGAGAAAACATTGGGTGCATGCCACCCACACCAAGAAAGTTCCGCTCCCATTGCCAGCAGATAGTTGGATCAGAAAAGGATTCGGCTCGTCTGAAACTTACGTCCTTCTAAGTTACGTGCCGTTTAGTGACGCGCAGCTTGTAGGAGATAACACAGTAAGACCCGACACCCCTGTTGAACCATCCGAAGTTAACCCTCTTTCAGCAGCATTGGAGAATTTAAGTTCTGAACAATTGCGTGGACAATCGAACACTCTTTTGCCGTCTGATCCACTGTTTGAAGAGCAGACTCGCCCCGGAAGAAGTCGATACTTTCTTCGACCGCGCTAATAGACTAATAAATTCTGTTTTTTATTTTTTTTTAATCTACATCACCTCTATTGTTGCCATAAAAATTGTGGACATTACATATATATATATATATATATATATTGTGTACCTTTTTCCTTACAGCTAGGAGGCGTATATTGAATTCAATGAACTCTTGATTAAAAACCTTTTCATCTGGGTTAACCGTAGGGCCGTGCGGGTACTTCCTCCTGTTTAGCAGGTATCTGACACTAGGTCGATTACTTTTGTCGATTTCTGGGAACTCCTGGGGATTGATAATCGCTACTCAGAACGAAGTGCGTCAAGAACGTCACGGACGGTTTTTAGAAGATGGAGTCTTCTAAGCTGTTGGAAATTGAGAAAATGGTGGCGCAAAGATCCAAATTGCACAAGACATTTCGAAAAAAATGTTTTTTGTTACAGGTTTTTATGTTGTTCCTAACTGTTTCTATGCTGCTGGTGGGTGGAGTATATTTTGGTTTTCAATCATTGCTGCCTTCTACTTTACCTACTCCTTCTTCTCATGATTTAAATTCTGTTTCCACTATGTCCCCACATTCCTTTCATCTTCTGCCCCAACATGAACAGGTCAGACGTGCGGAATTTATGAACAATTCTTTTGTTCAACTTCTACATCAGCATCAGTTGGTGATGAACACTACCAATTGTTGGGTATGTGGGTTAATGCCACATACCATGGATAAGGGTATTCTTCCTTATAGCCCCCAGGGGTCAGCTCGAGCATTCCAGACCATGTTCCGTAGTGCACTAGATTCCTACCCCCATCGAGAGCCTCGCTCTGCAGACCTTGGCCCTGGCCCGTACCACAAGTCTTTGGCGATGGCAATTGCAGATTTAAATAGAGATATTTTTGACGCAACACTTATCCCAGAGGAAGAGGTGCGAGCTTATAAGGATCTGAGTGAGGTCGAGTATAGTACATCAGTGAATGATAGGCAGTTTAAAAGCTCATCTCCAATCTGGATCGTACCTCATCTCGGTCATTTCTGTCTGCAAGGTCTTGGTCGCAATCCGAGAGCTCAGCTTGGGAAGAGTGCTTGTGTTGATACTTACGTTTTACCAATGCTCTCTTCCCCTGTCTTTCTGACTGCCAAGGGTACCTATTTTGTATGTTATGATCGCGCATATACGTGGTTACCTCATGACTTCTCGGGTACCTGCTATATCGCGAATCTTTTGCCTCCGACTTTCACTGTTGCCTCAGATTATCACAAAACTAGAGTTGTGAGAGGTGTCATTAGTAAAGAAGATACTGCCGGTCAAGAAGCAGGAGATTTCTTTAAGGGTTTCCTACCGTTTTGGGGCCCTATGGTCAATAGCAGGAATCTGAGACAGTTAACTCGTGTAGTGGAAGCAACTGCTAACATAACTGCCAGCGCCCTTGGTAATCTGACAGCAGAGCTTCAAGCGGATAGGCTTATGATGCTACAGAACCGTATGGTTCTAGACGTAGTACTAGCAGACAGAGGTGGTGTGTGTAAGGTCATCCATTCGAGCTGCTGCATTTTCATACCAGATAACGCTCCAACGGTTTATCAAGCCATCTCGAAGTTGCATAAAATCTCAGAGTCCATACACGTGGACGAGGGAGATTGGATGCTTCTAGGATGGTGTTGGGGTCTGATGTCAACTTGGGGTTGGAAAATTCTGATGATTATAGGGGTTGTTGTGACGTTTCTGTTCACGTGTTGTCTTTGTGTGCAGTGTGGTCCTGCCTTATGTGGCCTTTGTGCTACAACGTGTATAAGAAGGCCATCTGTTACCGGCGAGACATTGATGAATAAGATGATGTTCCAGCAACACTTGAATGATCTGATGAATAAAGAAATTGATTATGATTCCGACTAGTGCTTGCCTACATGAGGGCAAAAGGAGCGTCTGAGGACCAATGAGAACCGTTACGATGCTAGCGAGTGTGGTATCTATGAACCGTAAATGACGAGATTAATAGGTGTACGCATTTTCGCTACGCTACTTAGAAGGGTTTGTCTTATTTACAGGTTTCTTCATTTGAACCCTCGGGTTCCATTTTAGATACGGCATCCATTTTGTTTCTTGCCCTCACGTAGTCAGCGAACAGGCAAATGTCCGCCTCATGACCCTGTGATTCCCAAGACTGGGGGATGACACGGCAGAGACAGATGGCTCCGCAGCTGGGTAATCTTCCCACGTTGGCCTATTGTTTCAGCTTTGCATGCGCTCGGCTCGAATCCTTTGATCCTGGGATTGCGCTTCCGATATTACCTCCACACTCCTTCTTCTTCTGTTGTCTGACTTCCTTGCACCTGTTCCTGTCTCTTACTCTCGTCCTTTTACAACTAGAGTGGAATGTGCATAGCAGCAGGATAATGTGCTTTTGCAGTTGGGAACCGACAAATGTTACTGTGATTATGTTCCGGGTTTCCGACACCATGAATGAAGCCCTTTTAAGTTTATTGTGGGAACTGAGTTGTAACCTTTTTTTCGTTACGTTATTGAATGCTGAAAATGTGTATAAAAGGAGCGATCCACATTTGCAATTTGAAGCAGGCTCTTGGAACCTACACTCTGTTGTACTTCCCATGACTTTTGCATCCCTGCAGTAATAAACGCTGATCTTTGACGCCGAAGGAAGTGTCCCGTGTCTCTGTCACTTGTGCGCCGAACAGGTATCCTACGAAGGTTTCAGGTGTTGTTCCCTGGCACCGCTGGTTCTTAAAAGTCCAGTCCTTCAGTATGGTGGATCTGTCTTCACTTCTATTGCTTCCAAACAAAGACCACCAAAGCGGTGATCCTTCTTCAGAAAGTACATATCATTTGTTTCCCAAGTGCAGGCATCTTCTCTCAGCATGTGGCAATACATTTCTGGATTGTTTCTATCCTGGTTGCCATAGTTTATAAAGTATACTGTATGGGCTCTGTCACGACAGATGAAGTCTCTTACATTCATTGTCAAGGGCCAGATGGCACAGATGTTCTTTCTTTTCTTTGTGGTTCAACACAGAACAGAGAGAGGGATATAGAAATCTGACGTGGTTCATTAAGAGTAAAACCTTGTTAGATGCCAGAAAAAAAAGCTCTGTGCCACCAATCTCTATGTTGTAAGAGCATGCAGGAGATCATTAATACCGAGGGAATCAATAAAGAAGTTGTTAATACTGATAAAAGAAGTCAAAATGGCAGGAGCCAGGGACATCATCAGTAGACACAAATAACAAAGGAAGAACAAAAAGTCCTGAGATGTACCAAAGCTGATCTAAGGAATTCCTTTCACAGTGCAGCTTCAAGTAACCTGGAAGTGACAAGAAAATAAGCTATTGTCACAGTCTGAGCATTCTGTCCACTTACTTGGCCAACTCCCTGAGTGGCCCCATTCACCCTCCCCCTTTTTACCTCCCCCAATAGATTGTGCGGAAGGACGACTGCAAAATAGTACTAGTCCTTCCAAAGCCCTAGCAGCCAATACCCATAAATTCCTGGGTCCCAGCAGGCAATGACCGTTCGTGGAACAGTGTCTGCATAGCCTTTTTACCCATTGCACTCCACAACACCCCACCCCTGTCCCGCTGCTTCCCTCCCAGGCGGGCTCAGTGTACTGGTCATCTAGACAAGATTTCCCTTAGGGGCTTATTCCGAGTCTGGTGGTCCACGAGCCGCCTGACTCACGGGAGTGCACTGGTGGTGGGATTCCAACCATGGTGGTCGGGCCACCCTGGGACCACTGCAACATCCCTGGTGGTGGCGCTGCAGTCTTGAGGTCACAATATGCTTGGCGTCCCTCCAAGCATATTATGAGTTTCCTCACCGCCTCACTTTTCATGGCGCGTGTGACAGCCATGAAAAGTGTGCCGGTGAGGAAATATAAGAGGGCCTCACAGGACCCCCCTTGTGCCTCTATGCCATGGGGTGCATGCAGTGGGGCACATGTTGTGCCCCTCTGTGTGCATGCATCCCAGTACCTGCGAGGCATGGACTGCAGCAGTCCATGCCATGCAGGTACTGATCTTGGCGTTCCCATTGCAGTGCTATTTCATAGGCACCGCTGTAGGAACACCAAAGAACCACTCGCCAGACAGAAGAAAACTGCTAATCTAGCATGCAGGAGCGGGGCGGTCGTGCTCCCGCACTACCAAACTCATAATAAGGCCCTAAGTCTGTGAGACTAGTGTGAAAGTTGGAGATCTTGCTGGAGACAGACGGCTATTTTGGGTACCTTCATTCTTAAACCATGCTCTGATATTTGTTCTCTGCTTGGCTCCCAGTCTGTCAGAAGAACCAGTCCAGCCATTCCATCTCTCCCTGCCTTGCATGTTAGCTGGGAATCCAGAAAACACAGAGCTCTCCACCTCACTGCTAGTGCCTTTGGAACTCACAGCGTCATCTCAGGAAACTCCAGAGTCCCATCCTCAAGACCAAATAGTGTACAACCTATAAAAGGACAACAGGATAAAGTCAGCTTGTGCAAATCACAGTCACCTGCTTAGACCTCCGCTAATTCACTAATGATATTGACATGAAAGCAGCTAGGCTCAGCATAAATGACAACAAGTAATATCACTGCGCAACACCATTGCAGCATACCCACCTAATCACAAAACATCGAGTGCCAGTAGAACTAACACTGAAACAAGGGACAGGGTTATTGTACAAGTAGTTTTACAAGACTTTGAAGGAACAGCACGAACATTGTCGTAAATTAGCCAAATACTGTAACCAACTTGTAAACAAGCAGCATTAAAACAATTATTAATTAACATCGGTCTGTAGAGAAACACCTCGAGCACCGTGGGGAAGTAACCAACACCAGATACAAATCCAAGCTTTGCAAGAACTCTATGGATACCACTACATGTCGTGTACAGAGAACTCAAAAGATGATCACACTACTGTATTCCTTTGTCCCTCATTTTGATTATAGAACTTGTTCAGTGACATCCCTACATCTATAAATCTATGAGCAAACACCACAAAAACAACCAATAAGCAACATCGTTCTGTGAAGCAACAGTTAGAGCACTGTGGTGAGGTAACAAAACACTTTCAGAAGTCTATGCTGTGTGAGAACCCTTAGACCAGTTTGGAAGCAGTGACATCGAGCGAACAAAGAACTCAAGCATTGCTTAGACTACAGACTCGTTCATTTCCACCCTTGTGTCTGTGTACACATGCGAGTCGCTGTAGAGCCAACAACAGAAGAATCAGTATTCCTGTGGACATCATTCCGATGAATTCTCACTCTGCGGAACTGCCACCTATGGAAACCATTGACGACATCCCCTCCTATTGCCCTTCATTGCTGAATTTAGCCGGTATCACTCTGCAGGGAGCAGAGGGCGCAGACGGGTAGGGGCGAGGGTGAGTTTAAATCAATCCTGCAACAGCCGAAGCCCAGGGTGAAGGTTACATGTCCTGGGTTTTGACAACCATATAGGATAGAGGGGTATGTCATGTTCCAGTATCAATCATGGAATGTTGATATCCACCCAGTCCTCATTGGCAAAGCCCTGTGGAAAAAAAAACACCTTGGGGAAACATGCCATTGATGAACGCAAAAGGGTAATTTAAGACATTGGGTTACTGGTTGGGGCCGTGAAACCCTACTCAAGCAGAAACCACGATCCTTTTCAGGGTGAAGCCACAAGCAAACTGCAAACTAGCCTGTGCTTAACCTTCTGGTGGCTTGGCCGAAAAGCAGTCAGGCTTAATTTAGAGCCAATGTGTAAAGTATTTATGCAGCACATGAAACAGTAATAAAGTGAAAACACAACACAAGAAAAATCCCACACCAATATAGAACAATAGAGTAACACTTAATAACTTATTTAAGACCAAAATGATAAAAAGTTCAACCAGTTGAACCGGAGTTATGCCCTTTTAAAGATTCCATTGAAAATAGCGCCAAAAAGTCAAAAGCGCCAACTGTGGATATCTGCTCGTGCCAGACTGCGACAAAGTCACTAGTTCAGGCCGATCACGATGGAGCACAGGCGAGACCCAGTTAGGCCAACTGAACAAGAGTACCTTAAATCCTGGCTGTGGAGCAATGCGGAGTCCTGCATCAAAGATGTGTCACAAAGCGGAGATTCCTACGAGCTGCAAAGCTGCATACAAGGTCTTGCATCATCGTCAAGAATGCCGCCAATGAGAGGCTTGCATTGTGAAGTCTTGCATCGAGATGCGCCACACACCGGTTGGTTCAAAAGAAACTGCGGGGCTCACGATGCGGAGTCCTGCGCCATCGTCAAGGATGCTGTCAACGTGGATCTTGAGATGTGAAGGTTTGAGTTGAGGATGCGTCACACAGAAGTGGTTTCTGGAATGCTGCAGGTAGTAATGCGAAGCTGTGTGCTGGGGATGAACCACACAGCAGTCCTGATGGGGTGGTTGGTGAGGTGATACATTGCACGGTATTTAGATGCAGAGTTTCTGGTCGGCAAAGCATCACACTGCGACTCTGATACATTGGTTCTGCTGGGACCACAGTTGGGGCTGGTAGAGCACATTCAGGACCACTTTCAAGGAACCAGGACTGGGAGGCACCACTTGGGAGGGTAGGACTCACAGCTGGCAGAGTCCATGTGCTGGGTGAAGCTGGTGGAAGCCTGTAATGTCCCTGAGGCTTCATCAGGAGGCCAATCAACAAGCCCTTGGAGTCACTCTGGTGGTACTGGGTTCAAGATGTAAGTCTAGTCCTTCACTCAGGCAGGAGGGTAGCAGGGCAGCACGGCAACACAGCAGGATAGCAGACTGGCAGTCCTTCTTGCAGCAGAGCAGCTCAGCAGTCTTTCTTCTGAGTTTTCCACAGGTCCAGATATGTACTGAAGAGTTGGAGTCTGAGGTCCAATATTTATACTTGGTGTCCACTCTCAAGTAGGTGAAGCTTCTAGTGGTTTTCACCCCCCAGAAGTGCTTGGAATTTCCTGCTTCCCTGTCCTGGCCCCAGATTGCCTTGGGTCACAATAGACTAGTGTCAAACGCTTTGTGAGAGGGTGCCAGCAGAGCCTTTGTGATGTGCAAGTGTGCTAGGTGACAACTCCACCCACACATTGACTCATTGTGCAAAAACCTTGCTTCTCTTTGTCTCACTGTCTGAGACCAATACACAAAGACCAACTGCCAACTACACTTAGTTATGTTACTCGGGATACAGGCAGCAGACACCAAATGTTTGGGACAAGAAAATACCAGCTTTCTCAAAGTGGTATTTTCAGAATAGCGATTACAAATTTACTTTCTCATTCAAGAGGTCATTTAATTACAATTCTTTAGACACCAAACTCAATGTGTCTACCTGCTCCCAATTGAAAGTTATCTCTTATTAAATGTAATAAGTTAATCTAATGTTGCCCTATGGGAGAGGTAGGCCTTGCAGTAGTGAAGAGTGAACATAAGAATTTTCCACAGCCAAGACATGAACAAACTTAAAGGTACATGTCCCACATTTTGAATACACTGCACCCTACCCTCTGGCTGTGTAGGGCCTATCTTGGAGGAGACTTACATGTATTAAAAAAGGAAGGTTTTGGCCTGCGCAAGAGCTTTATCTTGCCAGGTCAAAATGGCAGTTTCCACTGGCTCCAATGGCAGGCCTGAGACATATTTAGAAAGGCTACTTAAGCGGGTGGCACAATCAGTGCAGCAGGTTCGCTAGCAGCATTTTTATTTACAGGCCTTCAGTACATGTGGCACCATTTTACTAGGGACTTATTAGTAAATTAAGTATGTCAATTGGGTATAAGCCACTTCTAACGTGTTATGGGGAGAGAGCACAGGCACTTTAGCACTAGATAGCAGTCCAAAAATGGACAGAGACCTAAGGCCAGCAAAAAAGAGATTAGCAAAAATAGGAGGGGTGAAGGCAAACGTTTGGGGGAGACCACCCTAAGGCTGACAGGTCTAACAGATATCAACTCTGGCAAGGCTAGAGCCCACATGCGGGAAGGGACGAGTAAGTGAGGAAGATACCCTGAAACACAGAAGTCAGAAACTTTCCCAAATAACTTTTATGATGGTGTTGCTGCTGAGAAGGAGACCAAGGTAAGCAGGGGTATTGCACAGGGCATCTTTGGCATGGGAGAGTACAGGGTGCCAATTCTATGGTGCATGAGAAAACAAACAGCAGACGGTACAAACCAAGGAGCTGCATAACCATCACCCACTCAGAATGGGCAAAAATCCAGTGGCTATCAGAAGCCAGAAACGTCTGGACTTAAGTAATTAAGTTGAAATGATTCATAAAGAAGTCTGTTAATTACTGTGCCATGTTAACCCAAATCCTCTGATAAACATTATTTCCCTGAAACAAGGAAGTCCCGACCGAGAGTAATTCGACCCAATTGATTGCAACAGGTTCAATGCACCACAGGAGATATTGCAGCTTGCACTTAATGATACAAAATTATCCACCCACATGACCACTCTAAGTTAATAACTGTCAACGCCACTGAAATGACTTGAGCAATTGAACAAAACAATGCTTTGCATTTCGAATACTATTTCAACAACGGTAACAGGTATAGATGGAACGCCTAGATGATGGAGGTATTACTCACATTATTAGAATTCATGACACCTCGTATTTTAAAGGCAGACGAATACACCAAGATGTGAGTGATGTTAAATACTATATAAGGCACATTTCAGAACATCTGTCAGGAAAATAATTGCTATCCATAACAGTAATAATACAGATGGGAAGGCGCTGGTCTTAAATGAAAAGGAAAAGATTGAAATAGTCATGGTTGCTAGCACTTGCAAAGTCTCTGTAACTGTGAAAGATACAGTGGATGCAGCCAATAGGATGGTCCCTTCTCTCCTAATAATGGGCAACAGTAGTCAACCTGTGTACTAAAAACGTGTGGTCAGCCCAAAATGACTAGCGGCCCAGTGTCCTAACAGACAGATCGCAAATAGTAGGTGGAAAATGCACACCAACGTTATGCTTGCTTCTAATTCTGCAATGCAACATATGTACTAAAAGGTTGTGTGACAATCTGTCCAGTCACAGGGGTTGCAAAATAACCCACCTAGGAAATAGTGATTAGGTAGGTCACTATGCGACAAACACGGGAACTGTGACGTGCAAAGAACCGCAGGGCTCCATTCCTGAGTTTGCATTCCCTAAATAGCCACTGCCACCTGCCCCAAGGCTGCCTGAGACAATGTACAAAGGGGAAACTGTCAAATCTGGACACTTTCTGCTTTAGAAATGAATTACCACCTACTTTAAGGTGTTGGTAACTTTTCAATGGTTTTCGAACTCTTTTGTGATTTGGAAGGGTTCTCTAAATTGCAATAGGTGTTTAATAAATATGGAAATACAATCCCGTTTATTTTGTGAATCACAAAGTTTGCAACCGCTAAGTACTTTTGTGCATATGGGCATACATTCTAAAGGATGAAACAGGAGAAAAAAAATGCAAAAGAGCAAAAACATCCAAAACAAAAGGTTCTTAATGGTTAGTCATTGTAAAGACCGGAATACAAATGCAGCACTATAAGCCAATGCCTACATATTCGGTGAGAATTTCCATGGTCACATGGCTGAATTTCATGTGCAAAATTGAAGCAAAGAAATCTTAAGCTTTAGATTAAAAAGTGTTACAATGAATCTAGCGACAGCTGGTCACACTGGGACAAACGCTGCAAAACAGTGTAGGATAAGTAGGAGGAATGGAAGACCGAAAACATTTATTTTGCCCTAGGGTCCCGTTAATAGGAAGACACGGTTTTGGGAGAATGATATGAGATCAATTTCACTGCGGTATTCTGCCCACCGGGTCATAATAATACTGTACAATCAAAAACTATGAAATGTTTGAGTTACATGTGCAAAATATTAAGAAAAATTAAGGTCAATTTCTAAAAGGACATATTAGTTAAGCATTATGTACCTTAGCTACTATATAAAACTTCATTGAGTAAAGCTGTTTTTAATGTTTGCAAAGATTTATGACTTGCACATACTTTAAGGAAGATACTCTGTGGTTTTTAATACATTATGTTTTTAGTAGGGTTACAATAAAATTGCAACTAATCTGTTTCAATTACCCAATTAAGACCCATTATCCTTCCTCTTCTAGCTGTACCTTAATCCAGGTCTGTTAGCTAGAAGGTCAGTCATTCTCAGATGAACCAAAACTGTGGAGCAAACTGCTGAGTGTGAACCCTGCGATCATTGCGCTGTTTCAGGAAACCTTTTGCTCCTTCAAGAAAGCTATAAACCATCCTATTCTTCTGCCTACCTTTAACGCCCACTTTTATCCTAACATTTCATGACCCACGCTTAAAGACCATGCCTATCATTTGGAGAATAAAACATCAAGAAAAATCCTCATCAAAAACATTAACAGACTTGCTCACCTTCTAGATGCCTCCTCCGCCGAGTCCCTGTCCTTTACAATTGAACAAAGTGACAGCTTTAGTAGCTGTCACCAAAATTTAGATTTGATCGAAGACATAAATACAAAATTGGCAATGTTCATTCTAGTGATATAGACCTTAAAGGTACAGAACATAAGTTAAACTAAACAAGGTTTATCCAGATGGAAAATTCCTCTGCATGGTAATGGAGGTGCACCCTTGCCTGAGGGCCAAACTGTACTGATGTCTGGATCCCTAATGCTGAATTTGTTGTCATAGGCGAACATGGATCAGTGTAGTAATCAGTAGGAATGAACAGGCCTTTTTTAACCTGGGTCACTGGAGAGAGTTTTGCTGACTCACTCAGTTTAAATTTCCGCTGCTGTGTGCTTAATTCACTCTTGGCCTTCATCGCTTTGGTGTGTAGTGCTGCTCAGCGCATGAGTGATGTATCTGCGCTGGGTGTATATGTGCCTGGATAGGGTACAATACAGGGATAATGCAGTACTGAGCAGTGCATACATGGTGAGTGCATATGCTTGGTGTATGTTTGCATAAGAGTGATATACACGGAGGATGTAGTGATGTGTTGAGCGTGCATGGTAAATGAATGGGCTGGATGTAAGTGTGCCTATGATTGGCACAGTACTTGATGGATACACTGTTGTGCAGTGCAGACATGTTAAATTTATGTGCTGGCTGCATGTGTGCCTATGAGGGATATACGCAAAAAGAACAATTGATGGAAAGAATGCAGAACAATGTCATACAACCACCCCAGTACAGAGATGTGGGCCTAAATCCATAGTTTTTTTGCTCACCATGTGTCAGACACCGCACCGCTCTTCGGGATCCGGGTGATGCTTAAAGGGTCCACCTCCAGACCTCCCCAAGCTTGGTTCTGAACCGTACCCCAAGCTTAGAGGTAGTCTGGCGAGGGAAAAATGTATAATTCCGGGATGGTGCGTCCCGAAAGGAATCAACCTGAAAAACAAAGGAAGAGCCTGTTACCACCACTCTATGGCACCTCGCTACGTGTACGTCTCATAGAGGACTAGGCGTACCTTGGTAGGATTACTGGTGTGGAATCACCAATGCGGTCACCAGACACTCATCTCATGTGTTACTCCGTGAGAGACACCTATAATGATACAAGCACAGGTTATTCCCTTCCTGCTCTATGCAAGACGTCTCTATCCTGTCCGCCTCCCTTCTGTATACGTACCGGAGTTCCACCCCGTGAGATATTTTCTGAGTTAGTCAGGCCTCGCCCTTCACCGGTAAAGCCAGCAGAAATCCCAATAGTAATCCTATTCTCGGTTTCTGTTCATTCACAAAAGCTAGTCGGGATGTACAGTTGCACCAGAGCCCAAATCAAAAAAGAAAAAATAATAATTGACACTATTACCAAAAGGAAGGAACAAAACCCAAGGAGGGACAGGGAGTCAGAGAATTCCTACCGCCAACCGTACATGGAGTCTACAGATTCACTGGGCTCCTTCGTTGACCGTAGCCGTCGTCTCGTCCATCCCCCGTAGTGTTGTTCGCTAAAGGCTTCCCTTTCCGATCCTGCCAAGGGAGAGCACGAACCAGCGTCCGTGTCTTCGCGTTTCAAACAGCGAAGCACCACAGCGCATCAGAGCGCGTCAGCCGACACGCTCACTCCGTTCAGGAAACACTGAACCATCGCCTGTTGTGTCTTCGCGCAGCACGACTGTGCGAAGCACCACAACACTCCGTACTAGTGACCTCGTCACCGAAGTTCCTCTTCCAAAGATGGCACACCCCCGACCCAGCTGGGTCGAACACTCAGGAATCCGTGTCTTCGCGCTAATACCAGCGAAGCACCACAGACACGTAGCAGAAGACGAGCAGCCGCACCGTCCGTCCAAACAAGCAATCCGAATCCGATACAACCCGACTTCCGGGTTCTGTCCCCCATATGTAGGTTCCGCCCCTTCTCACCGGGGCACCTGGGACTTGTAGTTGTTCCCAATCTCGGTAGGCGCCAAGGTCCGGGTCTCAGGCCCTGACACCATGACATTCCAGTTTGGACCCAGCCATATGTAAATCAGTCTTGACCCTGCACCCAATGGGAACAGTCCATCCTGAACTGCCAGGCCAGGTCCTCCCTGGACTGGAAACAAGCATCCTAGGACCAGTTTCAGGCTTTCAGCCCCCATCAGCCAGTATAGCTTGACTCCCGTGGCATGGAGAGCAGGGGACCCACGTCTGGGCATACCCATCCCACTCGGGGTGACAAATACAAATAGAACAATTGGTGGACAGAATATACTTCGTGGAGAATACAGTGCTGTCTTGTTGTATACATGCAATGGTTGTATGTCTGCCTATGGATGGTACAATAGATGGAGGGCTTTGGGTTCCATTTGGGAGACCCAAGCCTGCATGGTGAAACATGGAGTTGAGGAAATCCCCCAAAGACAGATTTGTGTATTGATGCATTCCTTTGAACTGAGTAGGACACACACACACTGAAGAAGGGAGAGCCAGGCTTCCCCTGTACTCTTCAAAGAGTGCTTTTTATTTCAGTGAGAAGTCACAAGGAAGGTGCCTTGGTACATCTCAGGAAAAAGGTGGCGCTCATTAGAGAGTCATAAAGAGTAGTGCTGGGGCCCTGGACTAACATTTTGATGCACATATCACTGTGGCTGACAACCAGGTGTGAACTTTAGTCACTCCCACTGTGTTGTGGGGCTAACAGCGTTGGAGTCACATCTGCTGTGACAGACTGTTTTCAAGAGGCACTTAAAAAAAGCAGACCCTTAACATAAACTTTAAAGACTCAGACTCTAAATCGCATTTAGTGTCTGGATATGGACTTCACGAAGGGGAGCTTGAGGCCCCAAAACTTTTAAACTGCCAAGCAGCCAGATGGGCAGTGTTAGGAGGGAAAACTCTGCAAGACGTCTGCCAGTGGCCAGGACTGGGAACAAGGATGACTAGTCTCCCTGCTCGGTGAGGGGGCATCACTCATGCACTCCAAGTCCACCTGCCCTGTAGCTTGACGCGCTTTCGCCTTCCTGATTGCCAAGACCAGTGTGCCTTGGGAAGAAGAAGAGAGCGCTGGAGGGAGCGAGGACCAGTGGGAAATCCTGTCAAATTGATTCCTATTGCGAGATGTAAGGAAACAGCTGATGCACCAATCGGGATATTGCCCAACAAAGTCAGGACCCCCATGCCAGGGGAGGGCCACCATGAAGTGAACCGTGGTGAATGCTATGCCAATCAGCTTCGTGCCCGTGTGCAGCTAAGGATCATCAGTAATATATGCCAAGAGTGACTGCCGCATGTGAACTTGGTGCTGATCGAACCAGAGCCCATGTGAAGCTGAAGATTGGCAACCCCATTTGCCAGGAAGTGCTGCTGCGTGGATCATTGTGGTGCTGAGTGGGTCGGGCCCATTTACAGTAGGGACGCAGTGACCAAGTATGCCAGAGGGAGTCACTTCACCTAGCCAGACATGTGTATTGTCCCAGAGTATTGTCAGGAGGGTGCACTCAGGAACTCCAGACCCTCTGAGACTCCAGGTGTGGGTAAGATTAAATTCAGGCTTGTAATTCCCGAGGGGACTTGCTGGCTAGAATAGCACATCTGCGCTTGAACACTTTTGACTTTAGAACAGAGTTAAAGTGAAGTCTTGAGACTCGAACTACTAGTGTAGCATAGCCTGGATGTTGCGAGTAGTAAATGGGGAATAACCACTATCTCCAGAGGGAGGAGGAAGTCGGTCAGGGAATAGTCAAGGAAGCACTAGGGCCCTGATATCAGGGGTACTGTATACTTTTTTGTGAATGTTGAATTTTCCCTTTATGTTGGTAGTTGTAGAAATAAAATTATTCTCTTTCATAAAAGTGAGTATTTGGCTGGATAATGATTTATTGCTGCTGCTGCGTGCATTCTAAGTTGTGAGTCTGTGTTCACTCCCCTGTAATTACACCTCTCCCAAGGGAATCTTAGACTGCATGACCACTGCAAGTCAATTGCAGAAGGGGTACCTGGTCCAGTTTCTCAGAATCCGTAGTATGTCGGGGCCTGGGACATCAGGAGTAAAAGACCTCAGCTCCCACGGTGGAGCCCAGTTAATCCTGCTTGCCCCATGGCCTTCTAAATGGCATTCTGACAAGGTTGATAACCAATAAGGTTGAAGAATCTCGGAATGCTCCTCTTACTCTCTTCCATTGGAACATAACATAAACTATGCTAATGGAGTTTCTAATTTGCATTACTCTACACATTCGTGGCCAGTTTGGCATTGTGTGAAAGAACGTCAATGTATAATAAAAGAGGAAAGAGCTCAAACATTGAATTATAATATTATTGACTGTTGTTTGAAATATAAACTACAATCATCTGATCATGTGCAATACAAAATCAGCATCACAGTAAAATTACAAAAAGATGTACTGACAAAGGCAGACTATTAATCCAACTGATCATCCTAGGTTTGTGTACTAACATGTTTTCTCTATTGGCATAGCCTTAGTTAAAAAAAAGTTTCAGGGCAATGGTTAATATGTAGGTCACTACTGTGTATAGGTTTACCCTTCTTGACTTAAATGTGATAAATATCTGACTTGCTCCACTGGAGAAGTGCTTGAGGTATCGACACGTGTCCACATGCAGAAGATAAACAGGCCAAGTTTAAGTCATTTTAGCCTTGTCCCTAGGGTCCATGGGCACTGACAGCAGAGGCGGCTGGCAAGGCTCGCCGGTGGCGGGGCCGCACAGTGCGGGTGGAGCGGAGCAGCAGGGGAGGCGGGTGGCACAATGTATTTATTTATTAACTTTCTTTTTATTGTCAAAAGAGGTACATCAAAACGTTCTTTATAACAGCATAGCATTACAGGAGGCAGTGACAATAGCAATATTACATACAAGCATTCCACTCATTCCAAGTATTAGCCTAAACAATTTTACACTAAATGACCTCGCTACTAAAGGACCCTATTCTAATACATAATCCTGGCTGGTCTTGCACTCTAAGGGGCATATTATCAAGGGGGTTTATCTCTGCTTTTTTGGCTTTAAAAGCCAAGAAAGCGGAGATAAAACTATGTCCCTATTACATAGCTCTCGCTAACACCAGTTAGCGACAGCTAGTAGGAGATAGCGACCATCTTGGGCCCCACTTTGCATGTCAGTGATATTTATCACTAATGACATGCAAAGTGGGCGTGCCAAGATGTTAGCGGCTGGAAACAGTTGCTAACATCGCTATCTCTTATTACCAACTTATGGAGATATTCGCGCTAAGCGCGAATATCTCCAAAAGCCAACACCTGCCCGGAGCAGTTCTTAGCCATGTTATCCAATGGGAGGTGGATAACATGGCTAAGAGCATTAGCTCGGTAATGCATGAATATCGCTGACTTTTCAGCGATATTCATGCATTGCGGCCGATTCTTATCGCATTTATGATAAACCTTGGTAATACCAAGGTTTATCTGCGATAAAAATCGCCGCAGCTCAGCGGTAAATTTTTGTCTCTAACCAAGCAATAGCGATAATTATCGCTATTGCTTGGTAATATGCCCCTAAGTGTCTTCTAAACAGCGCCATATGGAGTGAGATTTCTGCAGGGATCGAATTCCCCTGGCTCTAGCCAGGGCCTTCTCCCTTTCACAAGTTTCTCTCACGATTGCCCACCATTCAGCAGCTGAGGGAGGTTTAGATGAAATCCAAGCCCTAGCAATAGCAAGTTGGGCTGCCACCAACATTATTGAAATAATAAAGTTATGACCATGACTGTCCTCTTTGTAGCCCAACATAATGTCCGCTACCAAAAAAGTGTAATCAACCCCTAATCTAAGCTTCATTGCAAATGTTCTCTTCTGCCAAAATGTTTCTAAATCAGGATAAGTGGCAAATCTATGCACAATGTTGGCTGCATGCACACCACATTTGGGGCATTTACAGTGTTCCCCTCTTTGTCCCCCCCCCCCCCCTTGATCTCCCCCTCGAACCACTCGAGCCAATCTAGCAATCCTCTCTGAGGTATAATATAGTGCACAAACCATGCGAAACTGCTGCAATCTAACACTTACCGAGTGTATCGATCGTTCTATAGCACCAAATGCCTTCTTCATTGCTTCAGAGGTAACATTTATCCCCAGAGTCTCACTCCATCTTACTGCTAGTTTTTCGCAGCCGTTTACTCTGAACTGACACAAGCATTGGTACACCTTACTAACTGTTGACCTCCGGTTCTGCCAGTGCAAGCACTCCCATACCAGAGAGCTCGATACAGTGCATAATACATGATGTCTCATAAAATAGTCCTTAAGCTGGAGGTATTTAAAGAACATCTGTCGAGGGATAGCAAATGTAAGTTGTAGATTTTCAACTGATCGAAAGCAGTTATGATCATATAACTGGCCCAGATGATCAACACCATACCTTGCCCAATGCCTGCTATCAGAGTCCTGAAATACCTCTGGCAACATTGGATTACCCCATAAGTGGCCATTATCATGGAGAAGAGGGAAAGAACACCTAGCCATCAATCTCTGCCATATGTATACGCAATCCCTAATGACCTTAAAGCGAACGTGTTTAAAATAGTTGGGGTCATTAATTCCATATTAAAAAATTCGACTATCATGTCCAAGAACCAGCCAGTGCCAAAAATCTTGTTTGTCTGGACTCAGAAGATTATGGAAGCACCCCACAAACGCTACCCAGTGGTACATTTTGAAATCCTGGAGTTCCAGCCTCCCCTGATTGTACGGCAGTTTCATTAGCCCTATTGCCCGTCTTGATTTTTGTATCCCCAAATAAAGCTATTCAAGACACCATCTAGTTTCTTTTTTTTTTTAAAGAGTTGGGAATATGCAGTGGAATTGACCAGAATAGATACAGAAATTTTGGTAGCACTTTCATTTTTATGATGTTGCACCCACCCAGAATGCTAATTGAAAGCTTATGCCAACTTCTCAGTTGCTTAGTTATGACTGCCAGCAAAGGACCATAATTTAGTGCCGGTATACATTCAATCTTTGGAGAGATGCATATCCCTAAATAAGTAGCTGTCGTGCAAACACCAGAGATAAGTCGTTCAGGCTGAAAGTTAAGCAGGACTTGAGTCTTATTGACATTCAACCTGTAGCCAGAGAAAAGACCAAATTTCTTTGCTTCCATTTCAATACCTCCTATTGCAAATGCTGGATCGTTGGTGAGAACAAGTATGTCATCTGCATAGGTGGTGATTTTCAACTGGCGCCCCCTTTAGTCAGAGGGAGTATCTGTGCATTAGCCTGCAGTGCCTTGATGAATGGTTCGATGTGTAGTGCAAAGAGGAGAGGAGAGAGAGGACAGCCTTGTCTGGTACCTCACCGGATTTAGCCTGCGGTCCGCTATACAGAACTTGTATCCATTTACAGTATCTTCCTCTTAATCCAGATGATGAAAGTGTTGCCCATAAATAATCGCAAGCCACCCAGTGGAAAGCCTTTCAGTGTCTAACAAAACCATGCCCACACTCAGCGCTGACTTCCCAGCAACATCAAAGGCCCCATTGCCGTGTGGACATGGGCGGTGGTATCTCTACCCTGTAAAAAACCATGCTGCTGACGGGAAACTAAGCCTGGCTACATGGGAGCTAGTACAAAAGGGGGTGGTGATGGACGGAGCATCTGAACCAATCAAACACTCACACCCAGTCAAAAGATCTGGGTTTGATCCATCACCGTTCTTTAGCCCACTCTGCCACCCCAGTTCAGACATGGCTATATGCAGATCAGTGTGACCCTGTGCCTCATGGGAACAGTCCAGCCCGAACTGCCAAGCCATGCCTTCCCTCGACCGGAAACAAGCTTCCAAGGACCGGTTTCTGGCATTACAGCCGTCTTCAGCCCGGCTTGCTTGAATCCAGTGGCAAAGTGAGCAAGGGACTCACATCTGAGCATACCCTGCCACACTTACATGGGAGCTAAGCGGGTGGCCAGGATTTTAGCAAATCTCTTGGCATCCGCTTTTGTTAGAGATATCGGCCAGTAAGAGCTACACTCCTCAGTTGCCTTGTCCTTTTTCAAGAAAAAGACTATGTTAGTAATATTCCATGTCTCAGAAGCCCAGCCTCTTAATCCTGTACGTTGAATCACCTCGTCCAGTAGAGGAACTAACAAACTCTTACAGGCCTTGTAAAACTCAGCAGGAATAGAGTCTTCCCCGGCCACCTTCCCTGATGGTAAACCGAGTATTGCTGCGCCAATTTCCTCATACGTGATTTCTTGTTCCAACAAGGCCGAGTCATCCTCCCTCAAAAATGGCAGTTTTCTCCCCTTTAAGTATGTCTGAATGCCTGTCTTATCCAACACCACCTTTTGTGAGTACAGTTTCTGATAGAAGATGGAGAATTCCTTGGATATAGCTTGTGGGTGCTTATGTAGTATGCCATTCTCCCCTTGAATGGCCTTTATCAACACCTTAGCTCGATTGTTTGCTAACTGTACCTTCCCAATTCGGACACCATACTTGTATTGTAGCATCCTGTACTTGTTGTAGCTCACAGCAACTTTCTCCCTTCGCAGCCTGCTAATAGCCAGCCGCTCGTCTATTAGGGAAGCGTAAAATAAATCCTGATCTAGGGTACCTCAGCAGATTGCATCTGCATGGCGAAGTTCACTGGCTGGTAATGTCTGAAGAGCAACTTTACCTGCAGTCTCTCGCTCCCTATTTTGCTGCCAAATGTACTGCTAGGTGACCCTCCTAGTATATGCCTTCATCGCATCCCACACTATACAAGGGGAGGCTGACCCCATGTTATCTTCTAGGAAATCTGCTATTTTTTATGGATAAAAGCTAAGTAGTCAGAATTGGTGGCTAAATATTGCTGGAATGAAAAAGACCGAAGTGTTTTAAGCCCTGCCTTGGCCTGAAAAGATAATAGTATGGGATTATGATCAGATGTAATCCGAGGGTATACTTCCATATCAGCAGTTAACAGTATATTGTCAGAAACCCAAGCCATGTCTATCCTAGAGTTTTGTAATTGTGGAGCAGAATAGTAAGTATAACCCGTGGCAGCTGGATAAAGTGAGCGCCACACACTCTTTAAATAATGCAGCTGCCCCAATTCAAGACTTGAAGTTCTAACCTTCATCATTCTAGAAGTGGCCGCCTGGTGTGTGGAGTTAATAGCATATTTCACTACGCAGTTGAAATCCCCCATAATTAGTCGCTCTCCCTGCCAATCTAATAGCTCCAAACGAATAAAGTAAAAAATGGCAGTGTCATAGACATTGGGGCCGTATATTGTGCAAAACTAATACTTCATACCCTTAATTTCAAGTTGTGCCAATGCCCACCTCCCTCTTTGGTCTGCCAAGGTCTTGAGGTCTCCATGATTGAATGCCTTGCTCACCAGTATAGCACCTTTTAGACGTGTTCTGAGATGTGCAGATACTTATTTGGTACCCAAGGTGCTTAAGCAGGCCTCTATCCTGATAAACTAAGTGTGTCTCTGTGAGAAGGACCATATGGGGTCTATACGCTTTCAGCTCCTCCCGCACTAATTGACACTTGGCTCCACTGTTCAGGCCTGACACATTCCAGGCCAAACACCTAAACAGTGCCATTACTCTTGACAAACTGCACGGCTACCATGTATTTTAAGTGTGGACCCATTATTTATTCTTAAGTCACCTTTATCTGCCCTTATCCTGCTCCCGGTACATATGAAAGGGGGTCAGTGTCAATTTCTTTCAAAAGCAACAAATGTCAAATAATACATTACACATCTCAAATATTGATCAGTCCAATATTACATGCACATTTTATTCAGCACAGAAGTAAGTGGAAACTTAGCATACATCAATAAGTTCCGTGGATTATTAATTTCATTATACTTTTGTTGGAAATCATAAATGAGTTTATAAACAAGGTTATATATAACTTTTATCAATCAAAGTTACAAAATATTATTTACATGAATATTGGCGCACTTTCAGTGAGAAAAGAAAGGTAGTTCAGTGGGATGGGTGTGATGGGATTAGTGCGGGAACTGGGTAAAGGTGTTGTGACCATAACACAATCGCAAATAAAAATCAATAAGACCTTTACAGTCTAAATTCGATCAACAGTTCCATATATCTCTTTTCACATAGGATGGGCTTAGCTCCATTTGATTTCCTCCTATGTTTAGAGAAGTGGTGTACAACTGTCTACGTTTCGACCCCGTGTCGTATAAGGGTTGGTTGGAACCTCATTCTGGGGTCTTCATCAGGACATTAGCAAGACGAGAGCGCCTACAAATAATAGAATTAAAATGAATGTATCGGTGCCCTGTCATAAAGCAACATTAACCAAGGACTGCCAAATAATTGAATACATACTTTACATTTGGCCAACCAGTGACCTTATAGGTAGAACCTCCTTAGGTTCCTATTACGGGCGTATCAACCTGCAATTAATTAAGAGGACTGTGATTACGCATAGGTACATAGAAGGAATGTCCTATCTGATAATAAATAAATGAGGGGGACACTTACTGGGGTGGAACAATCATCCAATCAAATTAGAGATGGTATCCCGTACGTTTCAAACGATTTATTTCTGCTAGAAGGGTGTGCAGATCATCACAATGCCCCGGTGGTTCTGTGTGGATGAGAAATTATATTTCACACTGGTTGGTACGTAGCGTTTAAGTCTAAATGGAGGTTTATTCAATAGTTATACTCCGACTTGCCCGCGGAAAAATCTATCGCGCACTCAAGATCGGGAATACCGGCACATGACATTAACGTGCAAGCGGTACCTTCGTACAAATGAAAATACTTAAAATAGTTAAAGACACGGATGTGTGTTATATTATACATGGCTTCTTGTCTACGTCTTACCTAAGGTACATAAGAACCCGACTAAACCACCAGGTCGCCCGATAATATCGGGATGTGGCTCTCTCCTCGAACCGCTTTGTAAATATGTCGATATTTTTTTGAAACCTCTGGCAGAAATGACACCTACTTATCTATGAGACACCATGCAGTTGATTAACCTAGTAGACCAAAGACCCTTCGACAAAGAAAGACAACTATTAGTCACAATGGACATAGTCTCGTTGTATACGAGCATCCCCCAAGGGCCAGCACTAACAACAATAAGACGTGCACTTACAACAAGACCACAACCTACAGCGTTTCCGACGGAATACATAATTGATCTATTGGAGATCGCAATGACCAAAAACTTTTTTATAATTCAGAACTATTTCTTTATCCAGAGCAAAGGAGTGACTATGGGGGCCGCATTCGCTCCAGACCTGGCTATTCTATACATGAGTGACTACGAACAACATTGCATTTTCTCCCCCCACAATCCTTACCTGAATAAGATCACGGAATACCGCCGCTACATTGATGATATTCTGATCATTTGGACAGGGGACCAACAAGAACTCAAGTCATTCACTGAATGGCTCAACAGCCAGTCACGGGACATCAAATTTACCACCAATTGTAGCAATGAATCCATAGACTTCCTGGACATCAGCATTAAAGAATATGAGGGAGTACTGTACACTACATTGTACAGAAAACCGGCTGAGCGGAACACGCTTCTGAGATACTCAAGTCATCATACGAGGGCACTGCGTGATAACTTACCATTCGGTCAGTTCCTCCGCATCCGGAGGAACTGTACCTGGAAGGAGGACTATTTCAGGGAATCAGACGATCTAATCTCACGTCTATTGGAAAGAGGCTATCCCAAGAGGTTGGTGAAGAGGGCACGCAAGAGGGCCTGGTTTAGCGATAGGGAAACTCTGCTTTCACCAAAAGAGCGGAAATCATCAGAAGAGAGGATGATCTGTGTCACAACCTACTGCACGAAGAGTAATGAAATACGGAAGATAGTCAATAAACACTGGAACATTGTGGCAGATGTAATCGAAACACCAAATCCACCGATGCACGCTTTCAAAAAAGCTAAGAGTGTCAGAGACTACGTAGTACGATCTATGTTGGAGAGTCCTCCGATCCCTACTATCTAAACAATGTGGAACCTACCAGCAACACTGGGAAACTACAAATGCAGCAATTGCAAAGCTTGTACATTGTGCTTGGAAACCAAAACACTAACCCATAACAATCTAACGATTAACCTTAAGTCATTTACGAATTGTAATAGCAATGGGGTCATCTATGCCATTTTTTGCCCATGTGGATTAATTTACGTTGGCCAAACCAAGCAGAAAATTAAGAATCGCATTTTGCAACACTGCAGTAGAATTAGGTGCCACACAGCAGGGGCACCGTTGGTAGAACACTTCTTAGCTAACAATCACACACCGGAATCCCTAGAGTGGGTAGTCATTGAGAAAATTACTCTGGGCCCACGGGGGGGAGACCTAAACTCCATCATGAATATCAGGGAATGTAAGTGGATGAATTCTTTAAACTCAGTTCAACATGGACTGAATGAATTGGATGCCACATTTGCTCAGAGGCTTCAATTGACCCTGATTGAAATAGAGTGTGATTATTACAGAGAAGGCCATTATACTGTATATCCGAAACCTTGTAGAGTACGTATGGTAAAACATTTCCCTGCTTCTGTTAATTATGTGCACCAGAATGTGTATGTGAGATGAGGACCATTTATGACAATTTACGGTGACTCTTGTCTTTTGTTGAGGCTGAGACGATTGCAATATACCCTTTGTACATACCTTTACGTGTTGTGTAGATGATGGTAATATATACCGCTTGCAATAGACCTCTAATGTTTTTAATTGCCAGTACTCAAATCTATGTCTCTTGGCAGATGAATTAATATCATCAACATTTGAATACGGGAAAAGGGGTGGTTTCCAGCAAACCGTTCTATGATTCTAATATGAGGTACTTTGCCCTCTTTCACATAATATATTGCTGTATAAACCGGGACCTGCATGAGCAGGGTTCCCACAGGATGTATCAAATAAGGAGCATATGCGGGTGCTACGTTACACACTCAGTTAATCCCAACCGGCATGGTTCTACAGGCGACATCCTGAATAAGGGGCTAAACGAACTGTCACATTTTTAACAATTACCCAGTGGAGGAATACCTATCAAATAACCATCTGCTTTTAGATTATAATCAACTCTTTAGGAGTAGAGTGACTTTTCTCCGGTCCCTTAAACACGACCGCGAGTGGGCCTTCCTATTGGTCGAGCTGAAGTCGAGCCCCCAGGCAGCATAGAGCGGCTGCACCTCGAGGCGACTCATACGGAGGCAAGTAATTGACCGGCACACATGCGTTGGAGCAGAGCAAGGTGAAGAATAGGTAAGGTGGCGCCAGCTTGGGGTACTCTAACCTTAACCTATACTGTGTTAAGCTTACATATGGCGCGTAATTACACTTGACCGAGATAGATGTAAATAGTGCCGTTTCCACGATTCTAGAATTTTTCCTGATCACGAGTCCACCCAGGCACAGGTCTTCCGCGTGTTTACAATAAACCATGTATAATATAACACACATCCGTGTCTTTAACTATTTTAAGTATTTTCATTTGTACGAAGGTACCGCTTGCATGTTAATGTCATGTGCCGGTATTCCCGATCTTGAGTGCGCGATAGATTTTTCCACGGGCAAGTCGGAGTATAACTATTGAATAAACCCCCATTTAGACTTAAACGCTACGTACCAACCAGTGTGAAATATGATTTCTCATCCCCACAGAACCACCGGGGCATTGTGATGATCTGCACACCCTTCTAGCAGATATAAATTGTTTGAAACGTACTGGATACCATCTCTAATTTGATTGGATGATTGTTCCACCCCAGTAAGTGTCCCCCTCATTTATTTATTACCAGATAGGACATTCCTTCTATGTACCTATGCGTAATCACAGTCCTCTTAATTAATTGCAGGTTGAAACGCCCGTAATAGGAACCTAAGGAGGTCCTACCTATAAGGTCACTGGATGGCCAAATGTAAAGTATGTATTCAATTATTTGGCAGTCCTTGGTTAATGTTGCTTTATGACAGGGCACCGATACATTCATTTTAATTCTATTATTTGTAGGCGCTCTCGTCTTGCTAATGTCCTGATGAAGACCCCAGAATGAGGTTCCAACCAACCCTTATACGACACGGGGTCGAAACGTAGACAGTTGTACACCACTTCTCTAAACATAGGAGGAAATCAAATGGAGCTAAGCCCATCCTATGTGAAAAGAGATATATGGAACTGTTGATCGAATTTAGACTGTAAAGGTCTTTGATTTTTATTTGCAATTGTGTTATGGTCACAACACCTTTACCCAGTCCCCGCACTTATCCCATCACACCCATCCCACTCAACTACCTTTCTTTTCTCACTGGGAGTGCGCCGATATTCATGTAAATAATATTTTGTAACTTTGATTGATAAAAGTTATATATAACCTTGTTTATAAACTCATTTATGATTTCCAACGAAAGTATAATGAAATTAATAATCCACGGAACTTATTGATGTATGCTAAGTTTCCACTTACTTCTGTGCTGAATAAAATGTGCATGTAATATTGGACTGATCAATATTTGAGATATGTAATGTATTATTTGACATTTGTTGCTTTTGAAAGAAATTGACACTGACCCCCTTTCATATGTACCGAATCACTGACCCAGGTCAGGTAGTTTTTAGGGTTTACCCCGTTACAAACTTATCACCCTTATCCTGCTCCCTGCAAGCCCCTGCTCCAATTGTGTGTGTCCTTTTTGACTTTTTTACCAGCAACCCTGCCCCATCCCCCCTTACCCCCTTACCCCCCTCCCGCCACGAGGGCCAAACGGGGAACCAAAACCGGCCCTGGCAAAGTGCTTGGCTGGCAAATGCCCGGTGCCCGCTATGGCCAGTCCGGCCCTGTCCGCCACCTTTCCAACCCGCCCAGTATCATGAAGAAGGAATCATCCTCCTTAAAGGCTGCCGTTAGAATTGGCATCTAACAACCCACAGCACATTGAGAGCAGCCCTCCGTCCACCCATCACCCGCCACCAAATCACCCCATGGAGAAGAAAGTTAGAGCCATCCCACAATCAAGAGAAAAGTAAGAGAAAATAGAAAGCAGACAGCAATATGTCTATCACAGTGCTAAAGTTAAGCGATTTTTGTCTTTAGGCTTCTAGGTCTCATTAGGAGCCCTCACTGACAGCCATTGGTTTAAAGTTTACTTAGCCTCCTGGTCCCTGAAGAAGAACTGAGAGTGTCCATCTTTTTTGACTTTCAGCCGGGCAGGCTCTTGCAAGAACACCTGGGTGCCTTCCACCTTTATTGGATCCATACGTTGCCTCACTATCAGCGTATGTCCGTGGTGGCTCTGCATAGGTCTGATCTGACAAAGATAGAAAGGGAATCAACCACTACTGGGGTGCTGAGCCTAGCTTTAATAAATATCGCCTGCCTTAAAAAAGATTAGCAAAGGTGTGGGATTGTGAGAATTTGGTTTGTGCAGGTTTTTAAGCAGCCTATGTGCTCGCTGGATTTGACAATGCCAGCCCCAATCCGACAGTACAGGGAAAGCCCTTTGAAATAGCTGAACCACATAGGCACGCGGGTCAGACTCCTCCTTGCCTTCAGGGACCCCAAACAGTCTTAAATTGTTACGTGTTGCCAGTTCTCCTCTATTTTGACTTGCATGGCAAGTATTTCCTCATCGTGAGATTGTACAGTTCTAGTGGTTGCAGTGATAGTCTCTTCTGTCTCCGTGACCCGTGTTTGCAGCTCTGCAATGTCTTTCGTTAATACCTCCACCATACCGGTCACCTCATTTAAGGACAGCTGAATACTGAGGTTGTCTGCCCTCGCCTGTGCATAGTGATCTTGTGCCCCCGCCTTTGCTCCTGCAATGCCTGTAGGATTAGAGAGAGTGATGGCTCTTTAGTACCTGGAGAGCCCCTCGGGCAGTTGTTTCCCAGAAGTATCCTCCCCATTCACTAACACAGTCACGGTTTGATGGAAACTCAAATGATTCAGGGGTTTGCGCTTGGTGGACAGGCAAAGCTGATGCTTCTGACCGAGGGCCGGTGAGTAGGCCGAGTGAGTCCCTTCCAGAGTAGGCTGGGCCCTTGGGCCCCCAACCTGTTCTCGTGCCTGAGCTTGACAACCGGGAATTCATAGATTTCACTTCCTCCTTTGATTGAACCCATTTATGAAGGGGGCTACCATCTGGAGTAACCTTTGTACTAGTGCTTGAGCTGTTATACCGATTGCTTCCATACACGTCTGTACCTTTCTTGCCCAAACTGTCTAGCTTAAGTTTTTCTTTCTTACTTCCAAGGGTTAGGCTTGACCCCCGTTGCATATCCACTCTTTGTTTAACAGTGCCCGTAATGGGGGACAGTGGCTGGTGTTGAGCATGGTGTTGAGCAATTGATGACCTCCTGTTCCTTGTATGCTATAGAGGTCCCATAACCACCTGCATTAACCTTAGGTGGGTCCTGAGCTATAGTTTTAGCTGGAGTATCAAGATTATCTCCAGGTGAGGTCATCCCCCCATTACCTCCTTCATCGGTCATAAGCACTGCCACTCTCAGACCTCCAGACTCCGAGGTGGGTCTATGTATCCTAGCAGACCCTGAAGCAGGTGGGGCTTCCTCTATTAAGTCCCTTGCTGCAGCCTGTGAATTATTAGTTGTGGCTTGCGTTATCCGCAACATTGTTACCTTTCTCTGCAAGCATGACAGTTGGAGACATTATATCACTAGTTTGAGCTTCCTTCGTCCGCGAGGCTATTCACGCATGGAAACCCCTCTTGACTCGCCAAAACGCCTGAGCTGGCTGCCGGCATCGCACTCAGTATAGCGTAAATAACTATCGCCCCCTCCGTCTGCTCAGTAACATCGCTATACGAAAACAGCTCTGCCACCTTTCCTGATTGTAACAGCCGCATCACTGGCTTACCAACCCACGACGAGCCTCCTCTTGCTGCAGTGCTCCTCGGTGCTCCTGTTGCCAGCTCCCGCTCCCTCCTCCGTTAGCCATGGCTTTGTCTGCGCTTTTGCTGTGCTTTTCACTGGGGCAAACTGCCAGACCAGTCCAGTGGATCCCAGAGAGACGGGGACCAGCAAGCCAGCAGGCTAGTCAAGAGGAGGGCAAGAGCCGCCAAACATCCTTCGCTGCCGAGCCGAACATTTGCTCATGTGACCATAAGTAAGGCAAAAGTAAGCTTGTTTTTTTGTGCTGCTATACTCCGTTGTGCTTGAGCTTTTCCCGCTCCAGTCTCATTCCGGCGGCATGTAGAGAATGGGGGCTGCTCCCGGTGCCTGCGAGTCATGGCGGCTTCAGTCCGCCATCTTCCTCTACGTTGATGATAGGTGGGTGGCACAATGTAAAATAAAAAAAATTTAAAAATACACTTACCTTGCAGCAGGGTCCCGCATCTCCGCTCCGGCTCTCCTCCATCTCGGACTCCAAGAACCACAGCCATGCTCCCCTGATCAATCACAATGCCGTAATGCACCATTCTGATTGATCTGAGCACCATGGTTAGGCACTCAGCCAGGGTCTGGGGTCCTGGGCATGTTCTCCATGCAGGTTGTAATGCAGCCTGCATGGAGCGAAGGGAAAGTGTGTATGACTGTTTTGGGTGGCCCGAGAGGTCCGGTTGAACAGTCACTGCATACTTGGAGGGTTCTATCCCTCCTCCCCTGCTCTGCAGCCCCGACCGTCAAGCAAAGCTGCCACAGGAGGAGGATGAAATAAATGATAATAACAATTTATTATCATCATTTACATTTTTTCGTTTTTTTACTCCTTCAAGGTAGTGGGGCAACGCTCCTACGCCTTAGTGGAGGAGCCGCCACTGACGGACATCAAGAATTCAAAAGGTTGACCTATTAGGTTTTGGTCAATCAATGGCCCTCAGAATTCTTCCAGCCTATGGGCCATATGTTTCACTAGAAGAACAATCTATCAAGTGAGGGACGCTTGAAGCAGTGGTGCACACCTTGATTGGGTAATCCAATAGATTGTACCTAGCCCTGTCTTTTTACATATGTATTAGAGTTGATTATATTATTGCAAAAGAATACAAAACACAACCTTCCAGAGATGACATGGTTTGTGTGGATTTTCATGTACAATCGATTACTATATGCAACCGAACACTTACTCATTCAATTTCCTGATATGGCTGGAATTCCAATCTGCTATTATTTTGAATGGAGCTGTGGGGAAAATCGTTTGTTAACGCAGGTCTTCGATGTCATTACAACAAAGAAGAGCTCACAAATGTAGGATGTAAATTGACCTTCACATTATGGGTTGACTTCCAGGGCCCACATATACATATTTGTTTCTGACATGATGTAAGATATTTCAATAGATTTATATGCAGGGCAGCCTGGGTGCAAGGCAGTTCAAGGCAATATTAGGTATGGGTCTGCCAGTGAAAGAGTACTTCTTGTGGTCAAAGGGGTGCATTAAGATTAGATTATTGTGTTAATGGCTGTTTTTCTACACAGAGTGGGGCTGTGGTGTGATAGGAGAGGTTGAGTAAACGTTTGATTACATATTAACTAATTGCAGGAGTTGCATTGCCAGGGTTGATCCCTAAACCTGGGGGGAATGAGTTGATATTACCTTCTACTTGGCAGCCGGGCCTGTAGATGAGGCCTGCCTCACCACAGGTTAGACTTCAGAAGGACTGACTGTACTGAATGCTGCTGAGTGTTTATTGTCTTTCCTAAATTCAATTAAACGTCCTTAACTAAACAAAAAGAAACATAATTGATCTGTATGATTTACAGATCTTTCAGTCAGGCAGGCATCTATTTATCTTGAATTTATAGAGCTTGTACAGAAACAGTAATTATCAGCACTGATTGTTACTGTGTAGCATTCAGCAAACATGCTCCAATGCACAACACAAATAGTGCACTTTAATGTTGCAGTGGCATTCTTCCAGGGTGTGCAGAAGCATTCAACATTTGCAAGAAAGACTTAAAAAAAAGTCTTTATGCTGTATTTACCAGGATCTTTAAAGAATGAACGCTACCTAGTGCGCGCGACCCTCTGTACAAAGAAGACAGAAAATATGCAATTTAACAAGACTTCATGTTGTGGCCGATTCTCAAAAGGAACGATATGCAATATTGTGCTTAAAAGAAACGTATGGAGTGGATATTCAGGTACCATCATGACAAATATGGCACATCCTGAAATGCATGGCACAGTTAATATAATTCACATCGAATGAATATAAGATATCTCAGTAAGGTATAAAGCAAATATGGGAGGTGCAGAATGAATCTACCACTTAGTGAAAGTTTAGAATACCACATATACCACATAAGCTGAGTTGAATATGACATATGAAGAAATGTATTTCAACCATACTAAATGTAGGTACCCCTGCCCCAAAAAAATAAGTAAGCACTGTAAATATAATGAGATTCATCAAAAAGGACAAGACATTCGCTGAGATGAACGATATGAGTCAGTAGGAACATGACCCATGTTGAAATGACTACATGCTAAAATCAATATAACCCTCCTTGAAATTAATATTATAACATACTTGTAGAGAAAGAATAGGAATATAATATTTGTTTGCACATCTTATTCTACCTAAGGTGTGCACAGAAACTTAGATAAACAAGGGGCTGATTTAGATTTTAGCAGAGAAGGTACTCCATCGAAACGGCAAAGGAGTGCCCTCTCTGCTAAACTGAAGGTTCACGGTCTGATTTTTTATTTTTTTTGCAGATTTATATAGCGCGAACTCGGCCCGAAGGTGCTGGAGCGCTATACATGAGCACCAGTTACTTTACACAAGGACACATTCATTTTTTGATAGGCACGCACGGGCAGATTAGGGGCCAGATGTAGGTAAATCTCATTTACCAATTCATAAATACCGAATTTTACCGATTCGGTATTTATGAATCGGTAAATAAGATGTAGGTAATAATTCGGTATTTTTTACCGAATCGGTAAGATTCGGTATTTACCGATTCGGTAAATACCGAATCGGTATTTGCTATTGAATCCTATGGGCGTTGAAGCCCATAGAATTCAATAGCAAATACTGAATCGGTATTTACCGAATCGCTAAAAATACGGAATTGCAAAGGGGGACAGGGTGTCACTTTCACACCCAGTTGCACCCCTGTAACTGGCTTGTGCGCCATGTGGCACACAGACATGCCCTTAGGGCATGTCTGTGTGCCACATGGCACAGGTGTACATGCATAGATGTGCATGTACACAGGGATTCGGTATTTACCATGCAATTGTATTACATGGTAAATACCGAATCCTGAAAGGCCTGAAGCACTGTTCAAAGTGCTACCTACATCTGAAAATACAGATTCGGTAATTTTACCGATTGGTAAATTTACCGAATCGGTAAAACTTACATAATCGGTAAATTTACCGATTCTGTCATTTTACCGATTCGGTAAAATTACCGTTTCGGTAAAATTACCGAATCTGTATGTTTTTTGAGCCCCTTCATCTCCATAGCCCAATACCGGTCGGAAACGGCCGAAAATCGGTATTTTCGGCCGTTTCCGACCGTTGTTGGGCTACCTACATCTGGCCCTAAGTGATTTGCCCAGAACCACAGGATGTGGAGTCCACCCGAGGCTTGAACCTTGGTTTTCCAGCTCCAGGGTGGACAGTCTAGCCGTCAGGGCCGGACTGAGAGCCAAAAGCAGCCCTGGCAAATTTTGTCGGACCAACCCCCTCACTGCATAGTCAGTCTCAGGCAGCTCCATTCGGCTGCACTGAGGCTTGTATTTTCATTGTACTGCACTGCTGGAATTACTGTGTCCCGTTCCAGCCTACAGGAAGAGCGGCCCGAAAGGTGAAAATCGGCCCACTTGCCTCCAGCCTACCGGGGAAACGCCTGATGCCCTGTATGGCCCACTGGCGTAACGAAAACTGAGGGGGCCTCCCTGCACCGTATGTAGAGGGGCCCCCTCCAGGCTCAATCAGGAGCTCTTTGGCCAGAGCGCAGTGCCAAGGGGGCCCCCTGGAGCTTGGGGACACACCGCATCGCGGGGGCTGTGGGGGCCTCTGTACGTCTCTGGTATGGCCAGTCTGTTCCTGCTTGCTGTGAGACCACATCCTCTCCCCAATTTACAGTCGGGCGGACCTTAAATATGTCTGTGACAGAGTACTCTGTCTCCATGCTGGCCAGTCAATCACCTGCTTTGGGATTTTGTTTTTGAAAATGAAAAACAAGTTACAAGTTTGACATATGGTATTGTCATGAGCTCATTGACAGGAACCTCCGTCACAGCCCAGCAGACATCTTTAAATTCATTAGACAGGTACCCCATTAAGGTGATGGAGTATTTTTCTTCATTGCACTGAAGGAGTAAATGGCACCCTCTGAAGTCTAAATACGGCCCCAAGCCTATTATGTCTGCGTTTCGAGGTGAGGTGTGGGTGGAGAGGCTCTGTATGTCCATATCCTTGTACTGGGTGAATGTATGACATTGTTCTACATTCTGTCCATCAACTGTGTTTTTTGCTGTATGCCCAGAGTCCCCTTCAAATACAGAATAAATGCACAAATGCTGCACCCTGCACTCAGGGTCTGACCACCGCCATCAGGGCCCTTGCATGAGACTCCCAAGTCTGCATGCCAGCTTGAGTGCAGACACTGGAAGTGAATGGGCTCACTCCCATATCCAACAACTTTAGTCAGTCTCCAGCAATCTGTTGCTCTATTGCCAGTAGGGTGGCAGAGTGAGCTAAATAATAATGATGATGGATTAAACCCAGAGCAGTGTACTGGGGGTGAGTGCTTGCAATGTTCATCCAGCATCCCCTTTGGTTTTGCTATTGCCAGAGTGCCAGACTATGCGCACTAAAGGTATTGAGTGCCCATTCCTGCAGGTGCCATGTGAATCCGACCTCCCCCTCTTATTTGCTCTCAAACCTGTGATAGGAACATAGAAGCCATACAAAACAGAGAGGGAATGGGAATGGGACTGAGAAAAAAGAGAAAAATGTCAAGTTAAGAAGTGACTGTGGTCACACATGCTGTCTGGGAATGCTACTGGGTCAGGGGCTAAGGATTATTCATTAGGATTGGATGTTTGTCTCTCTGTACCCTACAAGAAGAGCACAACATTAATGAGCATACACTAACAAACTCGATTCAAGTCTTTGTACCAACATATAGTAGATTCTTTTCAGTGCATTATGCACAGGTTTGGTGGACTTCTGTCTTTTTAATCTGGTCACTTCTTGATGAAGTACCAGTAATTCTGGTTTTTAATGCCGTCTGTAGCACTCTGTCACCTTTTTATTGCAGGTCATGCAACAGAATTCTAAACTTCACAAGAAAATCCAAGTAGCCTGACATCCACAACACCCCCAGTGGCCTATGGTAAAGAGATGACATAGCCTGGAAATAAATATGAAAATATAAGTAACAGAAAGAAACGATGAGCAACTGAACACTAACAAAATGGAAGACCTTATAGGACATAGCGGCACAGGAAGGGAGCCACAAAATATGTATGCTCTGTGAACAAAAAATACCACCATTTTGTAAGAATTTTGTTTTAAGTCAGTAGTAATAACTAAGAGCCAGACGGACCCCTGGTGACGAGAGGACTACCGGGGAGACGACGATTTTAGAACAACATTTGGGAAAAATAACATCTGTGGCGCAACACAACAGGGCAATAGGCAGCATTTTTTTTAAAACATGGGAAAATCGGTAACAACAACAGAAGTGGCTAGAAGAGCAACAGGAAGACTAAGAATTATTTTGGGAAAATAATATCTCTGGCCTACGAATACCTCACAGGACCTCACAAACAGTGTTATTTGTTACAATTTGGAAAACATCTGTGATAATGTCTAGTCCCAGAGAGGTCTCTTGGCGCCCCAAGACATAAACTGGGAGATTGAAGAAAATCAAATACATTTCTGTGAATTTAACGCACACAAGCTCCTAACATGCTAAGGCAATATGCAGGAAATGAGTGAACAAATGGGAGAAATCACGGATAATATTTGGGAGAAGATAGGGCCCTTATGAACCTCAGGATGGCAACAAAGAGACAGGGAATATATCTATTACAATTCTGGAAGCATTCCTGATCTACCCATGCCAGTATGTATTCCTCACCACATGGTATGCATTCTTCACATATTTATGAGGCTCACCTGGGTTTTCCACAGAGACGAAGTGGAAGGAACAGATGCTGAATCCCAATTTCCTTCACCCACCTCCTTCACCCAACATGGTCAAAGCAAACGAGGAGAAGGAGGGGTACACGGGAAAACAAAACAAGGAAAGGGAGAAGGAGTAGAATCCACTGGTCTGTCAGGTGTGATGTAGCAGTTGTGTCCTAATGAACAAGAGGTACAAAAGGTAGGTATGATCCTAGCGCTACGAGAAGGATATACAGAATGTGTGGCTAAAGTAGGAATATACCTGTTGAATGTTCTGATGATAGGATAAGGAAGATATGAACAAGTAGAACTTGTGACTGATACATTGATATCTATAAGGTAGAAATATACAAGGTAATCATTAGGGCTGCAGAATTTAAGCATTAAACAATGATAAGTGTGGGACATACTAACCTTAACGGAGACCACCATCTGGATTCATATAGACCAAAATAAAAACTAATACTATCCTGCACAACAGCACAACGCTGTTCCAGAAGAACAGCGTTAGGGAAGGCTGTTCGTGAAGAAATGAAGCAAGGTCGGCCAGCGGGGGAAAGCCGACTCTGCCACAAGTCCCGAAAATGAAGCAAATGACCCGGAAGACAAGACTTGGGAAGACGTCGGGAGAAGAATGCCTAAGGATGGTCCCGAACTGCCTAATTTAAACTTAGACGTGCTTAGTTGGAACGTTGCTGGTCTGACCTCTAAATTAAACTCGATGGAGTGGATTGACCTAGTCAAAAAAAATGACATTTTAATGTTTCAAGAAACATGGTGTACAAAGGAATTGTTTTTAGAAGGTTTTGTGTGCAATAATAGTATTGTACCTAGTCCTAAGGCGGGTCGCCCATCCGGTGGTCTTTCGACCTGGATAACTATTTCAGCAGGGGGAGTATAAAAACCCTGGCAACAAATAACAATAATTTTCAAGCAACAATCTATACACGTGGGGCTTTAATTTGTTTTATTCATTTTTATAACAATGATTTTACAACTTTACCAAACAGGCATTTTATTAATTTGTTTGAGTTTATCGCCAACTTACAAAATCATAATATGCACGATAAACTGGTCGGTATTTGTTTAGGCGGTGATTTTAACGAAAGACTCTCAAGCGACCCTGGCCTACCTGCTATTTCCTCTGCCATGTTTAAAAGAGGAGCGGAACTAGCGGATCATTTATCCGCTTGCAACTTAATTAATGTAATGGAAAGAATTGATGTAAACCAAAACAAGAACAGCATGATACCCACTTACAGGGGTCGAGGTTGCTCCTCTGTAATTGACTATGTTTTTATATCAGCCTCATTGGAGGATCTGTTAGTAAAGGCAGAGGTTTTATGTACCACTTCGGGCGATCATAACCCAATCTTAACATCCATTAGATTCTCCCCTAAACCTAGCCCTTTGATAGAACCGGGGGCAACTAACTTAGTGGTATCTACTGATAAGCTAAGAGTAATATGGAGGGGAATAGATAATAAAGCTTTATTTGCCAAAACGATAAAATCTTATCCACTGCTCATTAGAACTTGCCTGTCATGCTGCATTTCTGACGCAGAGATCATTGAGGGGTTTAGTAGCCTATGCGCAGGTATCAAACACCTGATCTCAAGACCAGCTCAAAAAAATAGTACGAACCCCAAATAGTTCGACGGCACCTGCTCACATGCAAATAGAGAACTGCGTGCAGCATTAGCGGCTGCACCCAGGGATGTAACTCTTGTTAGATTGTTACGATCTTGCTACAAGAAAGCGACCAGGCTGCGAACAGATGAAATCTTAAAAGAACGCTGGGACAACCTTGCCTGTGCTGCTACACTGAACGACGGAAACGGATTTTGGTTAGCAGTTAAAGCTATGAGATCGATGGGTTTAAATATCACTCCCATAAGCTGTAACATAACGAGCAAATCATGGGAGGCACATTTCGGTAGGATCTACACAGCATCATCAATGATCCCGGATATTAGCATTAGCCCTCCAGCCACCGAGGTATTCATATCAGTGATAGAAGTAGAGGATGCCATACAGCAAAGTGTAGGGGACAAAGCCCCAGGCCCAGATGGGCTTTCTATTGACCTTATCAAACAAGAACCGGAATTTTGGGCACCTCTTTTATATAACGTTTTTAATAATTTGACTGAAACAACTATCCCGGGGACTTGGTCCACTAGCATTATAGTTCCCATCTTCAAAAAAGGTGACCGATCTGACCCTAGTTGTTACCGTCCTATCTCTATGATAGATAACACTCTGAAAATCTTAGGAAAGGTCGTGTTTAATAAAATTAGGATCTGGGCGGAGAAGGACCACATTTTAAACCAATGCCAGCTGGGTTTTAGGAGTAAATTGGGTACAGTCGAACAGTGTCTGAATTTAAATTTAATCCTTGGTAAATATACGATTGCACAAAATTCAGCTATTTATTTGGGTTTTATGGACCTCACATCAGCATTTGATTTTGTTAATAGGTCACGCTTATGGTCAGTCCTTTTAAATTATGGGTGGACGAGGTTTTGACTTATTTCTTGGCATATGTACATAGGGATTTGAAGGCGCGGGTCAGGATTAGTAATGATGGGGAGGTCTCTGGGGAGATTGCTATGGGTAGAGGGGTCAGACAGGGAAGTGTACTTGCCCCTCTACTTTTTATTCTTTACATAAACGATTTACATAATACCCTGTCAAAACTGACCAATGTCGTCCCAAAAATTAATGGCAATATACTCCCCGCACTTTTATACGCAGACGATGCGGTCATTATGGGCCGCTCTCCCAATGCACTCCGCACTTTAGTTAAGGGATTTGTGACCTTCATGGCGGATTTGGAGCTCCGCACCAATTTTAAAAAATCCTATATAATGAGTTATGGCACGAAAAAATACTGTATCAACTCTATAACATCTGGCACTGAATCCCTATCACGCACATGCACTTTTCCCTATTTGGGCCTAGTGTTTTCAGAAACAGGATCTTGGCAGGCTCTTGCTACCCATAGCAGAAGCAAACTTTCAAAAGCGATTAATTCGATCCTGTGCCTTAGGCAGCCGAAACAGGCAGAGGTGGTTTCACCTTTAATGAAAATATATAAATCGCAGTGTATTCCAAGAGTCACATATGGCGCAGAAGTTTGGGGATTCACAAATTGCAGCGGGGTTCAAAGAGAAGAAAACAGATTCTGCAGAAAGATTTTGGGGGCTCAAATCTCTTCACCTTCCTATGTATGTCACAGGGAACTTAACCTGTTTTATATAGAAGATTTTATTAGGTCGCGCCCAGCCATATTCTGGTTAAAAATATGGCAGAACCCGGCAGCATCCTTGACAAGAGAGATTATCACTAACTGCCTTAAGTGCGACATGGGTGGCTCATTACCATGGCTTTCCGCTGTCAGAAATAGCTTAACCAGCGTGAACTTGAAACATGTTTTTTTACACCCACTAGCAATTGAGGGCATGAACAAAAGATCACTCATGGGGGCATTATATAAATCATACTATAATGAAAGATATGCCACCGAGTCCCTCAAACCTTCAGTAGCCAGGTACATGGCCCTTAGGGAGGCATTTGGCCCTCGAAACCCCATGCTACCTAAATACCTTTTGAATAGCATTGGGCGCTGGAAGAGGAGTTTACTCTTCCGCCTCAGAGACGGTTCAATAAAATACTCGCTTTGTTTCCCTCTGGGATTTAATAAAAATCTTGGGCAGATGCGTTGTCCGTGTGGCACCGGAAGCAATCAAACAGTGGTACACTTCCTATTGTTCTGTAATTACTATGGTAAATATACAAAACAACATCTGATCCCGTATTTTAAGGAATCAAGCGTCACCGATTACAAAACAGCGCACCTTGAAATCTTACAACTGGGAAGTGTGGATTTGATCCTTCGTTCTTAGTAGCGGAAGTACATTTACATGCCTCCATGGGTGACTTATAATCTGTTAAACGCACTTAACAATGTCTAGGTGTACTTAGCTATTATTATTTCCCTATCTGAGTATTTACTAAGGCCGCACCGTTTAGGAGTGAAGGCGTAAGTAAAATTAATCATCAATCACTATGTTGCGGTCATTGTTTACAATCATATTGCACTTTATCCTAACTTGATGTTGCTGCTGGTATTCATATTTAACCTTATATGCACTATGTGGTTAACATTGTTTACACTCTTTGCACTTTATTATATTACGATGTCTTTCAATGCCCGTCCAACTGTTTTTTAAATGCCACCCCATTGGTCTATTTATTAGCCACCCTTTTAATATGATAGTGTTAATTTTTATTGTGTCTTTTTATACAATGTTTACCATGGAAATTTCTGTTTGACTGTGATTGAATTGTGCTTTTATGGATTTGTTTTATCCAAATAAAGATCGAATCGAAAACGTATTTTCCTAAACAGGATAATGAAATTATGCACAACAAGGTGCTGGGTCAGGATAGGCTTAACCAAGCTAGTCAAAAATAAGATGATACCTTTCTCTTATTTTACAGCATAAGAGAAACAACAGCATTATAAACAAGGCAGAGAAGTGACTGAAGGCTGCTGAAGAAAAGCAGAATCAAATAAGCATATCTCTTTTACATAAAGCGTACATATTATGTATACTACCGAAGACTGAGGATAATGGTTCTTTAAATACTTCTCTATTATGTGATTCATATATCAGGTTCCAGAAGAACAGGATTAGGGACGGCTGTTCATGAAGAAACAAAGCAAGGTCGGCCAGCGGGGGAACGCCGACTCTGCCACAAGGCCCGGATATGAAGCAAATGACCCGGAAGACAAGACTTGGGAAGATGTCGGGAGAAGAATGCCTATGGACGGTCCAGCTCTCCGAAGCAGACACGGGATAACATGCAAGTGCTGGCTTAGGTTTTAAGGGAAACTGAGGGAGCCCTAGCAGGGGGTGCCATCAGAGACCAAACGCTTTTGTAGGTTTCCTGTACTGCCTTGTACTGGAGGCTGCAGGTGGGTGCGCTAGTGAGGCTCCTGGCAGGGCGGCGTGACAGTACATCCCCTAAGAATCCCCCTGAACAGGCTTGGGTTAGAGGAATAGCGCCTGTGAAACAACCGCACAAGGCGGGGAGCATGAACATGAGAAGCAAGCTTCCAAGTACGTTCATCAGGCCCATGGCCCTTCTAATGGATCAAATTCTGAAGCTTACCCTTTATCCTACGAGAGTCTACAATATAGTCAACTTCGTACTCAGGTTCTTCATCCACCAAAACAGGGGGAGGTTGCGCAGGAACGATAGTGCCAGGAACTACAGGCTTCAGTAAAGACACATGAAAAACTGGATAGAAATAACAATAAAGCGAGGTTTAAATTTGTTTGTCCCTTTGATCTTAATATTTCTAGTAGACAAACCAGACTGTGTCTCCAACCGTATAATCAGGAGGTGAACTACGATGGTGATCAGCGTCCTCCTTATACCTAGTCTTTGAAGTTCTACCATAAAATCCATAGAGATGGAGTGCCATGGTGTAGAAGGTGTGGGCATAGGAGTTAAAAGCCCCGCTGGGACTTGGTGTGAACTTTTACTTTGAGCACAGACATAGCATTGTTGAATATACAGATGAGTATCCTGACTCATAGATGGCCACCAAAAGTATCTTTTACGTAAAGCAAGGTTTTTTTTATGACCCGGGTGACCTGCCAACATATGTAAATGACACCATTCTAGTGTTTGTAACTGCAAGACCTTAGTGGGGAGGACTAGACCTCCTTAAATGTACAAAATATTGTGAATTCTAACTCCTTTGGGTTTGATTTTATACTCCTCGATGTCCTCAGTTCCTTGTGCTTGAAGCACTTTCTTCAAAAATGAGTCCTCCGAACAGGTACCTCCCAAGATGCGTTCAGGACTTATTATGAAGGGTTGTTCATGAGTAAACGAGGTATCAGATAATTCATATGCCTCATGGATAAGGCCCTAGCTGCTTTCAGAAACTGTAGATTTCTGTGATCTGTGATGACAGTGACTGTGTGTAAAGCTCCCAATACGTATTGGCACCATTCCCACCGAATAATTTATTTCAGGCGGTGTGAGCTTATGTGAGTAGAAGACAACGGGATGCAATTGTCCTGTATGCCTATCTTTCTGGGAGAATACTCCTTCAATAGCCACTTGGGATGCATCTGCTTCCACTATAAATGGCTGGGAGGAGTTTGGATGTTTTAGAACAGGGGCAGTGACAAAGCATTTTTTAGGCAGGAAAAGGCTTCTTCTGTGGCGGGTGTCCAAAAAAAAAGGTATCCCTTTTTTCAGGAGTATAGTGATAGGGGATGCCAATGATGCAAAACCAATTATAAACCTTCTATAGAAATTAGCAAAGCCCATAAAACTCTGTACTTCTTTCACAGAACCAGGATATGGCCAATCTATAATGGCTGCCACCTTTTGGGGATCCATGGTCACTTCTTTTGATGACAACACAAACTCCAAAAAGGTTATCTCACAAACATGGAATTCACATTTGTCTAATTTTCACATAAAGCGTGTTGTCTCTGAGACGTTCTAACATGCTTTTCACATTCCCAATGTGTTCTTTGGTGGAAGTGGAATGGATTAGAATGTCATCTATGTAGGCCATGGTGTTCACATCCACTGTCTCTCTCAACACGCCATCAATGAAGAATTGAAATGCCGTAGGGGCATTGCATAGTCCAAAGGGCATAACCAAATATTCATAGAGCCCAAATTTAGTACTAAAAGCAGTTTTCCCTTCGTCTCCTTCTCTTACTCACACTAAATGATAGGTATCTCTCAAATCTAGTTTAGTGGAAATTGTAGCATTTTTCACCTGATCGAGTAGTGGCTGAATTAGGGGTAGAGGATATCTATTCTTGATTGTCATACAGTTGAGGGCTCTATAGTCCATTCAAAACCTAAGACCCCCTTCACGTTTGGGTATAAAAAAAAAGGGGGGAAGATGCCGCTGATCGAGAAGGCCCAATGAAACCTTTCTGTAGCATATCATCGAAGTATTCCCTCAAATAAACCTTTTCTTTCTCTGTCAATGCATATATACGACTACACTGAATTTTTGCTCCAGGTACTAAATCAATGTGGCAGTCTTATGGACGATGAGGTGGTAGGACAGGGGGCTTTTCTTTATCGAAAACCTTTGCTACAGAATTGTAAAAGTCAGGTAATTCAAGTAAATCGAAGTCAGTGGTCCCTGCTATGTGTTGTAACGGGCCTTAGTCACCAGGCAATGTAGTTTACAAAATTCAGGGGTAAAAATCATGGAATGATCTTTCCAGTTTATAGCTGGGTCATGTTTTATCAACCAAGGGAGTCCCACAATTGCTTGAAATTGAGGTGAAGGAATGACATCAAATTGAATGGTTTCAAGATGACTGTTATGTATATAAAGACCTAGCTCTATAGTGGAATGTGTGACAGGTTCTGACTTCATGAGGCTCCCATCGATGGTTTTCACTATTTCTACTGTGTCTTTAGGTTCAATTGGGATTTCCATACTTTCAACCCATCTAGAGTCAATAAATATCCCAGTGGCTCCTAAATCAAGCATGATTTGCACCTCTACAGATTTGCTTCCCAGCTCATTTGAGCTGTAAAGAAAATATGGTGCATTGGATAAACTGTGTGATCCTGACTTAAAACTTGGGAGACCATTAAACCTGACCCACTCGAGCAACCTGTCTCCACCTTCTTCTTGAACCTGAAATAAGAATCACATAATAGAGAAGTATTTAAAGAACTATTGTCCTCAGCCTATGGTAGTATGCATAATATGTACGCTTTATGTAAAAGAGATATACTAATCTGATTCTGCCTTTCTTCATCAGCGTTCAGTTACTTCTCAACCTTGTTTATAAGACTGTTGTTTCTCTTATGCTGTAAAATAGGAGAAATGTATTAGTATCTTATTTTTGACTAGCTTGGTTAAGCCTATCCAGACCCAGCACCTTTTTGTGCATCATTTTATTTAACTGTTTAGGAAAATACGTTTTTTTTTTCTAGTTGTGCAGGATAGTATTAGTTTTTATTTGGGTCTAATTAATCCAGATGGTGGTCTCCGTTAAGGTTAGTATGTTTCACACTTGTTATTATGTAATGCTTCAATTCTACAGGCCTAATTATTAACTTGTATATTTCTACCTTTTAGATATCACCGTATCAGTCTCAACTTCTAGTTGTTCATATCTTCCTTCTCCTATCATCAGAACATTCAACTGGTATATTCCTACTTTAGCCACACGTTCTATTTAGCCTTCTCGGAGTGCTAGAATCATACTTACCTTTTGTAACTTTTGTACATTAGGACACAACTGCTACATCACACTTGACGGACCAGTGGATTCTACTTCTTCTCCCTTTCCTTGTTTTGTTGTCCCCTCTTCCCCACTTCTCCTCCTTTGCTTCGACCTTGTTGGGTGAGGGAAGTTGGGATTCAGCATCTAATCCTTCCACTTCGCCCCTATAGAAAACCCATGTGAGACTCACAGAACGCGAAGCCCAAGTTTTATGTTTCCGCTTGGGCGTAATGGAGGAACGACAGATTACCTTGGCCGATGTGGCATATATGATAGGGAATTTTCAAAAAGAAAAGCAAGCCTTGACTCTTAGAGTGGATGCCTTACAGCCTGCCTCACCAGCATTTCCTTCACCAGATCCTGTGCCTGGAGCTCACAGTACTTTCTTTCATTCACAACCTCCTTCCTCTGGAAGTACTTCTCCGGTATACCATATTACAACCCCTTCTACCATACCGTTAGCACCACCAGAAAGGTTCCTATGTGGTTCTGCTAAATTTTCCACTTTTATCAACTAATGCCAGTAGCACTTTATGTGTAAGGCTTCTTGTTTCCCTACCGAGCAATCAAAAGTCGTTTTTGTTTTGTCTTGTTTGGGAGGAACATCAGCTACATGGTCTATCCCTCTAGTAGATCGTAACGATCCCATGTTGTATGATTATATGGACTTCAAGGAGGAATTGAGAAGCTTGTTCGACAGACAGTCATTAATGCAGCCTGTTGACACAGAATTACTGAATCTCAAGCGAGGATCAAAAGATCTCATGACCTATATCTCCTGTTTTAACAGGTTGATTGCTAAGGCCGGATGGCCTGAAGTGAAGCGTAATGCTCTATTTTACAAGGGGTTAAGGAATGAATTAAAGGACATGTTAGCTCAAGTAGTGGATCCTCCTGACTCCTGTAGTGCCTTTGTAGATTGAGGGCCCGATTCACAAAAGTAATCTGAGACAAAATTCGAACTTTAATTTCATTTTCTAATTTTAATGCAGTGACATGAATATGTATTTAAGTTGCTCTCAATTGTCTGCATGAACTCAATTGAAATGACTATAAAGTGATCATAAAAAGAAACTATTCTGTAAAAATAACATCTGTGACTTAGAAATGCAATAGACAAAAGACCTCATACACCACAGAATAATATGAAGTAAAGTATGGAAAGGTAAAGAAAAATTAGAAACAATATCTGGTGGCAGATATAGATTAGCAAGGAGACTGTGAAATTCAATTCTAATTCTGCAGCCATCATATATAACACACATGGACCTACACACTCCAAAGCAACATGCAGTAAATTTGGAGCCATCAGTAATAGTAACTGAGGCTTTAGGGTGCCTCTCTGGCCCCTATCAGAGAGAATTTGAAAATACACCAAGACTCTAGAAAACTAACATCCGCAGCCTGAACACACTAAGGGCCTAATTACGAGTCTGGCAGTCCGGGGACCCCCAGACTCATGGTGGCGCAGCGGTGGCAGTCTGACCGCCCTATAACGAGTTGGGCGGTCGGACCATAATTGGACCGCTGGCTCCACCAGGGAACTGCCGTTCCCTGGCAGTGGCGCGGCAGTCAGGGCCATTGTATGATGCAGGTGGTGCAGCTGCCGCACTGCTGTGCATATTGCAAGTTTCAGGACCACCAGCATTTTCATACAGGTCTTACCTCCATGAAAAGGCTGACAGTGCTGAAACACAGGGGGCTCTACCAGGTCCCATATGCCCCCTCAGCCAGGGAATGCATGCAGGGGGGCACAACATGTGCCCCCTCCCTCTTCCCCAGTTCCTGCACAGCATGGACTTTATTGTCCATGCTGTGCAGGAACCTGTGTGGCATTACGGGGCCTTTTTCAAAGGCAGCGCCGCCTTTGAAAGAGGCACCGCTGCGGGAACCGACATGCCACCCGCCTGCCAGACCACAAAATTATTGGTAATCTAGTGGGTGGGTGGCAGTAACTCTTGGCAGTGCTGGGGCGTGTTGATGGAGGCCCACCCACCCCGTATTGCCAAAGGTCATAATTGGGCCCTAAGTGGTTGAGAATATCATGGCCTAGCACATCGCAGGAAAAGAAGGGATGGAGAACATAGATAGAATTTCTGCCTACCTAAAGCCCACTCCACTGCCACAACCATAAACATGCATGGCAAAACATACTCATAAAATACCCTAAATTATCATTAAATCCAGACCCATACACAGCCCCTAACATCACCATGACAGCAGTAAAGAGGCAGTAAATAGTTAATTAAAAACAAGAATTATATTTGTGGGCTGTATAAGGTCCAATAAACCCCAGGACAGGAGCATGGTGACTGGCGAAATCCCACTAAAATTGAAAATATTATCTGCAAGCGTCAGAAATGCATATAATCCCAGTGACATCAACAGGAAAACTAGCAAAATGTTTTAAAATAATATACATGGCCTACAAAGTATTACCAGGTACCAGAAGGCCACGAGCAAATCTAGACAACAAAATAATTAAAATCAGCATACATATTTTTGGGGTCCAAAAGGGCACCAACTCCGTCCCGTTCCTCTGGCAATAAGCATTTAAAAGAGGCAGAATACTAAAGGATGCTGATCAGCTTCCCCTCCACACACACAGGTTTGACGAAATGGAAGTCTAGCACAGAGCAAGAAAGAAGTCAGGAATGACAAAGGCTAGATGCCTGCGTGCCCTAGAGACCCTGCCCCTCACCACCAACCAACACATGCAGGCCAAGGTCTGCATACAAATGCTCCGACCTTGGAATAACATTTAGGCCCATCCACTGACCCATGAGACTGAACTGGACAGCAGCAACGAGCTCCACAAGGCCCCATAATTTGAGAGAGCAGGAACAGGAGGACTGACAAAAAATCTTTTGAAATTCAGAACAATTATATGTGAGTCTAAGAAGGGCTATCATTCCTAAAGACAGAAACTAGGAGACTTACAGAAAATGGCCCCAGGCACAAGAGCATCAAATTTGCACAAAGAACCAGTAAGATCTGGAAAATTATCTGTAAAACGTCCCCAATACCCAAAAACAAGAACAGACGTCTTTTAAAAGTGGCAAGACATGAATCAACTACTACTACTCTCTCTCTCTCTCTCTCTCTCTCTCTCTCTCTCTCTTTCTCCCTCTCTCTCTCTCACACACACACACACACATTTTGGCATAACTGCAGGCTAACACATGGCAAGAAAGAAGCATGGCGAACAAAGGTAAGAAGCCTTTTTACCCTGGAGCCCCACACCAACCACATGCCAGACAAGGATTCCAACAAAATAACTCAAATTTGGCATACAATATAGGCTCATCCACGTCATTAGCACCAACAGTAGATCAGCAGTGGGGAATCTGTGAAAAATCAATTAAAGTTTAGAAAAATAAACTTGGGCTACAGCAAACTACTACACTAGGCACCATGCAGTAAATTACCCTAGGCTGTCAGCAGTACATTTTAGAAAAAACAAAGAAAATTGTGGAAAATATTCCCAGGCTTCCACTACCCAAGCAGTTTACGTTTGCATTCCCAATATTTTCCCTATATACCAGGCCCTGTTATCCCTGTCTCCACAACGCCCTGATGTGCGCCTGCATACGCATAACGTTTAATAGGTCCTCGAACAAAAAGCAAAAACAAAAATAATAAAAGAAAAATATTTTGTTCTTCCCTTTATGCCTCCCTCAACATCAGCTCAAGAAGCAGAAATATCTTAACAAGATCTTCCTTGATTTTCCTAAACAATGCAAGAGATGGTGACAGGGGATGTGAGATGCTTTATCTCCAGTTTTCGAACCCAAAACAACTTGGGAGTAAACTAAACCAAAAAAACACTAAAATTCAACAGTTATAATTAGGTCCAAAAATCATACCTCACACAACTGCCATGCAAACCACATCTTTCACACCAAATGCAGTGCTTACAACCTCATAAACTGTATAACATTAAGTAACAACAAAGCACTGCACCTTTAAATAACATATACTCAAACCAACAAATATTACTGTATCCTTAGCAGTCTCATTAATTGTGTTATTGCCAATGTTTTGACTACGCACACATGGTACACCCTTTATGGCATTTGTTATTGCATCTTGTACCTCCAGGGTGAGGTCCTGAACATTGCATTTGGTGGATGATTTATGGAAATCTGCAGAATTGAAATGAATACACACACTATTTTTGCTAGATCATGGCTTCTAATAAAAGGGAACAAGGGTTATCTTCACCACCAGAACCATCTGAGGTCCATTCCAGGCCACATCATCGCAGCCTGCAGTTCACCCAACAACTGCTACAAGATTTGATGATGCCATCACCACTGAAGACTCAGGTAGGAACTGAGGACAATGAAGTATTGGGTATGGGAGTACGTCTCTAAAACATCTGTCAGCAAGAACTTTGCCAGGTACAAATTGGGAGGTTCTCCTTTAGGGCGATTACTGTGTCCTACTATTTAAGAACCAAGCATGACAACACCCACTGTGGAAGTGGAGGACCGAAAAACAGATTCCTACCACCACCCAGGAACCTGCAACTATTCCAGCAGAGGTGCAAGAGGTAGAAGAAAATTAGGTGAGTTCAGTGCAAAACTCACATGTCAAACCATGAGCAAAATGCACAATCACATTTAAGTGATCATTTTCCACTTTTGTTACAACCCAAAACATTAATACCCCCAACAACTTAAAAAAAATAAAAATCAACAATACAACACAAAAGCATTACAGTAAACTTCACAGTGTTCATTGCCTGCAGCCTATTATTTTTAAAACACTTGCATTAAAATAATGATAGTGTAATAGGTGAAGAATAATAAATACACAGTGTGTGTCCTTGCAGCAGGCCAGGCCTTCAGGACAAACCCCTGCTCTACACAGTCAAAGGCTGTGCTGTATATGATTTGGCCATCTGCAACATTTTGGAAACTAGATTCAGCTGAAGGCAAGATCGTATGGTCCACTCATGCCATGCATGGCAAAAGGCCATACACAGTGAGATTGGTCACCTAAGGAAGGTTGAGCATAGGGCCTGCATCTAACCTCGGCTGCAACCAACCCTTGTTTGCCAAAAAATGGGTATGTTGACCTCAAAAACATTTTCGAAACGTGAACTTATTGACAGAAACTTAAGTATCCTTAAAAAAAGGAGTACCTACCGGCCAAAAGCCAACATCCTGTCTATGCTTGTCATTCTATGTCAGAACTCTATAGGATACATAGCTTAGTTGAGATTTCTGACTTAATAGAACATCCTGAATATAAGGGAGAGTAGTGATAGAAGCATCATGCCGTGAGAAGAGGGTAGACCAGGGGCCATGTTATGCATTGTCATTGTTTGCGCCTGGCGCACCTTTTAAAAGTTGTGCTGGGTGCAAACAATGATAATGCGCCCCATTATGGTGAATGCGCTGCCCCCAGGGCAGCACATTCATGTGAAAACACGGAGACACGTCAGTGACTGTATCCACCTGAAAGGGGATATCTGAGTCTCCCCTCCAGAGGGCTGCTCCCAGGGGTGAAATCACAGTGTGCCACCTTTTAGGTGCCAATGCAGCCTGCGTGTAGTTTTCAACTGCCAATTCTACTTGACAAAATACCCATTTCCAAGCCTTAAACTCTCTTTTTAATAAATAAAATTTTCCCCTACGGTAGGTCCTAAACAGCTCATAGCGCAGTGTGCATTATATATATTTTTTAATTGGACATGTAGCTTTAAGTCTTACATGTCATGGTAGCGAAAAACTCACAATTTTGTCTTTCACCACTGCTCAGCCTACCTCTCCCAAATGCTAACAATGGGGTTCCTTATTTACATTACCTACTCCCAACTTTTAATTGGGAGTAGGAAGGAATCTCATGTTTATTATCTAAAAAAAATGTAATTTAAAATCCTCTTTAATGGTCAGTTTTTAAGTCACAATTTTGAAAATGCCACCTTTAGAAATATGCCATTTTTCTGTTGTAACCATTTAGTGCCTGCAGCCCGTTTACTGGGTCACATGACTAGGTGTAGTTGGCACTTGGCATTTGTGTATTCCTCCCAGGCAGCCACACAATAGGGAGACTAGGTCTTGGCAGGGTGAGTGATCCTAAAGGGATGAAGGGGAAGCTGTGCACAGCCTCACTTGCATTTCAAAGACCCTGACTCAGCTCACTCACAAAGAACTTCACACTAGCCTATTGTGGCAGCAGACACCCTGAGCAGGAAATTCCAGACATTTCTATGGGGCGGGGGGGGGGGCTCCGGAAATGTTCTCAACATAAAAGCTGGAACAAGGAATGGAATTAGGATCCATTGACCCACTCTTCAGTTCACTTCTGGACCTGCAGAAGGACTCTCAGAGGAGGGCCTTGCTGCTTATAGCCTGATGTGCACTTCAGAGGAGTGCCTTGCGGCACCAAAAGTACTACCCTCCTGCTGAAGCCTGTCTTGTGCCCTCAGAGGACTGCTCTACTGCTTGAGACCTGCTTTCCTCCTTGAAACCACAACTTCCAGAGTGACTCTAAGGACTAGATGGCTGGCATTGTGATCAGAGCCTCAGGGACAGAAAAGGCTCCAACCATCTTGAACCCGCACATGGACCCATCCTGAGGGAGCCCTGATGCTCCAAGTGGTTGCCCTCCAGTTATGGACCATTCGAAGTGGTGCTAAATGTTTCCCAGACATCCCAAATCTAAAACTTGGGGCTTACATTTTTTTTTTTTTTTAAGAATTTGTATTATTTTTTAAAACATACATGACCTTTAATTGCTCTCCATTTTTACGGACATTACGCAGATGGCTCAACAATCATTGACCTTATCCTTTAAGGTCACTTACAAAGCTCCTCCACAACAGTCCTACCCCCTCCTACCCCCCCTCCCCTCTATCCCCCCTCTTGTCAGTGTGCCCCAGCCCATCCAGTCCAATCTAGAATAACTGATCCATCCTGCCTCTCAACCCATCTAACAGGTGAAAATAAAATAAAACAAACAAACAAGAAGTTTCGTGGATCATGCGTATGGTCCTAGCGTCACCGCTCTAGTTTGTTAATACTACTAAACCTGGAAAATGCAAAACGCCCCCCCCTTGCAGTGCAACCTGGTGCTCTATCCTTCCCTATGGTGCTCATGCGTTCGCCACCCTCGCCCTCTCCGTTTGATCCCTCTCTACATCCTCTTCCTCCCCCTCTTCATCCCCTGTAGGAACCTGGAGCTCTGCCACCAAAGCCCCCCATGCCTGTGCTGCCTCCAATGCCTTTTCATTAGCAGTGCGCCTAGCTAGCTGCAGGCGAAGTGTCCCTTCGCTACCCGCCCAACTTAAAAAACTCGCTCTCCATCGCAAATAATTAGGCCCTGTTTTCGACTTCCAGTGCATGGTAAGCTCCCTCTTGGCCATTATTAACCCCAAATCAAAGAACTTACTAGTAATCTTAGTGCTGGGATTGTGTGGGAACCAAAGCAATAAACAAGTCCCTATATTCGCCTCTATCGTACGTCCAGTTGCCTGATTCAAACGTGCCACCACCTCTTCCCAGTAAGATCCCAACCCCGCACAAGACCAGAACATGTGGCTGAAATCAGCTCCATCAGCTTTACACCTTGGGCATGGTGACCGGGAGCCCCCGAAATACTGTAGGAGTTTAACCGGTGTCAAATAGGCCCTATGTAATGTAAAAAATTGAACTAACTGAAACCTGGCATTCCGCGTACCCTTCCAGGCGTGACGCAGCAATTGAGACCATGTCGTTTCCGGTATGGGTTTACCGAGATCTGCCTCCCATTTGCCTTTTAGAGCATCAAGGGGCGGAAGCCGCTCAGTGGATAGTCGCCTGTAGATGTCACGGGCTGCGCCTCCTCAGGATCAGCGTCGTTGCCAAAAGGGGTCCACCTCCAGATCTCCCTACACTCTGAATGATATAACATACACAGAGCATAGAGGGGATCAGGCGAGGGAAAAGGTAGGGAAGGGTCTGGAACGGGAAAGGGAAGCTGAAACGAGAAGAAAGAAAAAACACAAAGGTAAGTACATTACATACTAACTACTCTCATTGAGTCTCACTAAGGAATGGCCACCCAGAATAGCTTACTTAATCAGTTCTCTTTCCCTCAAAAGAATAGTAGAGTCTTTTCTCTGTGGAAACACCTGGTTGTCCTACAACACAAAAGAACGTGTTATTATTCCGTAAAACAACCATCCTGAATCGAATATCAATAGCCACAACACTCACTCATACCTTCCAGCCTCCCCATAGAATTTCAATGACCAAGAATCTCCTTCCAAATGATGCTTTAGAAAGAGGACAAAAAGTGCCTAAAGAAGGTGAGTCTTATAGGAACAGGATTCCAACACGGAAGTTCAACCAAATCCAAAGTAGTTCCAGAGGTAACAAATCCAAATCAAAAGTATTCCAAAAATAGTTCGAACTCACTCCGTTTCCTGCTTGTTCAATCCCCCACAAGCAAAAAGTAACAAGTCCTGTAAGCAAGGTCCCTTGACAGTTCAAATTACACGAAGCATAGCCAGCAGTACTACTCCAAGTTACATTTAGTACTCACGCCCATTGGCATTCAATTATCCGTAGCAGCCGCTGACTGATGGGGTCCGGTAATGGGAGACCGAACACTAATGCCTTTTCAATGCGCCCGTTCACAGGAATCCTGCCTCACGTCTCAGCCGAGAACACGAGCAGGAAAGAATGTCCGTCACCTCCTGAGCTCCGGGGCAACAGCAAAACAATGTCCTTCCAGAATGCCAGCAGCCGCTGTAGCGTTCACGCAAAAGTTCAAGGAAAAAACAACACGCTCCGCGTCTCAGCCGAGAACGCGAGCGGAATGACTAATCGTATCCGCTGAACGCGAAGAACAAAGTCAGCAGTTACTTGCGAACAGCAGCCGCTAAACGCCTCTTCAGAAGCACTTGTTCGAGAAAGGATTCCAATATCAGCAGAATCGAGAAAACAGGTAATCCAGGCACTGGTTCAAAATTAGGAATCACGTACAGCGAGTGTGCAGGCATTTCCTCCCTAAATGGTTTTGTGGGCTCCTGCCACGCGCTCGGCCTTCTGGTCCATGTAGTTTAGGCAGGCGCATTTGGCAGGACATGACAGTAGAGGCACCTGATAGCCTTAAACGTTCCCGCCGCCATGGTGACATATTGGCAGCCTAGCGATATCGGTGGCTCTACTAACCCCATCTTCCACTGCTGTTGAATTCCTGCTACTAGGGAAGCGTGCAACAAATAGTCTCCCGCGGCAACTCGAAAGTGCTCTTTAAATCCTGGAAGGACAACAGAACCCCGTCTCTATATAAATCACCCAGCATATGGACCCAAGCTCCTCCCAGACAGCCAGCGCAGACCAATCCCCTCCATGTGGGAGGGCCGTGCACATGCCCAGAGGGATCTCCGGAGCATACGGGGAGGGGAATCCTGCACGTTTCTGACTCCGGTTCCAGCATGAGGAGAGAGTACGCTCCTCAAGAGTAAGCTGGTCAAGACTAATCTTCTGCTAAAGAACTAGAAAGGACAATACATGTCGGGGAATAACTCTACCCTGCGGCCCTTCTGGGCCTCTAAACTCTCGAGCCACCGCCTGCTTGAGCCACTGTAACTGCGCCACCAGGTAATACCATTCAAAATCAGGGACCGCCAGTCCCCCCTCCGCCCTTGGCCGCATCAGGGTAGTTAGTGGGACCCTTCTTCTACCTGAACCCCAGATAAACCCAGTAATCAAGGCCCTAAGCCTCCGAAAGAATGACGCCGGGATCCACACAGGCAACGCGCAAAAAAAGTAGAGCAAGCGGGGGAGCGCCACCACCTTCAACAGGGCCACTCTCCCGGCCACTGATAGAGGAAGGGTTCACCAGAACTCCATCCTACCCCGGAGCCCCCTCATCGCCCCGCCCACATTACCCTCCAAAAGGTCAGGCTAAGTGTGGTAAATGCGGACTCCCAGGTAAGGTAAACATTGAGGCTCCCATCACAAACCCCCCACATGCAGAGGTACCCGGTCACCCAGTGCCAAAGGGAACAAACAGGTCTTACCCCAGTTCACCCTCAGTCCCGACAGACGGCCGAACTCCCGCAACAGGGCTTCGGCACCCCGTAAAGAGTCATCGACATCAGCCAAGTATAGCAGTAAATTATCCGCATACAGGGAGATGTAGTGGATCTCTCCTCGTAGCAATAAACCTTCATAAGGCTGTCCCAGTCTAGCATACGCCGCCAGCGGCTCAATCGCTAGGGCAAATAATAACGGCGATAAGGAACAGCCCTGGCGGTTACCTTTTCCCACCTGGTATGCCGTTGAGATGGCACACCCCGTTCGAACCCGAGCTGTAGCAGAGTTGTATAAGAGTCTAGTCCAGCGTACAAACTGATCCCCTAAGCCAAATTCCCTCAACACTTGAAACAGATACGGCCATTCCACGCTATCGAACGCTTTCTCAATGTCTACCGACAACACCACCGCCCCCGGCCTCCTACCGTGTCCATCACCCATGACCCTAATCAGCCGACGTATACATGTCGCTGTGTTACTGGCAGGGATGAAGCCCGCTTGATCCGGGTGTACCAAAGCACTCATGTGTCCCAGGAGTCGCGTTGCAAGAATCTTACTTAGAATTTGGTAATCCATCGTGAGCATTGAAAGCGGCCGATAAGCCGATCTAGAACATGGATCCCCACCACGCTTCGACAGTGGCACTATGATCGCTTCTCTGGTAGTTGATGGCAACCTGCCTAGCTCCCATGCCTCTCTGTACACTGACTGCAAGTGTGGTGCAATGAGGTCTACATACGCCGCATAAAACTCCACAGGGAGGCCATCGGCTCCCAGCGTCTTCCGCCTAGCCATATGCTTGATTGCCGTTCAGATCTCTCCTAAGGAGATGGCCTCCCTCAACTTGTCCCCTTGTTCAGGGTCTAGCCGTGGGAGTTGCGCCGTCGATAGGAAGCCATGGACTCCGTCCGGTAGGTCCCGCATCGTGCTCTGGTAGAGCGATGTGTAATAGATCAGGAACTGATCAATAATCTCCTTCTGTGAGTGTACTAAGTCCCCAGCCGCTGTAGTCAGTGATAAAATCGGAGTACCCCTGGCTGCCGGATTAGCCAAGCAGGCCAGTAAGGATCCCACTCTATCTCTCTCTGCGTGAGCCCGTACCAAGTATTCCTTATAGTCAAAACAGCGTAACCGCTCTATTTGCGTGGCCACTTTCTCACGCGCTGCAAGAACTGCCTCCTGTCCCTCCGTATTCATGTGACCCTCTCTGCCTGGCCAGTCGATCCTCCTCCTGTTCTATCTCATGCAACAACGTTTTGCGAGTTCCAGTTGTGGATGACATACACACTCCTCTCACCACCGCTTTAAAAGCGTCCCACTCCTGGGCCCTACTCGATGCCGTCCTCGAATTCTCCATGAAATAATGCTCAATACCGTCCCTGATCTCAGCACTAAAAACAGGGTCCTCTAGTGTCATAGGGTTCAAGCGCCACGTAGGGATCGCTTGTCGTTGCCTGGACCACTGCACCTTTATCAGACAAGGGTTGTGATCAGAGATTGTCCTTGCTAAATACTCACTACGGTAAGTCAGCTCTTGAGCCCCCCGGGAACACAAAATGCTATCAAGTCGTACATGCAAATCATGTGGTACTGAATAAAATGAGCAATCTCTAGCCGTGGGGTGTGTGTCCGCCAGGCATCTACTAAACCCCAGGTGCTCTGCCACTCTCGCCTCACCTTCGCTAGCCTGTGAACCACAGACTGAGCCAGCGGGGGATGTGACCGGTCCAAATCTACATCAGTGACTGAGTTAAAATCACCCCCCAAAAACACCGTGCCCGCCAAGAATGGCGCCAGCTTCCCAGACAACCGTGAGAAGAAAGCGGACTGCTCTACATTCGGGGCATACACACTGCACAATGCCACATCCCTCCCATCTAGCCGCCCCATTACTGCCACAAACCTCCCCTCCGGGTCCACCACCGTAGTCAAAGGCTGGAAGGGAACACCTGACCTTACCCAAACCAATGTTCCCCTTGCATATGCAGAATAGGTGGTATAAAACAGTTGGCCCCTCTTCGCTGCAGTGCCCGCCCCTCAGCCTGATCAATGTGTGTTTCCTGTAGAAAGGCCACCTGGATCTCCCTAAGCACTAAATATGCATGCACCTTGTAATGTTTCGTCATGAAGTTCAGCCCCCGCACATTCCAGGAGATACACTTCAACTCAAGTCGGGTCCCCATAGTGACGCATTCAACAAAACAGACCCCCTTGTAGCCTAGCAGGCCCACTGACAATCCCCTTGAACCCAAAACATCCCCAACAAACCCACATCCCACCCCTCCCCAGAGCAGGTGCTAAACCACAGTTACCCATCCAAACCCAATCCCAAATAATGGAAACTCTCTGGTAGCTACCAGAGTCTCACAACTAGCGTGAGATCGAGGGGGTGGCCCTACACCAATTCAAGCCAAACAACGATCTCTCCATTCACTCACCCGCGCTCAGCCTCCGGAGCGGAATCCCCCCAGTGCTGCCCCGCCCCCGAGGTGCCCCCCTCCAAGCAATCGCCGTTCCCATCCCTCGTTGCAATAAGACAGCGGAATACACCTCCCGCCGCCGTCTCCAGAACCACACCCGCACCCTCCCCCAACACATGCTGCAGTGACAAATATACCCTCTTACTGCGTGCAAGCTGGAACCATAAACGTTCATTCGTCCAGGAGGCTATCAGCAGTCCCCGGGGTGACACGAGGTATGTTCCGGGAGCCCCCCTCAGAGCCCTCTGACACCAACTCATCCGATCCCCGCTGAGAGCCGGAGTCCGCCAACGAGGCAGCAGCCACCGCTCTCGACATGACGGAGACCGCCTGAAGGGCCGCCCGTCGTTCCAATTCCGTCTGCGATGTCGACGGTGTTTGGCTAGTCACTGCACATTTCCTAGTCCGTCGGCTTCTGCGGGGTTTCGGTCGGGGCCCCTGCCGTTTCCTCTTTCCCCCACCGACCATCAGTCCCAGCTCGGTACAACTCCAGCCAGGTCCAGGCCTCATCCGGTGTACTATAGAAGGACGCCTTACTATCGACCATCACTTTTAGACGAGCCGGGAACAGAAGAGAGTACTGTGTGCCCTCGTTGCGGAGGGCTTCTTGACTGCCATGAAGGAAGATCGGCTGCGCTGGACTTCGTAGGAGTAATCAGGGTAGATGGAGATAGAGGCATTGTCCACCCGATAGGGGCCCATCAACCGTGCTTTCTGCAGGATAGCGTCACGATCTTTGAAGTGCAGCAGGCGCGCCACCACAGGGCGAGGGGGTCGGCCAAGAGCCGACGGGCGTGCCGGCACCCGATGAGCCCGTTCCAACGTGTAAAACTGCGATAAGCCATTATGGGCGACCACATCCCGCAACCAGGCCTCCAAATAGGTGATCAAACTGTCCCCCTCAATTTTCTCGGGCAGGCCCACCACCCGTATGTTATTGTGCCGATTACGCCCTTCGGCATCCTCAGCTCTTCTCTCTAGGTGCTGCACTCTGCGCAACAAGTCTCCCATTGCCGCATCGGTCGCTTTCTGAGCCGGCTCCAGCACTTCTAAGGTGAGTTCCACATGCTTGACACGGTCCGCCAGCTTCCCATGGTCCGCTCTCAACAATCCCAAGCTCATCGACACCTGCGCTATGTCATGGCGCAGTTCTTCCTTCGTGTCTGAAATAGCCTATAGAATTTGGTCCAACTGCTGTTGCTGCAGCCCCGCTGCCGGCGCTTCGGATGGATCCAGAGCGTGACCCTCCAGCAGATCCTCTGCGGGGTCAGGGGGCGTCGCCCCAGGTTTTGGCCGAGGTTTCCCCATGTCCCAGGCCCAGCCACTTTCCAATACGGCCGCCAATCGGGAGCTCGCAGTGGCAATCCCCAGAGGCACGGGCGTCAGCGCCGGGGGTCCGCAGCCGTCACTAGATTCCAGTCGGTCTCCAACAGCGCCGGCCTCCTCCCTGCTAGTCAAACACAATCTCAGGTGTGCCCCTCAGGGAGTCAGATGCCACCACACAAGAGCAGTTCCGCCAGGAGGGTCCCCAATCGCCACCAGGGGCTGGGTAATTCCAACCGGGCTGCCTCCCCAGCAACCCAGCTCACCTCCACGGCCACAGTGTCAGGCTGGCCCCAGTCACCGCAGGCCGCCGCCCGTATCACCTGTCCGACCCCCTGGCCAGCTCCGCACCCCTCACAACGCACACCGGCACTTGTAAGCCGCCGCCTTCCCCGACTCCTGCCACACATGGAGAGTCCCCAGTATTGATGCCCCCTAGGATGGGGTGGTCCGCCAGTGTGCCACAGCCCAGTCCCTCTCTCCACCAGTTCCTCTCTGGACACCACACCGGCAGCGGGGTCTCCGATTGTAGCACCCCGGCATCAGCAAAGGCCACGTGCCCCCCCCCGCAGCCTGCGCCGGTGCACCGTCGTCGTCGCCCTCCCTAGGGCCGTCAATCTAAATGCACATGCAGGTGCCGATGGCCCCCAAGATGGTCAGGGCGGGCACCCTCCAACACACTCCAGTCCAGACTCGCTCACCGCTGTTCCCCCCCCTCGGTCTCCTCACCAGCCACCGGGGACTCCGAGTACAGCTCTCCGATGGGCCAATCCAACCAGCACGCCGGCCCAGCTCCGCCACCACAGCCGCCACTTCACGCTGGGGGAAGACGTGTAGGAACCAGCCGGCCGTTCCCACCAGTGCGCAGGCGGCCGCCACCAAAGCCGCAGCACAGCGCACCTCGCCGGTCACCCCGCAGCTCCACCGGCCCAGGGGCCCGACGGTCCTCCGCAGGTAGGATTCCCCAGGAGCAGGCGCCGGTAGTCGAGCCTACGGCTCAGTCCGCAACATCCCTGCCGCAGGGCAACAGCAGCAGGCGCAGCTCCCCAGTTCTCGGCACTGCCGCGTCCGGTCCACTCCTCGTCCGTGGCGGCCCTCCAAACAATCGAGGCCGGGGATGTGTGCCGTAGAAAAGGCCTCGCAAAAGATGGCTGGCGTCTTCAGAGGGAGCCGGTAAGAATCGTCATTCCAGCGCTATCAGTGATCCGCCGCACGATCCCCAGGAAGCATACAGGGATCCACACTGTCCCAGGGGGCCCCCCGGAGTCGCAAGCACCAACAGGGCAACAGTGAAATCAGGATAAATCGCAAGGCAAGCGTGGAGCCCTCAGCTCACGCGTCCATGCTCGCTGATGGTCAAGCCACGCCCCTCAACTTGGGGCTTACATATTGGATGAATTACATTGACCCCCTTATATCCTTTAGAATGCCTTGTTGCATCATTGACTCAATCACAGAAGTAATCCCAGCAATTGTTTCAGGGTTCAGATTATACTGTAAGATTCTTGGGTTTTACATTTATGCAAACAGGATAAACTCTCTCTATGAGACCAATATATTTTCCTGAAAAATGTGAGACCTCAGGCTTTACTGTATCCCTAAGGTCAGGTGGTAAGTCCTCACCAGTCATCAAAGGGTACAATCCAATGGCTGACCCTTGACTCGCCAATTTAAAGGTGATGTCTTTATCATGAGTTTGAAACTCCACTTCCTTTGGCGTACAATAAATAAGGCAATTTAACTTGCACAATAATTCTCATCCTAGGAAGCTCACAGAACTCAAATCACGCACCACAAATTAGCAATTTGTTAAAACGTAAATACCACGCTAACTCTAGTACTGTTCTTTAGGTATTTATTATGTTCAAGCAGATGACCACCAACCCATAGAGGCAGCTGGGCATAACTGATTCCCAATTCAAAACATTCCCCACAGCCCAAGGTTGTACATTGTGCTGTCATCGATGACCACTTAGAATGTTATAGTCTCCCAGCCACCGATGACCTAGAGCAGATTCCAGCACTAGGTACACAATGCTCGTCAATAGATCATAACACATCTTTCCCCCATAAAATATTTGACAACTTTATAGCAATAGAGGAACAAGAAATAGAAATAAAAATAATAACAACAATGCACTATTTATTTGCATGTAATTAATAAAAGAAGAGAAAAAAACCCAAAGTAAAACATCTTCCAAGAAAACAATAATGAACATGAATGTGGAAATTCCCACCAATATCATTTCATAGTCACTGTGCCCCATTGGATGGAACCTTGGTCTCTTGATAATCCTCTAATAATGTGACTGAAATCATCAGACCGAACAGTTGTGCTGATGGGGTTACCACTCATCAACAAACTAACATTGTCAAAAGGATTATCAGACCACTTGGTCAACCTCGACATGCTTCACACATCACAAAAATAAAGACAACCACATTCTTTCTTAATTCAGCGATGATAAATTATCCCATATACTTGGAAAGTCCCTTTTTCAACAACCCTGGTCTCTTGACCAACACTTTCTCCCCAACCCTCCAAGACCTAGTCTGTGCACCTATTTTAACATCAAACCTGGCTTTGTATTTCTCTTGATTAGAAACTCTTTTAGACATAAAATCTTCCTCCATTTTCTTTTCCAGTGCACAACTTTAGCCATGGTGGACTCAGTTTATCACATGGTTTCTGGCTTCTCAGGACACTAAAAGAAGACACAGAAGTCACAGAGTTGGGGGTGCTACAATGAGCCCACCATGTTTCTCTAAGCATACATTTTGAAGAAGATCTTGTCTGTAAAGCCCTTTGTACACAGCTCTTCACCAAGTTGTTCATGCTCTCCTCCAGACCATTCACTTGCGGAGAATACAATGCTGTTTCAAAATGTACATAGACATCTTTGAGGAAGAGACAAATCTCCTGTGACACGAATTTTACCCCGTAGTCAGCAATGAGACATTTCAGGAAACCCTTTCTCGAAAATTAATCAGAAGGAAATTCAATTACCACCTTGGTATTAACCATAGGTACAAATTTGGTGACTACCCACATAGAGGTATAATCAACTAATAATAGCACATATTGTTCATTATTGGACAGGAGCTCAAAAGGTCCTGCGATATTCAATCCTAGTTTTGTCCAAGGCTCCGTAGGAATTTCCACCGGAGACAAGGGGACTGCACCTGCTTTCTTGCTCCTAACAATATTACCACATTCCCAACAGTCTTTCACCGCTTCTTCAATTTGCCGATCCATACTAGGCCACCAATACCATTCATGAACCCTAGCCTCTGTCCCCCCTCAAAAGTTTTTCATCAACAATGCATAAAACAAATGCGACTTTGACTAATTGTACAAAACCTGGTAATATTGAGTGTGTCGGTTCACAACAGAAGCCCTTAGGGGGTAACAGCAATAGTAAGTCATACCTGTTTGGTAAACAAATAGTTTACCAAACAGGTACACCTTACGTAGTAAAGATGCCTGGGGGGGGGGGAATTCATCATCTACAGAAATCACGCCAGGTTACACCTCAGTAAAAAGCAAACAGACGGAGGGTGTGATCATTCACAAGAAGATGGTCTCTGTGAGAATACTACGGGATCTAGCTCTACAACAGAAAACCTTCTTTTAGGGTTGATTTCAGAGATGAGAGACAAATTTAGTGTATCAGAAAGTGATCAACGGAGGATCCAAGGTGCCTGTGAAACACTAGAAAAAATGATAAATGAAATAATGGACAGAGTGGAAGCAATAGAGATCGCAGTCGATGATCTCACGAAACGAGTCAATGTGAACTCGGGGGAGATCAGGAGATTAAATCAGAAGGACAGAGTATTGGCAGACAAACTGGAAAGTCTGGAAAACAATACCAGAAGAAACAACATTCGCATTTTGTATTTTCCGGAAGATCTTGAGGGTGGAGACATTAAGTCTTTTATAGTTAGCCTCCTAAATGAAACCAACCCCGAAATTGAGAAAACAATCCTCGAAAACAACATCCAGAGAGTACATCGGTGTCCCTTCACTAGACGGCCTGGAAAAAAGAACGCAAGGAAAATTGTAATGAATTTCAAAACCTACTTGATAAAAGAAGCCATCCTTTCAGAGGTATTAAAAAAGGGGAATACAATAAGGGAGGCTCGTCTTTTCGTATAAGAAAGGACATTTCACGCACCTCACAGGACAGGCAGTGGGAGTTGGGGAAGCACATACAGGAATTGAAGACCTTAGGGGCCAACGCAAAACTTCAATTCCCCGCCTCCCTGAAGGGGATGTGGGAAAATAAAGGGCCATATGTATCAACATCCTGATTTGCAATACTCAAATAGCGATTTTTTAGAAATCGCTATTTGAGAATTGCAAATAGGGATGTAAGTAAAAAATCGCCATTTTTTTTGCGATTTGTTAATATTCCTTAATATCCTTATTCTTATCCTTATTCCTTATTTATCATTTGTCACTAATTTACAACACAGGTATATATTGGTGAGATTTCGGTTAAATTACATTCCCTTAATGTTGGGCCTTCCATGAAACAGCCTCCAATCTCCCATTTTGTACATGTGATGATCGATCAATCCAAAATGATTTGCACTTTCTGTTTTTCTGTAAATACTACTGCGATGAAAGAAAAAGGTTTATTGTCCACCTGTTGTGTAAAATGAATTTTAAACAGTGTTATGTGGCCCTTTACTTTTTACAGTCATTATCTGACCCCTTTACATGTTTTGCAGTAGTCTTTCTTTTTATCAGCATTAAAAAAAGAGACTTTTCAGCCGATGCACTTTACCCTAAATATAAGAACTGATTTATTGACTTGCCACAATAACTACATGTGTTTATGAATTAAATATATATTTTGTAATCTTTATAATGAGACCATTGTATTTTATTATGTATTTGCTGCTGGAAATTTGTAATTTTTGTATTTTAAGCCTATTGCAATATTGAAATGTTTTACGTGTAGTATACTTATTATGCCTTCATTGTGATGGTGAAATAAAGTTATTCTGACTTACTGAATAAGGATCAGCGTTGCAGTATCTACTCCCAGCGCCCATAGGCTGCACTCATGGTAGTTGCGAATGTTTGTGCCAGAGCCTGGAAAGGAAGGAAGGAAGCGAAAAGCACCTCCCCCCACCCCCAAATCCCATCTCTCGCCACACTTTTACACCAGAAGCATATGTCACCCAAGGAAACCCAAATCCCAGAAAAAACGTTCTATGCCACTTTGGGAATTCATTGTGAATGAACAGAGGAAACCCATGAAATGCACAGGCTTTAAGAAGACAGCTGCTGCCAATCAGCCAATAGGTCGAAGTCCCAAACCCCACTAGGCATTGTGTCCGGAGGTCTACACCACTTAGTCCGGACTAGACATGTACCCGAGACCTGGAAGCTATTCAATAAAAGGATGCTTGGACTATCAAAGAACGTGGCTTCGGAAGAGGTCAGACTCAGAGTCCGGCTGAGAGACAGAGAAGTCTGCCGACCTCAACCGAGAAAGGGTCACTTTGTCTTGGCCTTTCCTTTCAGTCTCCACAGCGTGGTCTGCAGCCAGACCCCCTGATAGCTGCGGCTGCTTCTGGGAAGAAGTAAATGGTGATTCGGAGGGGGCCGCCCCACAACCCCTCTGGGAGTGAGTTCAATACCTCTGAGACCTGGGCAACATTTGAGAGGCTGGAGCAGGAAGGATACGTCAAGTATTGGGGGAGGGGAGGCCGTCCCACTGAGCCGCCGCTCCTCCATGAGCCACTGCCAAGTCGCTTCGGGGGAATCAAAGAAGTGAGACTTATTGAGATAGATGACTGAGCTCGCAGGGAAAAGAAGCAATATTGCAGGCCCATGGCTCTCAACTTTTGCTTGACTTCAAGATAGGACTCCCTCGCCTGCTGCAATTCCCTGGTGTAGTCTGGGAATATGAGGACCTTTGCGTCACTGCACCGCAGTTCGGAGTGGGAGCAGGCCTCACTCAGGATCATGTCCATTTCCTAGTAATTCAAAATCTGGACAACGATAGGTTGAGGGGAGGCTCCTGGAGGATGTATAGGAGTCAAAGCCCGGTGTGCCCTCTCCACAGAGAAGCTTGGGGAAAGACACAAATCTGGCACCCAGAAATGAATCCAGGTCTCAATGAAGTCAGTCATTTGCTGGTGGGCCATGTCCTCAAAAGGCACCCTAATGATGTGGATGTTGTTGCGCCTCGAGCGATATTCTGCATCTTCAGCTTGGGCATGGAGCTCTGATGCGTGGATAACCTGGGCCTTGAGATTAGAGACGTCATCCTCGACAATGGAGATCCAAGATACATTTTTCCTTACCCTTGTTGTGCAATTAGGAAACAATATTCAAATCATCCATTTACAGATAATGTTGTCAATACTCAGATTACTATGTAACTAAGATAGTCACATGAAACAAATGAGAAAATGTGATTGCATAATTAGAATATGTATTACCTCTCCCCCTTTCTCTCCATCTCTGCTTTGTTCTACTTTAAACATGTACTTTTCTTCAAAACTAATAAGATTTTTCTCTTTCCTTCCCTCTTATGTTATGTTGATACTTGTGTGTCCCTGCAAGGACACCGTATGTTGTTAGTTCATTCTTGTGTCCCAGCGTGGACACCGTACAGCCACTTGTTGTCATGAACTGTCAGTTGGAATGTTGACAGTTGACAGCTGATGACTCATGGAGAGGCCGCATACCCTGTGCTCCGCCTCATGTGGAGCCTGTGTTAGTGAATCTATAAAGGACTTATTCTTTCTACATCTTCACGTCTCAGGAGAGTTCTTTACTTTACTTTACTTATTTACACAAAGGTGTCGATCTTGGTTTAGGTACTATTTTTTACCTATTGAATAGTTTGGATACATTTTGTAAATTATATTAGTTACATACCGAATAATTAGAATCAGAATATATACACAGAGATTAAGACTTAGAATCTGTGTGAACTCTACTATTTTAAGATGGCGGCGTATGTTTATTATGACAAGAGCAATAAGGATTATCAATGGCATATGAGTTTACCAATACTTTGTGCAGATAAATAGAATAACAAGAGTATATTATAGAACGGTACATCTAGAATCATCACCACGCTAACGACCATAGCTAAGTGACTGAATGCCATGCAATGAAAAGAATATTTTTGTCAGCGTATATAATAATCAAGAGAACTTTATTATATATTGTGAAAATACTAATTTACAACAGCTACTGTAAGATGAATACCAAACTATATCTATATATAAAAACGAATGTATGTCTGTCTGTCTGTCTCTCTGTCTGTTTGTCCTTTATGCATTACGCTGGACTTAGGACTTCTTGTAACCGCATCGCGGCGTTTTGGCCGCCATCTTGGGGTGGGTAGCCAGGAGGTGCCGATTAACGGGCGCCATCTTGGGTGTGGGGCCAGAGGTCTGCCTCGCAGGACTCCCGCGCTCAGAGGAGTTATTAAAAGCAGGAACTTCCTCAGCTCAGGTAGACTATTACTTGCCACTGCACGCCCGCGTAAGCTGCTGCTACCTGCTGATTTTATAACTTTAAAATACTCACTTGCACTTGCACTTGCACCTGCACCATCACGCTGCTCGAAATTAGGACGCAGTCGCTTTTCGCAAATTGTGGACATCTTTTGGGGCCATAATTACCAACCAGCACTTTAATCGTGTTGCCACCCGCATTTTGCGGGACTTAGGACGTCTTGTAACCGCATCGTGGCGTTTTGGCCGCCATCTTGGGGTGGGTAGCCAGGAGGTGCCAATTAACGGGCGCCATCTTGGGTGTGGGGCCAGAGGGCTGCCTCGCAGGACTCCCGCGCTTAACGGCTACTTAAGATGTGCCTTTCTCAAGCGCGCAGCGTAGGCGCGCAGCGGGCGCGCCGGAGGTGCGCTAGAGGTAAGCCCGTTTGCGCCCGTTCACGCACAGGATGTGCCGGGTGCCAGAAATGCTGCCTCTTCGTCTCGAGCTGTTCTTACTTATTCACGTGATGAACTTATAAGCCTGAACTCCGGCACTATTCCCAGTCGCCAGCCTTATACCATCAGTAGGCATCAAGAATCCTTGTCCTGTGGCTTGCTGAATTTGAGATCTCTCAGCAAGCATTCTGAAGAATTTACGCTACTCATTGAGTTTCATGAGTTAGACGTACTCTTCATGACAGAGACTTGGACTAGAGTGAATAGCACGGTGGAACTGGGTTTAGCTTGCCCTCCTGGCTACAAAATCAGACACAATCCCCGGGTGGGGGCCAGAGGAGGAGGAGTTGGGCTGATTTTCAGGGAGACACTAGATCTTTCTCAGCTCGATATTAAGGCAATCCCAGGTTGTGAACTGCTGGGTTTCTCCATAAATGGTCAGGGAGGTGTTTTACATATTGGGCTGTTGTGCTATAGACCCCCGGCCAGCGCTCTGCCTGCTGTGACTGAGCTTATTGATATTATTATGATTTATCTAACTCCCACACAAGGTTTATGGTGTTGGGGGATTTCAATTTGTGGCCGCATGGACCGACTGATTCTGCTTTCAATGAGTTGGTCCAGGCCTGCCGCAACATCCAGCTGCAGCAGCTAGTACTACCTCAGACCCATTTAAAGGGTCATGTCTTAGATTTGATCTTCGCAGACGTATGCCAGGTGACCATACGGAATATCCTACCCCAGTGTTGGACGGATCATGCGCTCGTCCATTTTTCTCTCTCACTTACTGCCGCCTCAGTGAAGAAAGGCAGTTTAGGAGCCACTAAGGTGGGTAGACAATGGTCTAAACTCCTTTAACAGTCAACTCTGCCTACTCTGCTTCTGGATGGCTTCACCTTGGGAGATAGTGAGGATGTGAGCTATGAGACCCTTAGCCAGCGAATTTTGGCCTCATTGGACTCATTGGCCCCACTGCGAAAAACTAGAGTTAGGACCAAACACGCCATGCCGTGGTTCTCAGGGGAACTTCTTCAGCTTAAACTCCAGTGCAAACGGGCTGAGCGTGCCTGGAGAAAGCAGTACCTTGAATCAGATAGAGCTCTTTTTAAACAGGCACTGGCGATCTATAAAGCTCAGATCAGACGTGCCAAGGCTAGATTCTTAGAGGAATCGCTATTGTCAGCCGCGAACAAGTCTCAGGCCCTATTCAAGATTGTTAAAGACTTGGCGCGTCCTGCCTGTATTGCAAATTATATTCCTGCCTCTCAATCTTTATGTGATTCGTTGGCACAGGCCTTTGAGGACAAGATTGCTACCATCCTGAGCAATCTTGCTACACCGCCAGGCTCTGACTCTCAGTCCTTGCCTAATCTCACTTCGATTTTTATCACGGAGAGAGATGCTAGGCTAGTCCGGCTGAACAGTTTTCCTCTGCCGTCCTTTGAGGATTTTTGTGCATTGGCTAACGGTGTCTCTTCGGGCTCACCGTTTGATCCACTTCCACATAAGTTTTGGAAACTGTTCCGTGAAGAGCTTTTTCCCCCACTTTTTTCAATCTGCTGTCAGTCCCTCAGGTCTGCACAGGTCCCGGATTGCTGGAAGCAGGCGGTGGTCTCTCCACTTCTGAAGAAGGAAACTTTGGATCCCACCTGCCCAGCAAATTACAGGCCTATTTCTCTACTTCCATTTCCAATTAAAATTCTAGAGAAATTGGCCACAAAACATCTTTCCAGCTTCTTAGAGACCAATGCTTGCTTGGACGTGGCTCAATTCGGTTTTAGACCAGCCCATGGGACGGAGTCAGCATTGGTGACGGTTTTGGATGATCTCCGGACGCGTGCCGACCAAGGTCAGGCAGCCTTTTTAGTGCTGCTCGACATGTCGGCCGTGTTCGACACGGTCAGCCACACGATCTTGATCAGGAGACTGGAGGAAGTGGGGGTGTCTGGCTTGGCCCTTGATTGGTTGGTGTCTTACCTTGGTAATAGGCACCAGGTGGTGGCCCTGCCACCCTTTAAATCTAACATCAGAAGGGTTGGGCAGGGCGTGCCTCAGGGGTCGGCCATCAGCCCGATTTTATGCAATCTCTACCTCCGTCCCCTGATCAAGCTGATAAAATCTTTTGGCATAGCAGTCACCAATTATGCTGACGACACCCAACTTATCTTGTCGTTTGAGGGAAAGGAGGTTGTGTCACAAGAGATCTTTCACCGTTGCATGACTACTACGGCGGAATGGTTGAGCCACAACTCCTTGCAATTTAACAGCTCCAAAACCGAGGTGTTGCACTGCTCAATGGATCGCACCCCTAGGCCTCTTCCACAGGATTTTTGGCCTCCTTCTTTTCAGGGCACTAGTTTACCAGCTGAATCCGTTCGGAACCTGGGGGTGATGTTTGGTTCCAACCTGCAGCTGGACGTGTCCGTGAATAATACGGTGGCCACCTGTATGGCACTGCTTCGTACGCTGCGGAAGATTCTACCCCTGCTTCCTGTGCAGGCCAGGCCAGAGGTAGTGCAGAGCATCATCTTAAGTAGGCTTGACTACTGCAACGCACTACTTCTGGGGGCGCCTATGACTTTGGTGGGAAAATTGCAGTGCGTACAGAACTTTGCTGCTAAACTGGCCCTTTCGCGCCGACGTTCTGACTCATCTGCTATGGCACTTAGGGATCTTCACTGGCTGCCAGTCCTTCAGCGGATTGATTTTAAAGCCCTTTGGTTGGTATTTAGAGCCCTTCATGGACAGGGTCCGTCTCCACTGCAGGACTTGTTCTCCTGGTACACCCCGTCCATATCTCTCCGCTAGGCCTCAGCCTGCTTGGTAGTAGTTCCCAAGATTCTGAAGACCCGGATGGGAGGTCGGTCCTTCAGGTTCACTGCAGCGAGACTGTGGAACTCTCTACCGTTGTGCTTGAGAAGTATGGGAGATCTCCCTTCTTTCAAGAAAGCTCTAAAAACACACCTCTTTCCTAGAATAATGTTAGCTGAGCAGTAGCTGTAAACATCGTGTATGGGTTACAAAAGTCTAAAGCGCCAGGATACCCGTTGGGTGACAGCCATTGCGCTAAACAAGTAAGCCAATACATACATACATACTACACCATTCATCCGATCGCCATGAAACGTTGAGAAGTTGTTGAGTACACTCCCGCTAAGGTTTCTGGCATATGCATTACTACACCATTCATCCGATCGCCATGAAACTTTGGGAAGTTGTTGAGTACACTCCCGCTAAGGTTTCTGGCATATGCATTACTACACCATTCATCTGATCGCCATGAAACTTTGGGAAGTTGTTGAGTACACTCCCGCGAAGGTTTCTGGCATATGCATTACTACACCATTCATCCAATCGCCATGAAACTTTGGGAAGTTGTTGAGTACACTCCCGCGAAGGTTTCTGGCATAAAAATGTTTAAAATATCGGCCCCCAGGGCCCTCATAATCTTTTGAATACTGTTGTACGCACCAGACAGAAAAACAACAAATTGTGTATCCACAAGCACTTCAATAAATAAATAGAATTAAAACACCATTCATCCGATCGCCATGAAACCTTGGGAAGTTGTTGAGTACACTCCCGCAAAGGTTTCTGCCATACATTTTTTTTAAATATCGGCCAACCAGGGCCCTCATAATCTTTCGAATACTGATGTACGCACCAGACGGAAAAACAAAAAATCATGTATCCACAAGCACTCGAATAAATAAATAGAATTAAAAGGACACTTTGAAATGTTTTCCATATTAAAATGAATAAGTTTTAATAAAAATGACACAATGTAAATTGAATGTTATCAGGACGAGTTTCCTTAAATTTCCTTTCTTAGGAGATCGCAGCAACGCGCGACGGGTAAGCTATAAAATATAATTTGAAACTCGCGTGAGCTAAATTAATCTAAGATGGTGGCGTAATTTTGACGATGATTAAGATTAAGATTATCGTGGAAAATAAATTTACCAATACTTATTTTTAACCTTAGGAACTAGAATAATTAAGCATAGTATTGCAAATTTTAAATTAACACTACGTTAATAACTGAAATCGGTATAAACTTATGACTGGTAAATGAAAGTATGTGACGTACACAAAGGTTTATTTAATATTACCACTTAATATGTACATACACATGATATTATAATTATAGTAGGGTAGACTCTTATTTTGTATAAGAAAAACTCAGAAATTAAGAGTTGTGATGATATATTACATGCAAACTAAACAACTCTAAGATGGCGCTTAGAGTTGCGTTCTAACGTATGTGATTAGGATTGCGTATGGTTACGTAAATTGGATAAATAGGAAGACAAAGATGAGGACTGCGGTGCACGCCAAATGATTGGGATGCCCGATACGGAGACTCCTGAAAAGTAAGGTATAATAGCAAAACTATTATAGTCTTCTCTAGGTTTGACCATATATCAGAGGTTAATCATTTATGCAACAAAGTGTTTTACTTGAAGTTTTATGCACATATAACTTATTTCGAAGTTTAAAATCCGCACAGATAACAGTCTCTCCAGGAATTACTTTGCAAGCCGAGACCGTAGTACTTTATGCATAACTGTGACAATTCGATATAAAGGGGAAGAGAGGCATATTATCGAGTACCTATATACTTATCCGCTGACAGATGATGAGTCTTAATTCTAGTACGTATTTCTCTGAAACTATTTAAAATTATACATCAATAGTTTTTGTTACAAGAACAGAGAATACTATAACTCTAGTAATGACATGAAAAATATAATGAGCAGTGTAGGGCAATTCAAGACGAAATATCTTTGCCCCTGCTCAATTGCGACAGCTATGGTATTGGGAATTGTAGTTCATGAACACGTGATCAACTACTTTACAAAACTGTATTATCAGAGATGTATCGCATGTCTGATCTTACTCCTGTGCGCATAAATAAGGTGAGCGAGTATACAATCAATCACCATATAGTGTTGTGCTTTAAATATTAATCACAACGGCAGGTGACTTTAAATTAATAAATGCAATGCCAATGAGTGTGTATGAATATACACACTATATATAATTTTATTTTCTGTATTTTAGCCAGTGGAACCTTTGATTTTCCCTCTAATAAATCACAAGGACGTTGTTGACCCCCTCACTTGCAAGGATTTGAGCAGCAAGTTAGAAGGTGAATTTAACCTTAGATATGTTATATACCATTACCATAGAGGAAGGCATCTTGGATAACCATTGAAGGTGTTTGTGTCTATTTACAGGGGTGTTTTTATACAACAATATAAGGTGATATTTCAAGATTGATGAATATAGTTTAATAGCGAGAGACACTGAAGATCAAATCAGGTGCCTACTCAAGTGCCTTACTTATGTATTTTTGGTGTGGTGTAGGTTCTTTCCCTATTCTTGCTCAGACTGCTGTATCTACTTTTTTGGAGAAGGACTATCTCTTTGGTGATGGACACTCTTTGAAAGTTAATCATGGGTGTAGAATAGACTACAGTGAAATGATGTGTCTAAACTGTAGTGTAACTGACTGTTTTCTCTTTGGGTTCACAGCCCTGAAGAAGTCTTTCTTGTGCTAAAGCACAAGACAAAACACGTGTTGGCTATCAATGAATTTATCTTTGCATCAAGCTGTATCTTGAAGACTATCATTGAATTTATCTTTGCATCAAGCTGTATTTTGGAAACAGACTGGACTGTGAATATTGGAATAAAGAAAATTAAAATTTGAAACAACGTATGAAGACTGTCTCAATATTTTCGAATTATAAAAATATTTTTTTGACTGTAAATATTGATTTGGGTGCTCGGGGTAGAACCGCTATTCTTTGTATTGTATTCCTTCTTTCTGAAGAATTTATGTGGTAGAATTGGTAACCAACCACTCTTCCCCTTGGAGCACCCCCTAGATACATATCTTTAATTCATACAGTGCCCTATACTTCAGTTGAGCACCCTGAGTGTGTTTTTTTACCTGGTTACCAAGTAGAAGTTGTCAAGAGATCCAGGATTCCGCCTCCATGATTCAAGCTGTAGCATTGATGAGGTCTTGTTGGAGTAACACCATGTCCATTCTGACCTCTCTGACCTTGGCTCCACCGCTGCCTGTGAGAACTGGATAGCTTGTTGGATGACTGCAAGATCATTAGATGTAGATGTGGGTTTCCCACAATCGGAATAACCGGCAGGACCGGAAACAAACCACGTGGTATAGTGCGCCATTTACATTTGCGTCGAAGCGGAACACGGTTCTTTATCTTTCCCCATGATAAAGGCACCACAAGGAACCACAGTAGTCGCAAAAGACTGGTCTGCGGCAGCGCCAACGTCTTCTAGACACACCACCCTAGGGAAGGGAGGGGAGGATAGGACATATGCCAGAGACAGGTAGAAAGTTTGGGTCCGGGTCGCTTCCAGGAACCACCTCGACCTGCTATGGTGGATGGAGGGGCCGTGCATCGCGCCATGGAAGGTCACAGGCTCATAGACGCTGTTTCACTGAGTGACAGTCCTGTGTTATTTAGGGAAGAATGCCCACGCTCGAGGCGACTCAACACTGATCCTTGCTACGAACCCGCCCAGCAGGTAAGTGCATAGGCCACAGTCTCTGGCTGCCCTGTGGGTGCCGGCGTCTGCGCAGCCAATGGCGCCATCTCCTCCGGGCCAAACCTCATCCCAGTGGCACCGTACCTCGCAGCAGCCCCTGCGTCCCAGAGTCAGTGGGTCTGGAGCCGGTGCCACTAATCACAATTCACAGCCAGGCATGGCCCACAACATGAGCAGAACACCAGGGATGGGAAGGGGAGCGCCCACCGAACACACAATCTCCAGGCAGGGGCGCGCCCCAGGGGCACTGCAATGATATGTGCAGCAACGCCACCCCTACTTCAGGATGTGTAGGCCATGACCTCAAGGCTGCACCGCAGCCCCGTTGTTTATGAGACAGTGAGCCCTACCAATGGCCTCACCACCCATATGTGCCCACCCCCATCCAGGTGAAGCGGGGACAGGAGAACCGCTGGCCCTCCGGCTGCCTCAATCAGCGCCCGGAGCAATGAGGAAGCCCAGGGCAAAACCATGGCTCTAGTGCCCTGCTGCAGGGCGGCACGCATGCCCCATCAGCTCACCGTTGATATGCCCGCTGTGGTCAAGCCTGGCCGCGGACAGGGCTAGCACCACTAAGCCACTGGCACACCTGGCCAGAAATGGGCTCCAGGCAGCAGCAGTAAGTCCAAAATTAAACCGGATAACTGGGTTCTGGACGGAGCTCCGCTAGTGAGTGACCGCCATGTTGGCCGCCTTGGTCACACCCCCTGAAGAATCTTTTTAAGTTGACTGAGACAAAAAGTGAGTTAACAATGATAAACAATTTAACTTTTGTGAAGCCCATTTGGCCTCACAATAAGGACCATGAGTCAATTCAATAATTGGAGTTAAGTAGTTTTATTTCCAATTACTAGTCCATCCATATATGCAAGTCTGGAAAATATTAAAGAGATACAGGATTACAGCTGGCAAGCTAAAATATTGCAATTGGTTCAGTTTGAAAATGATGAGATACAAATTATTCACAGCCATATCAATACAAAAACTGAGAATTGCAAATATGTGCTCCTTAAACAAACTCTAATTCTCCCTCTCAAACATGAATAAGTTCTAAAGTATTCAGCCAAGACTGTATATCTAGAATAAGGATGATTCATAGAATATAGTCTCAAGGGAATACGGAAATGCAGGAAGTTGACAGCATAGTGAAGACTGCAGTAAAAGTGTCCCAGAATTGGAATAAATGTTTAGTGTGAAGCTTCACTAATGCAAGAATAAAGGAAACCAAGAGGTCTGCACCACTCAAAGTCTAAGGGAATCTGCCTTAACTTCTAACAGTGTAAAACAACAGAGACTTCAGCAAAAATCGTATCTCTTCCCACCCCTCCAGGAGTCAATTGTGTCCATCCTCATGTTGTGCATTTACAACACTACCCGAATTTCCCATCCCACAGAACTTGGACAGATGCTGCAGCCTTAACCCCTTCCATGCGCCGGACGGCCGGCGGCCGTTCGACGTCACGGTGGGTGTGTGCGGAGGGTCCGAACCACGCCCACGCCATAAATCACCCGCACCGCGGCGGAATTTTCGCCGCGGTCAAGGGGTTAAATATCCCTCCATTCCTGATACGCGATAAATAGGAGGCTTCCTCTGCTCAATAGGTCTTCACGTTTCTTACCAGTGATTTCTTTCCTCAAACCTTACTATCAAGAAACTAATACATACAACAATACTCCGTTTCTCTAGCTAATGAAAAGTTAAGAACGCATCTGCAAAGCTAAGAACATTCTAACCAAGCAAAGCATATTTGAGAATCCCAAGGCCTTTACTCAGTCTAACTTTAATTAATATTTAAATGTGCACTTTAAATACATGGTTATACTTGCGCACATATAATTCAAAAGCAAATGCAAATGTGAATAAGTGCGTACATGATTACAATTTCTAATATGACTTTCAGAATATAAACAAATGTGACTTAAAGTATAAATGCAACATGGATACAGAATACATCTTCTTGTTTGACTGAACATTAGTGCACCCGTTTATAAGCTTTTCTTTCTCGGCAGTTACATTTCATTAATGCGTTTATATGTTCACACGTGTTAACATTATTAAGGCACCCAGTCGATGTAATGTCAAATATAAATGCAGATTGTGCATTGATGACATGTAAGGGATGGAGCCTAAATTGTGCTCCTCCACCAGCTTTATTTTGTACAGTCGTGCCTATGGGCATGATCACCATTGGGCCACTGTTGCTTTAAGACTCCTCTTGCTACCCCATTCCCAGACTTTTTTCATTTGTCCATCTAACTGTTTGGGCACTTCTCTGGCTACTTCTGTAAAGTCCTGACTTTGTCCCACTTCAGTCAGCCCCTTAACCCTCTGTAAATTGTTCAATTCCGGTGGTCTGGCTCCATTCATGGCTATATATGCAGAGACAAGATCAAGCACTAGGCACCGTAAATACTGGTGCAACAGTTGGCATATCGAGGGTGTGCTATCATTTAATCAGCCTTATTGGCTGGGAGTCCAGAGAAGTTCAAGGAAAGCTTTTTTTAAATTAAAAAAAAATGTTTTTTTCCAATCATGAGTTTTCTGTAGTTCCTGCTTATTGCCATTCTCAAAGTTTGAAAACATTCCTGGATTATCATTACTTTCTTCCGCACATAATTTTCCCTGCATAGCAAGATACTTTTCAACACAAAGCAAAACAACTTTCTATCTAATGAAATGCAGCCAAATGGGAAAAGGTATACAGATTATTTCTCTATAGGATTACCTTCAGCAGAGCTTTTCTATGTTCAATGGCATTGCACAGAAGAACACTAAGGGCCCGATGTTACAAAGGCTTTGTATTAACATACGATTGTGAGGAATGTCTTAGCTGCACATGATCTCAATTTTGTGATTCCTTGGATTCCTTGGATTGTGGACAGGAAAATTGAAGCCAGAATACTGTGAATGGGACATTGTGGTATAAAATATCGAAGCGGTGAGTACACAGAATGAGGACTGGATTTTCTTTTCTTAACTTCACATTAACATACCTTGAAGACACATATATCACCAAGGTACACCAAGGTACATATATCTGGATTTAGAAAATCTATTCAAACTTACCTTTCAATATGTTGTCCCTCAATATTCTGATCATGACATTGTGACTGATCAATATTCTGCTTTGATATTACTAGCCCACACCATTCTCTGTGAGTTGCAAGAGAAAAATTCAGCAAACAGCTGTTCTCACTTTCTTATAATTTGGAAGGAAATGTACCAATGCTTTGCAGCCAACTATGTGATGACAAAGCCTTGAAAGCCTACTCACTTCCCTTGTGAAAATAACAAAAAGGGAGAGAGAGAAAAGGTGTGGATTCGTTCTCCCTAGCCAGAATTTTATAAACAAATGGAATCCACCACTCACTTACTATCACAAACAACCTCACACACACCTCACATAGTCTGTGAGTAAAAAGTGCTCCCACGTAGACGTAGGTAGCAGCACTCCGCATCCCATAGAGGAGTGCGAAGACCCCAATGATGAAGCATGACACCAAGGGTCCTTTTGGTGTATGAGGGGTATTTAAAGAACACTACGTCCTCCCCACCATTGTAGGGACCACCCACACCCACCAGTGGATTCCATTTGTTTCTAATACTCACTTCCCTTGCCATTTAGTAGCGATCCGCACATAGCCAGCTGTTTGCAAGAGCCTGTTTGCATTGTGCAAATGACACCAGTGGGCTTTGGAGGAAGCAGGCAGAGGTCCCATGAACTGCTGTGTTCTCCTCTGTCTCTTTTGTAAAGGTAGTCTTTTTCAGCAAAGCAAGTACTGTTAATTTAATGGACAGGGGTTGCATTATTGCTAATGCAAAATGAGAGGTGGAGGTATGTTGTCCCATGATTTTACTGGAGCCGGGGCCCTTTTTGATTCTGATATTCATTATTACCGTTATCCCTCCAACACTCACTTGGTCCTCCGATGGATCTTGCTTTGTGCCAATGAGGGGTTGGATACAGGGGATCTAATATCCGGCTTTCCAATGAGGACCAGGTATTGGACAACTGACTTACAAACTAATAGTTAGATTCATGTATATGACCCTCAAGACCAAACTATACAAATAAAGAATTATCACTTCTAGTCCAAACCTTCCGAAGAAATTGAGCCAGATTAAAATCATGCAAACCAATAATTCTGCTAGGGCAATACAAAACAATAACATTAGTACCTGATGCTCGGAGATTTCTCTAAGCTGATCTCTCTTTGACTTTAATAAATTAATTTTGAGTGCACAGTCAACTCAAAGAGACAAGTCCTGATAAACCATAGACTCAGGTTTCTAGCTAAAGATTAGTTTATCAAAAATTTCACTGAATGTCATCACATTAATAATAAACATTTCTTGCCTAATGAGCACAGGATAGTCAGGTTAATTTGGGATTTCCATAAAGTGACTAAGGGATTCGGAAAGTTCAGCCAGGACATGTGCCACGATAGCTCATGGGCAGTGTCCCATCAAGAAGGATTCAAACTATGGCGCACACAACTTATGCGTCAGTCCAAAGGGAAAGAGCCAGCGGAGTCTCGAATTTCGTTGCGTGCACTGTATCGCATTTGAGGATGCAGTGCGCGCAACGAAATTCGTTTTATTTATTTAAATGTTTACTTACCTGTAATCCTCCTTAATCCATAGATTACTACCCTCCCACCCTGCCCCTCCCCCTCCCCACGTCGCCACCCGGCAGCTACTACCACCAACAACTGCTACTGGTCGTGAGACATAAAGGAAGAAACATTTAAGAAGAGGTGCTGCTAAACACGCAATTTGTAGGGTCATTCGGCACATGTAAACCTCCAAACAATGATCATTTAGCAGTAGGCACATGAGTGAGTTCAAGAGGACAGTTTTCCATAGCAAATGTTCCCAAAATGTCAACTTTGTTGCAAGCAGCCCTTCGGAGCGAGTGAGAAGTCTTCTAGGAAGCAACAGTTTTGCTTCCCAAAGTTTGGGAAGCTTCTCACGAGTACAAGACAATGTAAAATATGAAAAAAGCAGGCCTAGAACAAAGTCAATTTCAGAATATACGGGATGTAAAGTCATGAAAGATACATTTCATAAAGGTAAATCAACATTTCTAATAGACCTTTTCAATTTATAAACATTCAAATATGTTAATAATCTGTTTTCAAAGATTTCATGTAACTATGATGTTTTACTGCAATTTCAAAGTACCAACGAGTAAAAATATTTAAAATCATAAAATATTAAACTCGTTTCAGGTGTTCTATATTGGTACACATGTGAAGATTAATATTTGAACTTTTCATGATATTTGCACTCAATATGACTGAATAGCACTATTTTTGCGTTTCTCATTTGATGCACAATTTCACATATGCAGATCATGAAATTTGGAATGAAACCTTCAATGTCACTTTTAAAGTTATTTAAATTATGTTATATTTCATTAATTCTTCACACAAATTACTATTTTCATGAGGATGGTTACGAATTTTTATAACACTTGAGTACATCACTTGTAACATTTTATTACACGTTTTCAATAATATACAAATGATGGTCAATAAAATATAAACCTATTTTAATGCATATTATTTCATCTATTCTACAAGTATCTGCATTTTTTTTTAATGAAGTAACTATGTTCTCTCACGTTTATTTCCCATGTCTCTTTAACATGTGGTTAGTACACACTTATTCATGTGTTATCCAAAATGTCTCAATATCAGTTCATGTCTCAAGTAAACATTCCTACAGCATTACCTCCTTCTCTTCATTCATACCTCATCACAAGGATTCACAGAAGGAATCCTGCCTCATGCATACTGATGAAGCAGGCTTTCTGTGGATGCCTGCAATCAGAAATTGTTAACTGTGCTACATTGATATATCTAACACAGTGCAAAGAGTTCCCCACGTCACATCACAAGTGCTGCACTAACACAGAGTCTGTGATGTGACCCTGCCAATAATGCACCCGGCACTAACTGTGTACTATGTAGTATGTCAGTCTCATTGTGGTACCTTTTGGTAGTGTTATGCAAAGATATAGGAATATAATATATATAACCGGTCCCAAAATTTGACCTAGTAAACAAAATTGCCAACTATGCAAAGTTTATGCAGAGGCTGCTCTCGCAGGGGGCTCGAGAGCCGGCGCCATAACCAGCGCTGCGCCCCTGGACACAAACAACTAGTCGGGCCGGTTTTTGGTGCGCAAAGTGACCACGAGCTAAGAAAATGCCCGGCCCCTCCCCCCGCGGCGGCCGCCGAAGAGGTGCCGGCACCCCCGGCCAATGGAGGCCGAGGCAGGCTACGAACTCGCCAATGGGCATGGGGGCCTACCTGGCCTGGAAGGCGAATGGGGGGGGGGGCATATAAGCGATGCTCCCCCAGGCAAGCTCCTATCTTATCGGAGCAGGGGAGCAGCACCGGCGGCGGAGCGCAAATTCTTGTGGCCTGAGCGGGAAAACGCCATTACGGGAGTCAAGGGAAGCAGCTACCCCGCCTCCACTCGGGACCGGAGGCTCAACTCCTCCAGCGCCGGGAACGGAGCATGGCCCGGCCAAGGGAAGTAAGATCTAAGAACTGGAGCAGCCACATCACCGACTCGCTGGTCAGGGCTTGCTCTCGGAGCCGCCGGGAGTACCAGGCTGCCCGGTATCAAGGGCTTTGGACCTCGGGGAGAACACTGGCAAAGAACAATATCGAGCCCCGCAGCTGGTTCGGCCTACACACGGGAAATCGCACAGAAGAAATTTCCTGGGGAAAAAGCTACCGACACCTCACCCCGCCGTGGACAAGGGACAAAGAATACCGGGAGGACTTACCCGGATCCAGTAGAGGACAGCAGCCCGAATCAGACCCGCCGCATCGGTAGGTCGAGACGAGAGGGCCAGCATGACGAAAAGCGGCAACAACAATGGCGGCTGGGGCAGCGAGTTTCAGTGTCGCGCTATGCCAGAGTTCTTGTGGATTGCGGGCGGCGAACGCAGAGGGACGCGGGGACGGGGGCAGCAGGGCTGGAGCCGCCACCACCGTCCGAGCTCCAGATTCCAGGTGAACCCAGGAGGCGAGAGCGGGACAGCCGCCACGGAGATCACCCGACAATGGCGCAGAAAGTCCCGACTTCCAGCACCTTCAGCCTGAACGGCAGTGCGCGGGAAAAGAGGCAGGTCGGTGCGGGCGACGGTGCCCCCGAAGCAGCATAGAAGAAGGTAAGCCCAGCAGGAGTCCCCCCCCCTGCACAAGGGAGCAGCAGAGCGTTAAAACGGCATTGCCTTTATCAGTTTAGCAGGGGAAAGCAAGGGGCTAGCTCTCGTGTCGGAGCAGGAAGGGGTGCCACTTAAATGAAACCTGCGAGACATAAATAAAGGTTCAGTTTAGTCTCGGGCTGGCATAGAACGGGCACAAACGAGCCGCGACTTGAAGCTGCCATGGCCGGCATTTAGCAAGCAATGAAAACAACAGATGCTGGAGAGGGTCAAAACCGCATGATATCTTAAGTGTGGGGCCAATTGAAACGGAGGTAGAGGCAATGTAGGCATGGAAGACAGTTTAAATTTTCATAATTGTGAATGGGCCCAAGCCTTAAAAATGAGTGTTAAAAACACTTTATTTCTGCCTTAGCATTTCCTTTTCACAGGCTAAGAAGAACGCATTTGCAGCCGTGACGGCTTCGGATATCAGTTTTGTCTATGTATGTTTAATGAGACAATCATGCTTTGATCATCTCTCCTAACTTCAATGAAATTAAAGATACCCCCATTCAGAATGTTCTGGGCTTCAGGAGAAAGTATCCCCAGTTGCATTTTGATATATTCTTCAACATAACAGCTCCTTGGTGAGAATAAGTTCAGCTTCACAGGCAGTGGCGTCAGGCTCGTTAAGGTAATTGAACTAGCTTGTCCAAAAGAATCCGAAGGGCGAGGGGTACATTTCCATGAACTGCAAAGTACAAACATAATCCAGGGGGAGATCCCGACCCGAAAGCAGGCTGTTAGCAGTGGATGTGCCCGACTGTGTCAGTTGCAAGAAAGTGTGACCCAGGGTTCCGCGGGTGTGTATTAGCTGATTCACAGTAATGGAACAAGCAAAAAAAAAAAAAAAACATTTAAAAAATAAAAATAAAATAGCATATCATAGGTGTTCCGGAATCTGCGCCTTAGTCCCGTGCAGAGACCATAGGCTATCGGGGGCTAGCGATAGTACTTAAGAGGGAGACGATAAAGCTTACGTGGCAAACCTACTCCATGTCACTTTAAGTGGGTTTTTTATAGTGCTCAGTTTTCGTGATGGCAAGACAATCAATCCAATTCACTCCAAGCCCACATATTTGGAAATGTATAGCCGTCTATGGATGTCACTCTCAATTTCTGTAGCTATATTATGCTTACTTACGTTAGCACATTCTGGGTAGTCAATTCCTTAATGACTTATTCTGAAAAACCTATATTTCCCTCTTGTTTGTATTCAACCACGGTGTCAGTAACTTTTCGGCAATCCAGGATTCTGCGATCGGTAACATATCTCTCGTTAAATTAGGATTGAAACTTACAACCAAGGATCATAATTCTGGAATAAAACAGGGTCATTTTAATCAGTAACATCGCTAAACCTTAAAGTAGGTTTCCATCTTGCCACTACTAACAAGGGAATGACGATGCTTTTTCTGTATACATTGCCATCAAGGGTCAGCTGAGGTACACAGCAGTGACACCAGTAAACGAGTCCTGTGCATGCTCGTACATTCCTTCCTGTGCTTCCGGGAGGTGCCCTTTCTGTGACATGCTTCGGGTGCTCAGCATCCCCTTGATAGTCAGTCCACTCACGGACATTATGTTGCTTCAGGATTTGAAGCGCTGTAGAGGGGTTTGGGCGACCGCAAGATTATGAGAGTCCGTCCGTGATACAATAGGACAGGAGAGGCACTCTCCGAGGTCACCCTAGCGCAGCTCAACTACTGCTTCTCCTTTTGCCATATTATGCAGCAGTGACGTCAATATCCCCAAAGGCCAGATAGGTAGCTGCATATATAGGGAACGAGAGGAAATGGCCATTTGTTCTCGTTAGTCATAGCTCCCAATTCACAGTGTGTATACCACTCTGCGCATTGAGCTGTTCGTCAGAAAATGATCAATATCTCTGGCCTCCCAGCCGCCCTCTCGGTGGCTGGAGCCCAGTGCGAGGACAGAGACGCGAGGCCCCTTCGCAATGTCTCCATAGCCACCCCGCGTTAAGCGTGTGGCGCTCCACGCTCACTGCAATCTAGGCCAAAAAAAAACAAAAAAAACCACATAGAAGACTTTTCTAAAATAGGTATATATTTCCCGCCAACCCCCTGGCCTGTGGATTACCAGCTCACCTGCCCGGCGGGGCGGTTTTGCGCATGTTTAAAAGGCAGGGCGCTTTATGCAAAAAAAAAACAAAAAAAAAGCAGGGCTGCATGTCGCTTGATGGCGGGATTAGGATACAAACCGGATGTAATTTAGAAATTTGTTTTTCCCGGTGGAGTTCACCCAGTAGTGGCTCATTTGTCTTCCGCTTGTCCAGACACCGGTGATCTAAGCAAAGCGATGGCTGAGTCCTGTGTACAAATAGCAGCAAGAGTATGATGTGAGTGTTAGGGCCAGGCAGGAGGAAGGGAAACTCAGCTAAATGCATTTGCCGTTCTCTTTCTGACAAAAAGCAACCCCCCCACAATTCGTGCCTAGCTGTGACTTTCAGTGCCTACTGTGCATTTTTCTCTTGTGAAATCTCTGTTTGGCGGATTCCTCACATTTTACTTTGGTAAAATGCTATACAGGCCCTCGTTACCAGTGATTGGAATAGGGAGGGGTAGTTATCACACGTGGGGAATGAAATTGCCTCACTGACAAATATTTACATATAAGAAACACATCTAAAATCCTGAGTTTGCAATAATAAAATGGGGCATAACATGCAGAACCTGTTAGCGGCCAGCCTGTCAGCCCGTCAACCCATAACTGGTGGAACCCACCAAGAGACAGGCACTGGCAAACAAAAAACAAAAAAAAAAAAAAAAAAAAAAACGAAGGTTGCTGGTGGCAGAGGGGGCATATGGACACAAGAACTCAGACAATGAATTCTGCAGTCGTACCGAACTAAGGAAGAAAGTGCAAAGCATGACACATAGTGTCATATCGCTCAACGGCGCAATATTATACTGAAACCACGGGCAGTAGGGTAATTAGAGCGGGTATCGCCACCCAGACCGCTGGCCATTAAGGAGCCAGACACCCAACCGGGGCCCCCACCCCAGCCCGCAATAGCACACCGCATCCAGACGAAATTAGCTGAGTGGACGAGGACAGATTAGATACGGAAACGCCACGTGCTAGGCGTGGACCAAATGGCAGCGGACAAGAATGATGGGCCCATTCATAGGATGCCCTATAGCTTAAAGGAGAGATCTCAGAATAGGAGGCGATATCACTAGCTGCCGCTAACACACAAACCTCTGTCTGGACAGCGAGGTTTGAAAAAGGGGGAAGCGGAAATGGAGGACAGTAAAGTAACATGACTCCAAGGACGGAATAAGAATGGCCGGATATTAGAGGCAAGCAGCCCGTATATATTGTTGGCAGGTAAGGCTAGCAGGCCTCCCCCCCCCCCGCACCCAAAGTCAAGGTTCCATTGGCGCGCAGGGCACAATCCGCAATAGAAGAGGGAGTGGGGGACACCAGGTCTCAGATGCGGGAACAAGACCGCATGCAAGGATGACAGGTCAGAGACGAATTGTGGTGAAGGGGTCTAGGAAGCCAGGCTGTTGAAAGGCAGCACGGTCAGCTTGCAGGAGATAACACAGCAACAGAATACTGAGAAGGGTGTAAAACAGTGCGCTACCAAAGGTTAGCCAGGCTGCAAGACGTTTAAGGTAATACCAATGAAGATTGCAAGGGGGCCTCTCTACCAAAGAGGGGGGACCCAGGACAGGAAGCGAAGCCCCCCTCACCCCAAAACGGGGAGTGTGTCAAGGAGGCAAAGGGTGGACAGGGAAGAGGCAGCAGGTCCAGAGGGGTGCACACCCCCCCTTTCCCCACAGGATAGCAGTGGAAGGAATGCAAGAAATATAGGAGAAGAAGAGATTGCTAAAGGTAGAGGGAAGGCTCCCACCACCCAGGCATGGGGTGCCGTATGGCAAGAGCGCACAGAAGGGGCCGAGGGCTGCCCACCACCAGGGGAGTAGTAGAGGCAATGCCCCTGCAGGACTCTCGGGAGACCACCTGGAGGGAGCAGAATGAGCGCAGGCTCAGAAGGGCAGGAGAGAAGACAAGGGTGGCCACCACCTTGGGGAAAAGTAAAGGCAATGCTCCGGCAGGCCCCCCAGGAAGCCTCACAAGGGGGCACCGAGGAAAAAACGGAAGAAGACAGCCTCGCAAGGAAGAGAGAGGGTGGATGCCCTAGTCAGGCCCACCTGTGGGGTGCGATGGTCTTGGCAGGGTGCAAACAAGGAAGATCAGGTCGTAGTTGGGGGGAGCCGCGGGGAGACGGAAGCCTCCCAGACGGCGTGGCGAAGAACTACGCTGATATCGGTTGGTATAGAGGCACACCGGAGGGCGGTGTGCCAGAATAGGTCCACTCACCTTCAGATGCCTCACGGCTGGGTGAGTTGGCCTAAGGACAGGTGTGTAGGACCACTCTCTCTGGGATGCCTCACGGCTGGGAAGGAAGTTGGCCTACCAATGATGGGGGGGGTAGCAAACGGAGACGGCGCTCGCAGCCCAGCCCCCACCTGAAGGCAGGGCACAACAAGAGTCGGACAAGGTAGCGAGGGGGCCTAACTCCGGGACAGAAGCTACCCCCTCCCCGCGCAAAGGGAGCGCAAAAACCAACCTACCAAAGAGAACGACCCAGAAGGGCCAAGAGACAATAACAAAGAAGTTTTGTCAGGACATAACATGCAAAATATGCAAAGTATATACATGTTTCTTTGTATTCCTAATAAACTGCGGCCAACAAATGACCACAATGTGACAAATGTGTAAGTTGGCTTTTTCTTGTCCGGATAAGGAATACAGTATGGGCGAAGGTGGTATACATGTGGGAATGGGGCAGAGTGCGGGGGTTAATGCAGAGGCTGCTCCCGCAGGGGGCTCGAGAGCCGGCGCCATAACCAGCGCTGCGCCCCTGGACACAAACAACTAGTCGGGGCCGGTTTTTGGTGCGCAAAGTGACCACGAGCTAAGAAAATGCCCGGCCCCTCCCCCCGCGGCGGCCGCCGAAGAGGTGCCGGCACCCCCGGCTAATGGAGGCCGAGGCAGGCTACGAACTCGCCAATGGACATGGGGGCCTACCTGGCCTGGAAGGCGAATGGGGGGCATATAAGCGATGCTCCCCCAGGCAAGCTCCTATCTTATCGGAGCAGGGGAGCAGCACCGGCGGCGGAGCGCAAATTCTTGTCCCACCCACCCACACCTAAGGAACAGCAATGTCGCAGTGCTGAGGAACAGGCAAAGCGTGGCGAAGAACTACGCTGATATCGTTTGGTACGGAGGCACACCGGAGGGCGGTGTGCCAGAATAGGTCCACTCACCTTCAGATGCCTCACGGCTGGGTGAGTTGGCCTAAGGACAGGTGTGTAGGACCACTCTCTCTGGGATGCCTCACGGCTGGGAAGGAAGTTGGCTTACCAATGATGGGGGGGGTAGCAAACGGAGACGGCGCTCGCAGCCCAGCCCCCGCCTGAAGGCAGGGCACAACAAGAGTCGGACAAGGTAGCGAGGGGGCCTAACTTCGGGACAGAAGCTACCCCCTCCCCGCGCAAAGGGAGCGCAAAAACCAACCTACCAAAGAGAACGACCCAGAAGGGCCAAGAGACAATAACAAAGAAGTTTTGTCAGGACATAACATGCAAAATATGCAAAGTATATACATGTTTCTTTGTATTCCTAATAAACTGCGGCCAACAAATGACCACAATGTGACAAATGTGTAAGTTGGCTTTTTCTTGTCCGGATAAGGAATACAGTATGGTCGAAGGTGGTATACATGTGGGAATGGGGCAGAGTGCGGGGGTTAAGAGGTTTTCCACAAACCTTTGTGACTTTTGAAACAAAGCTTTCAAAAGTTGCATGACCATGGCCCAGATTTACTGGCCTCCATGGAGTGCTAGGTGAAACAATGCAGCCCTGTGTTGTGCAAAGGACAGTAAGTATCGCAGCGCCAGATTTAGCAAGAGTCACCTGCTGATGCCATCTTTTGAGATTCTTGCGCTCAATCAGAATGTCCTGCGTGATGTTCAGCCTTATACAACAGCGCAGAGGCGACCCCGCACTGCCAGCAGTATCTAGCCAAGCATTTGTACTGGACGTGCCCTCTTCAGTATAAATTCCTACGTGTAGATCACTGCATTGGGGTCCAAAGTGTAACGTTGTGCTTTTGTGTGAGGCTCACATATTAGCATATCAGGTGGTACACGGGTTGACCCTTGCTTTTGCATAGTTACACCAGGTGTTCGGATTTGTGACAAAGTCAGATTATGCTACTTTATCTGGCTTTGCCTCAAAACCTATGGGGTTTGCTTTGGCCTGCCCGAAGCACACCCCTTGCATATATTAAGAAGTGTTTGGATAATGAAGCCTGGGCACTGTATGTGGGTCAACTTCTTTCCGCCTAAAACCTTTTGCATATGAAACTTGGGGGGAGATTTTCAAACCTGTCGCGTAATTTAGCCTCACAAAAGTGACACTAACTAGCTCAAATTATTTTTTGTTGCCATTTTCTTTCCCGTGCAAAACTGGAAAGTACCGTCTTAGTAGCGCAAAACGTTACTTTGTGCCGAGGGGACGTTACATGGGCGTTCTCATGCAACCACCGAAGCTTTTTGACGCAAAACCATATTTACAAAGACTTGTAACCATGGTTTTGCACCAAAAATTAACGTCCCTTCAAAGGAGGCGCTAACAGGAGAAATGCTTTAATTTCTCTGTGCTTTTCCGACTTTAAATGCTTGCAGCACATATGCAAGGTGGAAAAAGCTTTGCATCGTGCCTAGCATAGTGGTTTCCACAGGAACCGTACCCTTCCTGTATAAAACGTATGCTACACTCTTGCACACACCCTAGCGCTGCGGTGCTGAGGTGTGTGCATCGCGCACAGCATCTGAAATCAGCGCCGGTGCAAGGGAAAGGGGAGGAGAGAGCCATACCTCTGAAGATATGGCGCTCTCCTCCTCCCTCCCTGGCAGGCAAGTGACTTTTTTTTTAAATCTCCCCTTTGATCTGTCCCTGCTGCTTGCACCGCTTTACGAGGCTTTGTGGTGACTGAGCGCCAGTGTAGTGAGCCTAGGCTTTAAATGGACATGTACTATCAGGCACTGAGCGCCTGCAGTTCTTCATATTGAGAGGGACAGTACCTGAACTTCTCAGCAGAGATGCAATACTTCCAACTGGAGAGTACCGCCACTTCTCAGAAAGAAGCAAGTAACCCTGAAATGGGTACCTGCACTTCTGTTTTGCAATGGTCCGCACTCTTGCTTTATTGATGAAAAGTGAATGCAATGAGACATGTTATATTTGTGGATAAAAGGGAAAGTATTTTAGCCCACAGTATTAGTAGATGGTAATTATGTTCTTTGGGGGTTAAAAGTAAATCTAGTGAATTAACTCGGATGCGTCTTTACGTTTTTTGTCTTGATTAACTGGTTTTATTCTGGATAAATTGCGCTCTTGCTTTAGATGATCTTTCTAAATGCATTTATTAAAACAAAAGCAGCTAACAAGTAACAGTCATCATTCGATTATTCTGTAACTGAACACTTTGGGATTTCTGCCATGTGCTAACTTATAAAACCTCTTTGTGCTTTTTGTGTGAGGGTGGGCAGAGAAGCAACAGGAATTACTTCAAGGCGGGTGAAGTGTGGAATGCTATTCTTTTGCATTGCCCATCTCCTGTCTCCACCCTTCACTCCCGTGACATAAATCTCTATCTTTTCCTATACCACTGCAGATGTGAGGAAGGCATAGCCAAGGCCTGTACAGGTCACTTCCTAGATGTGAATTCCTGGGATCCAATTATAGCTCATGTGCAGAGGAAACTGCAGGTGGGCTCGAGCGAAAAGTACTGCATTTTTTTAAAAGGCAAGTAAGCAGGCACGTTCATCACTGCACAGAGGCAGAGGATTTGATTGGAAAATATTTCATTCCAGAGGATATTGAAAAAGATTAAGAGGATTTAAAACAGGGCATTGCCGCTGTACTGTCTGCCAATGCAAAGTTCATTTTTTACTTAATTTATTTAGTTTGGCACGAAATGAAGATGAAAAGCCTTGGGGCATTGTGTTAGTTGTCTAAGGTTAACTTTATAGCGCCCTTTCAATGGCACAATTATTTAGTAGGAATTTCATGGTAGCATTCAGCGTATGTCAACAGTTTAGGATGTCAAATTGAGGCATGTCGTTTGCATGTTTGCATTGCTTATTGTTTGTTAGTTTATCCCCATCTTCGTTCAAATAGGCATTGAAATGAATAGCAGTTTTCGTGCCCCTAAATACAACTTAAGGAAACTCCTCTTCATGGCAGACCAAAGATGCCCCGTACAGCTGTGTCATTCCTTCCCTTTCTTCACTATCCACTCTACCAAGACTTAGGGGTCATTTAGGGTTTAGCTGAGCAGGAGCACCATCGTACTACACCAATGGTGCTCTTGTCCCTCCAAGCTTGAAGTTTGCCCACCCCAGATACATGTGACAGAACCACACGGCTTCAGTTAGCAGGGACTCGGTTGTCTCCACCAGTGGAAACTTGTGGCCTGGTAACCTGTTCGCCACTGGGTCATCAGGTCTAAGTGATGGCCGCCCACTCTATTTAAGGCAGGGTTCCGGTCGATGTCCGCGACCGACATGCGAGGCATGTTGGTTCCAGATAGGGAAATCTCTCAATGGACCCCACGCACATGAAATAAAACTCCCTGCATATTAGGAAAACTACTTTTTGTTTTTTCAGCCACAAATCACTTTCTTGGGTTTGCTTCTGGAAAAAATAAATCTTTGCAGAGCGGGGGCAAGAAACGTGGTGCACACTCAATGGGCCCGCTTCACAGAACTAACTTAAGACAAATTCCTAAACTTACTACCATTTACTCATTTTGGTATTCACAGTAGGCACTTACTCTTTTTGTATTCACAGAAGGCACTTACCTATTGATGAGTAAGTGCCTTCTGTGAATACCAAAATGAGTAAGTGCCTTTTGTGAATACCAAAATGGTAGTACGTTTAGGATTTTGTCTTAAGTTAGTTCTGTGAATCTGGCCCACAGCCTTTACTGCCACAGCTGAACCAATGGTTGCACGGAAAGCTTTAGAGATGTAATAGGGCAGGCGATCCTCTAACAGTGGAGAGGAATCCAAAGCCTCTCTTACTTGGCGGCTGGTGGGCCGCCCTCCAGGCTCTAAATGACCCAGATACCCCAATGATTTCTTTGAACTAACACCCAACTCCAAATATGGAAGGGATATAGGGCCTCATTTAGAGTTTGAAGGAAGCTGAAAGTCCTGCAATTTCTAGACAAAACTCTACATATGCAATAGAATCCACCAGCTGAATTTATTCCACCATATCGTAAACTTTCTCAAGAAATCGGAAGATTTCTCTGTTTCCTCCAAACTCTAAATGAGACCCATAATTTACCCGATCCATGGTGTTCATTAATAGTCTCACTAGAGCCAAAACCCCTAGGGTCTAAATAGAGGTGTACCTGCAGCTCCACAACACATGGACAACACCTCAGTTGACTCCCTACGCAGCTTGTTCTTATCACTTCTTTACTTGGTACCTGTTTCTTCTGCTGGTAACTCCGCCCAAGTGGGTGGCCGTTACTGCTGCTTGAAAGTAATACACTACATGTCTCTTAGAAATAAGGAATTACCACGAGAATTGGTAATGCCAGTCAAAATTCCACTAGGTACTTTCTCCTTTCAACTCTTCCTGTTTCTAGCAGAGTTACCGCAGATCTTGTAATCCCTCCTTCGCCTGTAACTCTGTTTACCACTGACTCAGGATTAACGGAGACCCCATAATGAGGCCCTGCAAGTCTTCCTTTTGCAAGGCCAATTAAATTGAATATCAACTTTCATATCGCACAACAGCAAAAAATAAATTTTATTGGGAAATAGTGGTACACATGTGCTTTTGAATGACACAGACATCCCACGCACCCTTTGGGACAGAGCTCAAAAAGTCGAAAGTCCCCTTCCTAAGGGCAACAAAGGACCCCAGACTATACCATGATATCTATGACAGTCACACATTTTCTGGAGTATGCCAAAGAGCAAAGGACTTTTTCTTCTTGTTTACACTCATGGGGTTCAATTATGGCTTGATATAAGAATAATCTACCCAACTGTATAGTGTTATTGTACTGTTAATGGCAATTAGACGCGTCAAGTAACAGGTCAATTGACTTTATGGCGGTTGGTACTCTGCAGAGACTTAATGCACATTTGACAGGTGCATTATACAAACTTTCAGCTCTTGAACTGTTCAAGTCTCAGAAATCAATGCAAAAAGCAGATCTCGATGCACTGACCACAGACCACTTGGGGGTTGTACCCTTGATCTATATTGTGTTTGACTTGCCAAGTTGACTGGAGAATAACAGAAAACAAAATATTTTAGCTTTCCACCTTTCTTCACCGTGATAACTTACCTATGGTCTTGGTCGATGAGACATACTTTGGTGATTGAAATGGCAGTGGCTTTGGGACGGGTGTGACATACTCCACCACAAGCACATGTACAGCCTGGCGCTTAACAGTGCTCACTCGATGAAGCTGCCTGGAATGTCCCATCGGTAAGTGACCACAAGGGGCAGCTGGAGGAAAGCTGGCAGCCATACTCCTTCCTGCACAACATGTCTTCTCTGGTAGCATTGCCACAGCCACTAAAAATGGGACAGGGTTTTGTATATTTTGTGGGTGTGGTTCCTGAAGGCGGTGACAGTAGTACTCAAAGCCCTGCTGTTCTAACATTCCAACACTGAAGGTGGAATGCTGAAGATTAAACAGTGAGATACAGAAAGTGAAATTTTGCACAGTTTAAAAAGAACGCGAGCACAGCACATTATTCACCGTTTGCCTTTTTATTGTCTTCCATTGAGATGTTTGAATAATTCCTTCAGAATTGTAGCTTCCAATATCGTAATGTTCTAATCATTCTTCCAAAACGTATAAGGGACAATAGCCTCCCCTCCCCCGACACCCCCCCAAGATTATTCCACTGGGGAATTTATTTTATATATATATATTCTCAAAGTAAGTATTATCCTCGTTTTGTGTTATTTTTGTGAAATATTGTGCCTGGCACAAGAACTAGCCCCCAGATGCATCAACAACCCATTTTGAAAAATACCGATCCGCTATTAAGGAATAGCAAAATGGAATGCATCAAGAAATCACTAAAAAAATTGCGATTTCTTAGAATTCCTTAATTGTAAGGAATACCTCCCCATTCATTCCTATAGGCCTAGAGGCCCATAGGAATGAATGAGAAGACAATCTCAATTTGCAAATCGCAATTAGCGAATCGCAAATTGAGATTGCGATTTCAAGGGTGCAGGGGTGTCCAAAGGACACCCTGTTGCACCCCTGAAATTGATCTGTGCACATATGTTGCGCACACAATGTGTGCAACATGAAACTTTAAAAAATGCACTTTAGTGCATTTTTCAAAGTTTTTGCAAATTACCATGAAGTTGTAGTTCACGGTAATTTGTGTGCCCTATTAGGGGCAGATTCTGAGAATCTGCCCCTTTGCGAGCGGATTTTTTGTTTGATGCATCTAGCTGTAGAGCTGCTATTATTCATGCTGACCCACTATAACTGACAGCCTTTTATTTTGAAACTATTTCTGATCTTCAAAAGTTGTGCGGTCGCAGTACTGCGGAATAGTGTGTTTTTCCTGAGTCTGAGAGCCTTCATTTTTCTAAGGGGCATATTGCTTGCTGCTCCACAATGTTTTGACAGCCACAGTGGCAAACGTTGGAAGAACAGTACATTTTGCTTCTCTCATGCTCCCAGGTCGGATCACACCGAACCACATCTTTGGACTTGAGAAAAGTTGTAGAAAAAACAACTGATTTGCGCAGGAATGAAAAGCAAGACTGGAAGAAAATCTCACTCGAATGTTGTGCTTTAACTCCCAGTGGGGAGGTCATCACACAGCAGCTTCTGTCGAAATGTTCTTGGCCAAAAAAGATACTTAAATAAGTAAATTCTTGACACAAAGTTAAACCTTTGTGCTGCTTCATTAATGTTGCCTCTCTGGGTTTGTAGTGTCTTGCCTAAGTAGGACCAAGTAAAGCATGGTTTAATTTATGTCGAGGTTTGCAGTTGGTGGGCAGTAGCACTCACTTTTGGGTACCGGGCTTGTTTCTCCGCATCATACTTTGATCCTGAGCACGAGAGATAAGAACCGAAAAGAGAGAAAAAGCGAGAAACAGAAGGTTGAGAAAACAGTGACAATGGAAAACAGCAGGGATGGCAAAAAGCACGAGGGAGGTAACGAGACGGATAATGTAACGTGGAAGAAACAACATGGGGCCTCATTTAGAAGCTCAGCAAGCCTTCCTGCTGTCTGCCGTGTGTCAAAATAAAAAGGCAAGAATGCACTGTATCTACAAGATACGGCGCATTCTTGTCTTTCTCCCTCTGCATCGGTGCACAAACAGCAGCCGTGTACCAACGCAGACATACTTGCGCTATGATGCAAGGGTGCCTGTGTTGCTGGGATGATTGTTTTTGTGCAGGAAGGGACACCTTCCTGCACGGTGGCATTTTCCTCTTTCTGTGTGAAAAAACGAGGAGAAATAAAATTATTGGAGAAATAAAATTATTTCTCCTTATTGCGCCACCCTTACACCTCTCCTGGGGAGCCATAGGATTTTGACTCATTCCCAGCTTTAGAAAATGTTGTAAATCTGGAAATGTGTCAGGTTCCATGGATTTTGAGAGGTAATACACACAGCAACACCCATGGAATGCCCCTTTCTCGTAGAGTAATGCGTGAAAGGGTCCCATATTTACAAGGCCATGAAAAGTCTCCCAGGGTGACTTTACATGGCCTTGTAAATATGGGCAAACCCATTGCGTGCCGGTGCATAAAAAAATTACATACCGACGGCGCAATAGGCTTGTAAATAAGTCCTATGATATGTAAACATGATTAGACATGATATGCAAACACGATTAGGCAGCCTTCGGGTTTGGCGACCCTGACATTGACCAGTGCTGGAGGAGGGCTTCTAAAAAAACTTTTGGCTCCTGCTCTTACATATTTGAGGAACTAAGCCCTGACGTAAATGATGTAGTCAGATCCCTCCATTTACACATACATCATTCATACAAATGCAGCTGTATTTTCTATGAAGAATACCCACCCACCATTGCTCATTCCACTGTGCGTGCAATGATTGAAAATTGTAAGTTTGCTGGCACTGACGCACCAGGGGAATTTATTTACAGACTCAAAGCAGTATAGAATGCAGTGGCAAGAACAACCACTTTACAATAATCTTCTATTCTTGAATTTTGCAGTGCACCTTCCAGAGGTCTTATTTCTTCTCATATTATTTCAAACATTATTGACTTTTTTCGCATTCTAATTAAAGCATGTTTCTTTTGATGGGGGTGTGTCTCCCGCCTTTTCTACTTCACACCACTTGGAGAAGAGACAAAAGCCTAGAAAAGGAAAATTTTAATAGTTTTCAAATGTCGAAGTGAGCTACATGGATGCAGCCAGCTGCTTTTCTATCAACAGAATTACCTTCAAGCTCTTCACACACGCCTACAAAGCCCTCCACAATGCTGGACCTGCATACATCAACTACCACCTCTCCTTCTACACACCCACCAGACATCTCCGCTCCGCCCAACTTGCCCTAGCCACTATCCCACAGATCCGTAAGACCACGGCTGGAGGAAAACCCTTCTCCTAGCTCGCTGCGAATACCTGGAACTCCCTACCTCTACATCTCAGGCAATCAGAGTCGCTGCCTCAATTCAGGAAGGACCTCAAGACGTGGCTCTGCCACTGAACCGCAGATCCCCTGCCCCCCCCCCAGTACCTTGAGACCCTAACGGGTGAGTAGTCACGCTTTAAAAAAAAACAGATTGATTTTTATCATGATGTCAAAGATGCTACGCAAGCTGTCACAGCTATGGTTGTTATTCCCCAGCAGTTGCAATGGCAAAATATGTCTGGAATCACTGCAGTGTGTCCAGGCAAAAAAAAAAAGGTTTGCAGGATGAATCCCTCCTCTGCTGCAATGTTTTCCACAGTTCCTTCAGAAGCACACCAATAGTCTGAGATTTTGTTGAGGGGTCAACAAGTGGCCCTAAATCTGGTGCTCTTCAGTACAAGTCGCCCGGTCATATTCTACGAGTGGCTAGAACTTTTTTTAAAACATGGCAATTTCTGTCTTCCTTGGCCTGACTGTTCCTTGAGGCCAAGGAAGGAAGTGTCTCACTTCACTCTTCTTGAGTCTCATTAGTCATGGATCAGGAATCTGTCCGCTCCTCGGGCTGGCAAGTCCTTTTGGTTTCCAGTTGGTCCAGGTGGGAAGGAAACTTGAGCTAGGGTTCACAAATTGCCTACCATTGTGTCAGGGATCAGTATCTCTAATGCACTCCTTTCATAAGTCCTGCTACATTACATTCATCATAAAATTAGCCCTGCCCTATAGGTATGTCTGGTAACCACCCATCCCCCATTGTCCTTTGTAAGCACTTATGGCCAGATGTAGGAAGAACTGGTCGCAAAATACAGGTCGCAATTTGCAACCAGCATTTTTAGGACCAGGGTGGAAATTTGCGAGCTGACACATGTACTAATTGGTCAGTTTGCAAATTAACGATTTCTAGTGGGTCGCAATTTGACCTACCTCGTTTTAGTTTCCAATTGGTCCCAGTGGGATGGGTCCTTGAGTTAAGGTTCAAAAATCGCATACTATTGTGTCAGGAATCAGTATCTCTAATGCACTCCTTTCATAAATCCTACTACATGACCTTTATCACAATCTTTGACTTCCCAATGGGTATGTCTGGTAGACATCCATCCCCCATTGTCTTTTGTAAGCACTAAGGGCCAGATGCGGGAAGCACTGGTCGCAAAATACTTTTCACAATTTGGAACTAGCATTTTTGCATCCAGGGTGGTAATTTGCAAACCAACCAATGTACTAATAGGTTGGTTTGCAAATTACCAATTTCTAGTGGTTCGCTGTTTGACCTACCTCATGAAAAGTAATAAGGGGGGTCACAAATTACGACACACTAAGAATCGCAGCCATCCTAGCTAGCTGATCTGATCACTGTACATTTCACGAATATGTGACCACAGACGAGTATGACTGTACGTATCAGGGCTGATCTTCGCGTCTCACTAGGATGGCCCCTTGTCAATTGAAGTCTCCAAGAGTTGTGTGGTGCATTACATGACTTTGACAGAACACTCTCGACTCGAGATAGCTGTGGTTGATAAGAAGCTTCTTTGTATGTATGTTCTGCCTTGACACAATGTTTTACAATCATGTGAATACCTATATTCGCTCTTCAATACGCACTTCATGATTTTACCAGAACCTTCTACACTCTGTATACCTGTGTGTAATATGATGCATAAATATATGGTATGTTCTGCCTTGGCACTATATCTAACAATCATGTGAACATTTACTTCTGTTTTACATTTTACTCTGTACCGCATTACCCCATAAATGAACGGAGGGCTTATAGGTAAAATGAGGTTTTCTCCACTATTGGGTTGAATAAAACACGCTGCGCATGTAATAATATGCCACAGTCAAAACCTGGTCATTCTACCCTTTTCTTTCTTTTCCACGTTCTGCACGTCCCGAATTGCTACCAAGACGTACACCGTCGCTGCAATCCGGTTTGCGCCGGTATTTAACATGTATGCACTCATTCACCCACTGTCACTGTACCCAGAGAGGGAGGGACGCATAGCAATGGCACGCGTCGTCCTGAACGTTTTTACTAAAGGTGAGACATTCTGCTACTCAGCAGATCCTGCATTTTGATCTTTTCGATGATATGACTGTACATCCACTACCCGTAACCGATACTTGATTATTTAAAAGTGATTTATCCCTACGGTGTCGGGTTCGAAAAACCTCGATATATGTGACCACAGCAGTAATTAATGCGCTGGCCACAGGGAAGCTCCATTACCGAATATATACCTCGTAACAATTGCACTAGGCACCAGACACCAGTCCGTCATAGTTAAGTGGCATTATTAACTTTTCAGACAAGCTTTCATTTTGATTGTCCTCTGCACATTTTTGCAGGACACCATTCGCCGGGTCACATCCTGTTCCAGGCGACAAAGAATCGTCTTTCACATCATTGCGCTGATCGGAAAGATTCAATCAGGGTAAGGCCACTTCCAATCGAGGTATATGTTTTTCCTTGTGTCACACGCAGTATTGTCAACAACTTTGTCTACTTACAGCGCACACCTCCTTCCTGCAACGCAGACTTCTTTTACAGTATGAGCCTCATCCATTAGCGCCAGCCTCTCCCGTATTTCTCCCGCCTGCCTCACACTGAGGTAAGCTTGAACAACTCTTCTTTCATTACACATGCATCAACCTTGCCATGTCATGTGTCTTACCATTCCATTCTCTCTGACTTCTGTAGTACGCGGTAGGGTCCAGTGTGAGTATCTTTTCCTTTTCTCACAAACGTCACTACTTTTTCTTTGTTTGGTTCCTACCTTACACTGGGGACACTAAGCACTTTTCTTGTATTTTCTTGTATATTTGAATTTGACTTTAATATTTACTATAAAGTAAAGTACTTGCAACTACATTGTACTCGTCTGCCTCTTTGTCTGAACTCCATATAACCCATTTACATTGCCATTGCGCATTTAGATTATCCAATTTACCCTGATATTTTTCCCACGAGAGCCACTGTTTCCTGATATTAAAAAAAAAAATCACAGGAATGGTGGCCTGCTGAGGTTAGCAGACCACCATGTCTGTGATTGCTTTTAAATATAGCATTTATTTTAGTTTAAATTCAACCCGTTTTCCTTAAAGAGAAATGAGATGCGTTTAAAAAAAAAGTTTAAGGAAGATTTTTTAAGAGTAGGCAGTAGTCCGTGTTTTTGTCAACATTCACAAAGGGGAAGGGGTTCAGGTGGAATTTATCTGTTCTGTTGAATGTTGATTGGACGAGCCACAGCTGTGGCTATGTTACGGCAACTTCTGGGGGTGGTATTAAAAGTCCTGGATGGTATCTTGGCGTTTCAAGGCAATATTTTAGTTGAAGCACAATATTCTCAGAAGATGGATGTTTTGTTAGTGGATCCCGAAGAAAGGGATTTGGACTAAGAAGAAACAAGTGTGTTTTGGAATACAGAAAGTGGAGTATCTTCGTCATGCAATCTCTGGTAATAGAATACCACCTCATCCCCATTTCCAGGGATGTGCAAAGCTATTGAAGATGTGCCTGTTCCCACTTGCTGTGTCCAGTAGTTGCAGCTATGGGGTATATGCGAGTTTTATACCAAGTTTATTGAGAATGTCCCCTCAATTGCTGTGCCTTTACTGACGTTGTTACCGAAAAACGTAACATTTGTGTTTAGGAGTGAACAACAGACAGCTTTCAGAGACATAAACAGTGTCTACCGGATGTTCAAGTCAGTTCAGGTGTTGCAGGGAGAAAATTCTGCATCATTGTTGATGCCAGTTGCGCATGCATAGGGGCTCTGTTAACCCAAAGCAGAAAGAGCAATAACCACATGATTGCATTTGCTTCCCGCACATTAAATTCTCATGGACGCCAATACTCCATAATTGAAAGGAATATGTTAGCTTGCACTTGGGCAGTCAAAATTTCAAGTCGTACTTTTGGGGTGCCTCTCAGAAATGTGCATGCCGCTCCTCTGATACAATCACTCACAACTGTAATCCACCAGATAATTTAGAATGCATTTTGCTGTGATATTGTAATTCCACCAGTAAACCCCTTGCACTCGGCCAACCATTGTCAACATATTCCAATATTTTCAATCATACGAAAACAGCTTTTCTCAATGTTCAATGACGTATTTACACTTATCCTAAAGATTGGAAAAGGAATCAGTAAAAAAAAGGGAATTCAGATAGCAGGAAACAGAGCTGAGTGGGTTTGATTTGATTGAAAATGAAGGACTGTGCTTCTTTTTCAGAGAAAGTTCTGTCAGGTCCAAGAGACAGATGCAAGTAGTGGAAGGTCAAATTTTTGTAGTCCTTAAAACTGACACATCGCTCTCTCTAACAACCATAAGCAGAGACAAACATTGCCAATGCCAATTGGTAGAGCGGTGATGAGTGATGACTGATTGGGATTGCCAATGAAATGAAATGAAATGAAATGAAATGAAAATAAAATTTATAGAGCGCTACAGTTGCCCTCAGGCGTCCAGGCGCTATGACTCTCAGAGATGCCCTCAAGAGAACAGGAAGCTTTAGGTTACCGAAAGAAAAAGGTTTTGCTTTGCTTTTCTATTTTTACTTAAGTGTTCTAAAGTGCGTATTGTCCATTAATGATAGAATGACAAAAAAATAAAAACACACTAAATATCCATGGTGCATCATGTTACTTGCATCATGATGCACGTACACCAGTGGCGTTCATTTTGGACATGTTATTTTACAATTATTAAATCAACATTTTCACTTTAAAGATATATTCTTTTTTACATGCTATCTTTGATATGTGTCAATCTTGTATAATGTTTTAATTTGTGATGTATTGTTTATAATTAAAAAAATATAAATAATAAACCTTTGAATCATTTTAAGGATATCGGTTGTGTAAGGTTTAGGGTTGGGTTAAAGTTAGGGTCATGGTTTGGGTTAATGTATGGGTTGGAGTTAAAAATAAGAGATAGGCATTGGTTTTAAGCTTTTTGAATTATGTGTATGTTTTTTAAATAAATATAACAACCTATTTACCTTTGTTTCAGACTTCCCCTAAGTTACTTTCCCGAATTTTACTTCTTTCAAGTAACCCTGCTTTTTTGCTTTTCCGAGTTTTACTTCTTTTAAGTAGCCCTGCTTTTTTACTTTTCCGAGTTTTACTTCTTTTAAGTAGGCCTGCTTTTTCTATCTAAGTATGGACGAGTAGCAACTGTATTGAACTGATTTTCAATGTCTTATTTGCAACATGACGGAATTTTCATGAGTCGCTGGAGATCCATCTGTTCACTGAGAAATACAGTGGCAGTGTTTAACAGAAAGTTATTAATATCGTTACTCAAAGGTGTTATGATAATTGATTGTCAGGTGGATTGCTTGTTCAAGTATGTAAAGAGAATCTATAAAACAGTTCAACCAAGCACTTTACAACTTAACAAAACCATTTTCTACACCATTAAGTGCCTTATTACCTTATATACTGTGACTGAGTTGCGTTTCCTACTAATGGAAAAAATTAGATGTGCTCACACTGTTATTCATAATTTGACTAGTGACTGTTGAAGGTTATGAGCTGATACATCTTCTAAGTTTGTCACTGAAATATACCACATATTTCGCCATTTCCTATGCACAGGTTGGTAATCCTACTCCAATTCTGTAAATTTGTGTGACCTACTTCAGTTTAGCGCACATCTAGTAGTTGAGAATGCATGGTTTATTAAAGCAACTTGGCTTGTGACATTGCAGTAGTAAAATATAATTTAACAATGTCATATAGAAAGCCATTACCAAAGGCCCCCCTTCCTATCTGGTGTTCAAGCTCACCATCTCTGGTATCTAACCCTAAACCAGGACCCTATGAGACTGGAGAGGAAAAAGATGAAGAAAAAAACAAAGCAAGTTACCTTCATGATCTACGCACCAGGTTCTGTAACGGTATCCCCACATCCATCACGATATCCCCTATCTTTCTTCAATTTAAGGAAAAGCCCAAGATAAGCCTTTTTAATGGACACATTATTGCAATGCCGTAATTCATTGGTCTCCCTTCTTACATCTCAGCATCCTCAAGTAGAGTCACTACTTTTTGTACTGTGTAAACTTGGCCCAGCTGCTTTAGAGCCCTTTATAAAGAACCAGGTTATGTCTTTTAAATGTTTACGCAAGGAAGATTAAGAAATTTGCCCAGAGCCACAAGATGCTCAGCTCAGGCCGTGGGCAAACCTAGAACCCCAGTTTCAAAGTCAACGGCCCTAGCCACTAGGTCACATATCCTCCACAATCATCTCTCTTGTATCTTTACCTTTGACTTTGTGCAGCATTCTACTGGCTACTAACTCAGTTTGCATTATACAAATAACACATATATACATATTTTTAAAGTGAGACAAGAAGTGTATGACAACACAATTATTTTTCTCGCACATATTGGGTTATTTTGAGTAATTTTCTTAGTGAGACCTTGTTGAAAGTGGAGGTCCCTGTCACTTAGCGCCGCCACCAAATGCCGCAGGCGTGCATCCCCGACCTCTTGCTTCAACATTAGGCTAAGTAGGGACACCATCTGAAATAGCCCTGCTCACCCCCTTAGTAGCTTGGCACGAGCAGCCAGGCTTATCTCCCAGGCACGAGTATTCAATATGTGCAACCACGCTCACAGTAACCCCATGACGTCATCACAAATAGACTCCACACGAGTATTGATAAAATGAGTTTAATCTTTATATAAGCAATTATACGATACGACCACACGATACAAAATCAACATATAAGAATGGGTATTATTCTTTCCGGTGGGTTGGTAGGTTCTAATCCCAACCATCGCTTCTAACCAACAGTTAAGCTCACTTCTAATCGTTTCCCAAAAGGTTAGGCAAGTCATATTGTTAGAATCACACACGTTGCATAAGGAAATAATACTGCAATGAGTAACGATATTCTCTTATACTGTGCAACAGAGAAACAATGCCATACGTAGCGCCACAGTCATGTACTTGCAATTGAAGGAATAATGCAATGCGTATCACCACCAGCAATGCGTCACGCTACAATCCTGTACGGTGCAATAAAGAAATAATACACTGTACCACGTTATACTCAGATACTGTGCACTGAAGAAATAATGCAATGCGCCACGTTACAATCAGGTAATATGCAAGGGAGAAATAACAGTGCGTAGCGCACCAAGCATAAGGTTTGTCAGGCATAAATGAGGTCAGGCGTCATACAACAGTTCGATAGTTTGTTAGCAGCAATAATGCAAAGTGTAATACCACAGTTTTACGTGCTCCGTTTACAGTACCCCTGTTATGGATCAAATGATGACACTAAAAGTACTGCTTCCCACTCCGGCCACAGTACTGCCCCGTCTTGGGTCAGCACGGGCCGGGACCCAAGCCAAAGCAATAGCTTGTGCAGCTGACTGAAGCGGGAGGCCGAGAGAGTGTCCCTCGGGCCCGCACCCCACCCCAAGTGTTGATTCACATTATCTGGGTGGATGTGATCCCACTCTCCTCCCCGACGTCAGCAACTTGGGCATTGATCCAGAACTCCGTCAGGAGTTGCGGCGGACTGGGTCCGGCGGCTCGGTTCTTCCGTGGCTGCAGTGCCACACCAAGACCCGCACTCAGCACTGTGGAGACTTTACTTTAATTCGGTGCACACCCTAACCTGGCACTCCTCACCAGCACCTCAGGTTGCACTTCGACACGCACACCGCGCATCAGAGACTCACCTCTTCTCTGGTGCTTACGACGATTCAGCGCTCTTCACCAAAGCTCCGTTTGCACCTCAACACGCACCCTACGCGTTTGAGCCTCTCCTCTTCTCCCGGTGCACACGATGTCCAGGCGCTCTTCACCAACGCCCTGGCTGCCCATGACACGCACTCTTGTGCATCTGAGTCTCACCTCTTCTCCCAGTGCATATGATGTCCAGGCGCTCTTCCCTAATGCCCTGGCTGCACCACAACATGCAGTCTGGGAAAAATAGGGGTCCCTAATCAAAATTAGATGAAACCCATGAAAGGGAAATAACAATATGGGGAAAGAAGAACAGGCACTGGGCTATGGTGCTACTTATAGTCACGTGCTACAGTTGTATCACAACAACATTACTGGCTTAATATGCAACACACATGTTCATTATCAAAAATATATCTTTATTTTTTCTTTTATGACTTGTTTTTTGCTATCACTCAGAATTGATAATATATATTCATCTTTTTTTCCAATTTTTATCCTCACATAATTCACATAAATTGATAAAACAGTATGTAAAAGACATTTTGATGGCAAGTCACGATCAGATAGTAATAGATCAAATCCAATCTCTTCCAGTACTAATACAAATTAATTCCTAAGAAACTAAGGCCACAAAAACTGAACGAATGCTATATTTAAACAACACAGTGGCAGCGGAACTATGCTTCCTGAAGCACCCAAACATATGCCCCTCACTAGGAATGCTATTTAAACAACGTGGCCCCAAAAAACCACTGCTGAATGAAGCAAGCTCGGCCAGAAAACGAAATGTTAGTTTAACAAACGAGCAGAGAGCAAGCTCGCAAGAAATCACGGACTCTTACCTATGATTCAAAGATGCAAAGTCTCTCACGGGACCGCAGCACGTAGATGTACGCGCCGTTGGTGAAACCAAAAAGACCGGAAATAGCCCGTATATATATGGTTAACGCCACGATAATAGTGCATCAAGGAGATACACCTGATGCGTAGTGACATCATCGGATAACACCTCCTATAGTTCACGAGCCAAAAAACTATGAGCACCATGTTGGACTGTGTCAGTATGTTAAGCTCAAAAGGAAATAAAGCTGAGGCGGATTATTTTTTTTTTAATTACAATTCATGCTATCTCGTGTGTATATCAAATCACAAATGGGTCTCTCGCAATATAATAATTGCAAGGTGAACAAGATCAATTCTTTACTAGCAGCCGAAACTTTGCAAATCGACGGTCTCATGAGATACAGACGACGAACTTAGATGTGACTGTAGCGGCCATCTTCCAAATACTAGATGTAAATCAAAGAAAGGAGAATCTTTGATTCATCACAACCTTATTGTAGTTATTCACCAACATCTCTTAATTGAATAAGGAATGGTATGAAAAAGTAAGTAAACAGAACGAGTTCTGGGGGCCACAGATATGGAAATCCAAGATAGAAGAAACGAGGGTTCATCAACAAACATGCTGCTCTGTTGTAACAGAGGATGTATTGCTCTATAACATGCATGAGAGCTTAAAATATGTACCAAGAGACCAGGCCTAATGATTGTAAGATGAATATGTGCCTTTGATAATCGCACTAGCCGTATATGAAAACTTGAGTTCTAAAACAATAAATGATCTAAAAATATTAATATCAAATGTAGCAATGCGTGTATTAGAATAGATCATGACTGTTAGCAAATTATCTATTTTAACACGACTCACGGCAAACATGAAGAATATTAGACACTCGGATGGTTTTCCTCAGCAATACCGGGGTGCAGCAATTAAGAAACTACTAACAACGGATATTCTTAGTTAAATGTAATTGCTTGTTCTCAGGGAATTTCCATGTTTAAACCTTTGGTGGCAGTACCTAAAAGAAAAATCCAATAAACCACCCTCATTTTGCATATGGCCTCTTGAGATTTACCCTCCTTCGCGTGTATGTGTTCTAAAATATACCAGCGTATGTCGTCTGGGGTATGGCCCTTTGTCATGTAATGATTTACTATCGGTGCGGATGTTTTGTTTGTTCTCACCGCAGATCTATGTTCTGTTAACCTCATATTCAAGGGTCTTCCTGTCTCTCCTACATAGCCCAAATTGCAGGGGCAAATTAGTAAGTATACCACACTGGATGTCCAGCAATTATTGAGTTCTGTCGGTATAATTGTGTGGCTATTAAAAGTAAGTGTAGGTGCTTGCATAGCGGTTTCACACGACTTGCATTTGGTACACTTGAAGTTACCTGTTATTTGCGTAAGGTCAGTGTTACTCAATTGTTTAGGATGACATTTTTTGTTCATGCGGGAGCGTACCACATAATCTTTAAGATTTGTATTGCGTTTGTAGGCAAACATGGGTTTTGGGATGTTTTGAGTGCCCACATTCAGAATATGCCAGCTTGAAAATACTGCCTGCTTAACTCTTTCATTCACCATAGAATGGCGAGCAATAAATATTGGTCTTGCATTGGTCTCCTTTGTTTTTGTATGTTCCAATAAGTGTTGCCTATCAAAGAACCGGGCTCTCTTGTAGGAGTCCCTTACAATCTTGTGTGGATAGCCCCTGGCCAGGAACTTGCGTTTCATATCTACTGACCTGACATCATAGTCTCTGATGTCAGTGCAATTGCGCCGCAGTCGCAAGAATTCCCCGAAAGGTATGCTTTTCCTTTGTACATCTGGGTGAAAACTATCATAATGCAAAAGCGTGTTCCTGGCAGTGGGTTTGACGTATAAGTCAACTGCGAGGAAACCGCCAATGCATTTGATGATTATATCTAAATATTCCACTTGTACTTGACTGATGGTATAGATAAAGTGTATGTTCTTGTCAGTTAGATTTATCCATTCAAGAAATTGGGATAAATGATCTCTGCTATCAGTCCAAATGAAGAAAATGTTGTCAATGAATCTTGACCATTTGGTCACTGATTCAAAAAATGGTGCGAATTCATTGAAAACAAATTTGCTTTCAAAGAAAGTCATGTAGATGTTTGCTATGGTAGGCGCGCAAGATGCGCCCATGCTGACACCTTGTTGTCGTTTGTACAATTTTTGATTAAATTCGAAAACATTATCAGATAATACAATTTTGAGGCACTCAAGTAAAAAGATGGTAGGACATTCTACATGGTAGGTGTGTATGAACCGTAACACTGCCTCCAAGGCACCATCTATTGGGATGTTGCTGTATAGTGCCTCAATATCCATCGTAGCTAGATACTGAGTATCAGGAAAAAACTGGACATTTTCTACTAGATTGATAATGTGGTGAGTATCTTGTACAAATGCAGGGGTGGAGGCTACATATGGGCATAGTAAGGCATCCACATATTTTGCTAGCGGTTCTGTGACCGAACCAATAGTGGTAACTATCGGTCTAAGTGGTGGATTGTCCTCACTTTTATGTATTTTAGGGATGCCATATATGCTGGCCATCCTTGGTGTCTCTACATTTAAATATTGATATTCCTTTTCACATATCTCACCTTTTTGGAGTGCTAAGTGTGACAACTTGCGTATCTTAATTGCTATCTGTTTGGTAGGATCTCTGTCTACAGAAGCATAAAATCTCGCATCTTGAAGCATTTCCTCCATCTTGGTTATGTAAGTTGAGGCGTCATAGATCCCTATGCCGCCCCCTTTGTCGCAGGTCATTATTATTTTGTCTGAGTTTGATTTCAGTTCAGTAAGAGCTTTATATTCACTTTGATTTAAATTAAACGGTGTTTTTGTTAACATAATTTGTCAACTGGATAAACTTGTTATATAAAACCTTTTCAAAAACAGCCACCTCAGGTGGCAGCTGATCAATGTTAGGGGTAAATGTTGACTTTAAAGCCAAACCTGATTTGTTACTGGTGTCCTGTACTTGTGGTTGATTGGAAAAAAAGATACGCAATCTTATTTTCCTGAGGAACATATTTAGGTCCCTAAATAATTCAAACTTATTCAGTCCTGAGTGTGGTGCGAAGGTCAGTCCTTTTGATAGCAAAGAGACCACATTGGGGGTAAGAACCGAACTGCTTAAATTGAAAATAAGTAATGAAAGGGGGGGGGTCCCAGTGAGATTAAGCTAATGGATCAAGAATAAACACAAATAATAATGCACTAAATGAATCTACGATGTTTTAATCACACAGTAGATGAAGCCAAGATATGGTATCAAACAATTTATCAAATTCTTAAATCTTATTTGGTTGGATAGTGCCCAAGAACAAGGGTAAGTGATAAGTGAGGATAGTGCAAGTTGGGAAGGTGACATAAAAATCAGAACAAAATCTGATACATTTGCATATGTATTGAAATACTGAAGAGATAATAAATCACAAAAATTATTCAAAACACATGCCCCACATAATACATATTATGTAATATTTTTAAATGGGGGCTGCGGAGCAGGAAAGTGTTGTCGACGTTTCGACCCTCAGATGAAGCAGGACTTATTGAACCCTTGTGGTGGGGTCTTCTTCAGGACGGGGGATGGGACTAGCAACCTATTAATGTTAAAAATAGGGGAGTCAGAATTTGTGACCCCAATGTGAAACTAGCACAATCATTGAGACAGTAGTGTTATTTGGCACACACTAGAAAGAAGAGAGCATACCAATTAGTTCGGGGCTCATCATCTTATCATCATATAGGGAAAACCTCCATGGAGACGAAATTGATCTAGATAAACTAAACATATATGGCAGTGGTATTTAATACTAGTTTGATAGGAGAGGAAAGGGCTGCAACATCAATGTTAGATGTATACCACATGAGACTTACATATGAGTGAGTTCATATATGGGGGCGAGCGTCGAGGCGTAGGTCATGAGCAGCCCGGGGACGTTGGGCATTGGTTTTCACGGATCAATCTAAAACAATAAGGAGATTGATTCAGGTGCCAACCGTGCTTAGGGCTAGGAAAAAAGTTGTGTGACTGGTAGTAGGGCTTACCGTAATGTTAGAGTATAATTGGGGGGGTTTTACCCAAATGGAGTCCCTGGGACCTGGGTTAGTTACGTATTATGAGGAAGGGGTCCCATAAGGATGGAGAACACAAATTATAACTTATTACAAAAAGCAATCACGTAGACATTGAATCAAGCCACCATGTTTTAATCACAATGGGGATGTATAACAAATAATGACAGTAATCACGTATTAGAAATAGACAGGTGGAGCAAGGCCCCGAAAGGAGGGGGGAGTGCGTGATGATGTGAGGATATTTGTGATGAGGAAGGGTTAGGATGACAGAATAATCAATATTTTGAACCACAATAGTTATGATGGTTACATATAGTGTACAAGAAAGAACAAAAAAACTTTGGATTTCAAATCAAACTGTATCATACTCCACATAGAACAACATATGAACGGTTAGGCCGTGGAGTTGACATTATGAAAAACCAAATAGTTGTCGACGTTTCCACCCTCTCAAAAATGCAGGTCCTATTATGTCCTTGCAGCGGGGTCTTCTTCAGGACAGGGGAGTGGGGCAGACCACCTATTTCGATATATAATGTCTGGTATTATTATACGAATAAAACACGGAATTTAGTTCTAATTACTTAAATAGAAGAAAGCACACGATTAAAATTAAGATGGGAGGGAACATGCACCAATGTAGAGAAGTAATAGTGACCCCCTACTTGTGGGGTACCAACAATCGGATATTTAGCATCACCGTAAATGGTGGCATATATAGCGAAATAAGGGCGCGGAATACTACTAGTGCGTCACGTGTAGCGGGTGTCATTATTAGATTATTACACCGTGGATGGTGAGACCTATTTCAAAAACGGGAACGTTGGACACAAGTGATCCGTTACCAAATGGGGTGTAACCGGCATGACAATTCCGGACTTGTTAACAAAGGAGAATATACCATTACCTTGTTGGAAACAATTAGGAATCTGAAAAGGTTGTGGGGGACATCCTGATCGATGTTCCTGTGGGGAAATACATAAAAAGAGAGAGGGGTCCGACAGGTTGGTATAAGCCGGGACCAACATACCATTTATTTACGGCATGCATTTATTACGGCATACAGGAAGAGAGCAGAGCGCCCAGAGGCACTTACCCCGTCAGTTGGAAGAGAGTATTCGGAGTCTTAATCGATCGTCAAAAATATCTGTACATTCAGTAGAAAGAGAGTATAATTGTTAGGGGGCGCTACATCTGACATTAAGAAATAGACCCTGAGCCACCGGACGAGCCACATGACATGCTTACCGAGGGCCGAATGAATCAGGCTGAAAGTCCGCTCGAATTCGCAATGGCGATTCTCGGATCCCGAGTCATTATGTTACTCTGGTAACGGAGTCACGTGTCACTCGAGTTCGCATAGAGCTGAACGAAAGACTGAATCATTGTTAGGCGGTTGCTAGGACACCGCGTTCCGGAATAATATTGGAAAGTTACCGTACTAAGGTGCTTGTTGAAAGGTAGCGTTCCATGGAGCCACGTGGAAGTAGGAATTGCCAAGAAAAAATACAACTGATACAAGCCTAATTTTTACGAGGACATCAAAAATCAATGAGCTTGTAAATTGTAAACACAAGTGAGCCAGTATGATCTTACATGTGTCAGAAGCAATAATTCCAAGTGCATCATAATAATCAATGACGTGCCACTCACACAAGGGTAAGGATGGATACTATGACGGGCGATAAGGACAAGTGTATATTACGGGCAATCTAAGAACAGCCTATGAACAACCAGCGTACCTCTCAAAAGAGGGTAAAGACCAGTTTGTCCATGGAGATTTGGTACTACAGACTTCTCTAATTCACTAGTGGGGGCATTCTGTGGATAAATGGCGTACCTCTCACACGAGGGTAAAGGCCACTGGTGGAGCGGTGTAGATGACATTGAACACTTAGGGAGAACAAATGGATAAAACATAAAAAATCCATATCCATACAGTAACTGAAATGGCGTACCTCTTACATAAGGGTAAAGGCCACAGTATCATACATTTAGTGAAATACATAGTCAAGGCAAAGTGGCTAGCTGAGAGAAGGAGCTGTCATGCTCGTTGAGCCCCTTGTCAATGGAGTTGAAGAAGAACATCCATTTCAATTCACGGGTGTTTAGGATGCTTGAGATGTTACCACCCCGGGGTCCCAGAATCGCTCTCTCTATTACTACCCATCTGAGACTGTCTGGTGAGTGTGAGGATACGGTGAAATGTTCAACCAAGGGAGCCCCCTGCACCTCGCACCTGATTCTGCTCATGTGCTGGAGAATGCGCACCTTGATTTTCTGCTGAGTTTGACCTATGTATATCTGTTGGCATGGGCAGAGTATCGCATAGATAACATTCGAAGAATTACAGTTCGTCTGTGCCTTTAGCTTAATTTTCAGATGCCCGTGTTAGAATTCTTTTCCTTGAATGGTGGTCTCACATGCTTTGCAGTTTCCACATTTCCAGTGGCCGGTCACCGGTGGCAGGTTCCACAAAGTCGTGATCGTGGGATCCTGAGGTGTTGGTAACAATGATCTGACCACGAAATCTTTCACACTTTTGGCCTTTTTGAAGGCGTGTAGGGGTACTGACGGTTGATCGATATCGTCTGATATCAATTGCCAGTGGTGATTTATGATCCGTTTAATTTGATTACTTTTAGTGTTGAAAGTTGTAACACATACAATCCTCTTTTCTTGTTGATTCCTGTTGGTAGTAGGAGATAGTAGTTCCTCACGGGGATAGAACCAAGCTCTCTTTTTAGACTGCTTGACTAGACGTCTGGGATATCCTCTTGTCAACAATCGATTGGTAAGTTCATCAGATTCCATCAGGTAATGTTCACGATCCGAGCAGTTTCTACGAATTCGGAGAAATTGCCCGAAGGGCAAATTATCCCGGAGGGCTCTGGGATGATGGCTGTCGTAATTCAACAGGGAATTCCTCTCTGCTGGTTTACGATAGAGCTTAGTAAGTAAGGCCCCTGCATCCTCATAGATGGTGAGATCAAGGAAATTAATCCTATGCTTGTCGGATTCTAAGGTAAACTTCAAGAAGTCAGATTGATGATTAAGCCAGGTGAAGAAGGACATTAGATCGTCAAGATTCCCATTCCAAATCATGAGAATATCGTCAATATAACGCATCCAGAGACCGAGTTGGTCTCTGAATGGATTTACTGGATTGAGTATGGTGTCCTCCTCAAATGAGGCCATATAGAGAATGGCTACATCTGGAGCAAAGGGAGCCCCCATTGCTACACCCGAAGTTTGAATATAGAACTTATTTTTGAAAATAAAAAAGTTTTTAGTCATTGCAATCCGGAGCAAGGATATGATAAATTCAGTGGGCACTTGGACCGGTGCCGGGCGTCGATGTAGACATCGTGTTATCACGTTCAATGCTTCTTGTTGTGGGATTGATGTATAAAGCGAAACCACGTCGCATGTCGCCAATCTTTGGAGCTCTGAGTCGAAAGGAGAGTTCTCAACAATGTTAATCGTATGCAGTGTATCCCGAAGATACGTAGGGGTAGATTCCGCCAATGGTTTCAAAAAGAAATCAATGTACTTGCCTAGGGGTTCGAGTATGGAACCACACCCAGATACAATCGGTCTTCCCGGTGGGTTGGTCATGCTTTTATGAATCTTGGGAATCGTATAGATTGTAGCTAACCGGGGATATTTTTGGTTCAAAAAATTGAATTCCAGTTCAGAGAGGAAACCCAAATCCAATCCTGCTTTGGTTATTTCAAGAATTTCAAGTGCGATGGCCTTTGAAGGGTCAGCTCGCAAAAGTTTATAGCTGACTCCATCATTGAGTTGGCGTAGGACCTCGGATTCATATGAGGACAAGTCTTGGACAACAATGGCTCCCCCTTTGTCCGCCGGTTTGATGACGACTTGGTCGTTGTGGGCAAGTGATTGTAAGGCCGCCTTCTCTTCTTTACTAGTGTTGTACCGTACAAACGTTCTAGTGCCTAGAAGTAGTTGGACATCACGCCATACTACCTCCTCAAATGCCAGAATCTTGTGTGACATGGTACTATTGTAAGGAACAAAAGTAGAAGGGGGTCTGAGGCCGGTGACCGATGATTGCATTCTCGGTTCTGAGTTTCGAAAGAAATACTTAAGCCTCACCTTGCGAAAAAACTGGTAAAGTTCTGCGCGGATGGTGAAGTTGTCAGGGTTGTTCGTGGGAACATATGATAGTCCTTTGTCCAGTACTTTGATCTCATTATCACTGAGAGTTTGTTTGGAGATGTTCACAACAGGGCTACTTTGTGCCAGGGGGGCGCCACCCAATAGTTTCATTTCAAAACGTCCGTCGGTACCATTCACCATCTGTATGTCTTGTTTCGGGTAACCCGTTCTCCGTGTTGTTCTGATTGGAACTGAACCTGTTTTTGTGGTTGACCCCGACCTCCATCCCTATTGCCTGTGTTTGGTTGAAATCCACGCTGGTTGCCCCTGGGCCAGTTGTTGCCCCGACCTCGAGGGGGTCGCCATGACCATTGGCGCTGACCCAAAAAAGGATTGTATTGGTGTTGTTGTTGCTGTTGTCTGTAGTCTGGGCAGTTGTATTGATTACTGGGACCAGGTTGTTCGTGTTCTCCTTCAGAGCTGTAGGAGGAATCCGAGAAAGTCTGGTAGTTCCGTCTCCCTCTATAGGATCCTCGGCCCCGATTAGTGAAACGGCCCTGGCTATCCTGGTGGAAGTAGTCTTCCTGGAGGTACGGGTAAGTCTTCTTCTTGTCGTACAGCCTTATGTCTCGGGCTAGTTTCTCAAGTTTGCGGTTTTATGTTGTTAAGTCGAAGTCCTTGAGAGTAGCTTCCAGATTGTTGAGGGTTTCTTTGGCGTTTCCAAAATTTGCGTTGGCTGCTATCTCTGCTTTGAGAGTCTTAATTTCAGCACTGATAACTTGAACTTGGTCCGCAGCTGTCTCCACCCCCAGGACCATCCAATGCCGAGAGCAATTGTTGGCAACGTGACTAAACCCTTCTTTAAATTTTGGGACTTCTATGAAGATGGCAGGTTCGATCTTGATCTGAAGCCCCACCGGAATAATGTTCTCTTTGAGATAGCGTGTCAGAAGATGGCCATGCCATCTGGTGCGGACCAACTTCTTTTCCAGTCGTTCCAGGCGAGAGATTTTGTCTTTAAGTGTAAAGTCTATAATTGGGATGTCGTTGGAGACAAAGAAATTGTTCGGATTTTCCAACAACTTGTCTATATAATCTTCAGAGTATGATAAAAGTTCCCTTTCGACCATTGTGTGCTGTGTCCAACTTAATTGGATTCGAAAAAACCTCGCAGACCAGTGTCTGCTCGAAGTAGAGTATAATTGGGGGGGTTTTACCCAAATGGAGTCCCTGGGACCTGGGTTAGTTACGTATTATGAGGAAGGGGTCCCATAAGGATGGAGAACACAAATTATAACTTATTACAAAAAGCAATCACGTAGACATTGAATCAAGCCACCATGTTTTAATCACAATGGGGATGTATAACAAATAATGACAGTAATCACGTATTAGAAATAGACAGGTGGAGCAAGGCCCCGAAAGGAGGGGGGAGTGCGTGATGATGTGAGGATATTTGTGATGAGGAAGGGTTAGGATGACAGAATAATAAATATTTTGAACCACAATAGTTATGATGGTTACATATAGTGTACAAGAAAGAACAAAAAAACTTTGGATTTCAAATCAAACTGTATCATACTCCACATAGAACAACATATGAACGGTTAGGCCGTGGAGTTGACATTATGAAAAACCAAATAGTTGTCGACGTTTCGACCCTCTCAAAAATGCAGGTCCTATTATGTCCTTGCAGCGGGGTCTTCTTCAGGACAGGGGAGTGGGGCAGACCACCTATTTCGATATATAATGTCTGGTATTATTATACGAATAAAACACGGAATTTAATTCTAATTACTTAAATAGAAGAAAGCACACGATTAAAATTAAGATGGGAGGGAACATGCACCAATGTAGAGAAGTAATAGTGACCCCCTACTTGTGGGGTACCAACAATCGGATATTTAGCATCACCGTAAATGGTGGCATATATAGCGAAATAAGGGCGCGGAATACTACTAGTGCGTCACGTGTAGCGGGTGTCATTAATAGATTATTACACCGTGGATGGTGAGACCTATTTCAAAAACGGGAACGTTGGACACAAGTGATCCGTTACCAAATGGGGTGTAACCGGCATGACAATTCCGGACTTGTTAACAAAGGAGAATATACCATTACCTTGTTGGAAACAATTAGGAATCTGAAAAGGTTGTGGGGGACATCCTGATCGATGTTCCTGTGGGGAAATACATAAAAAGAGAGAGGGGTCCGACAGGTTGGTATAAGCCGGGACCAACATACCATTTATTTACGGCATGCATTTATTACGGCATACAGGAAGAGAGCAGAGCGCCCAGAGGCACTTACCCCGTCAGTTGGAAGAGAGTATTCGGAGTCTTAATCGATCGTCAAGAATATCTGTACATTCAGTAGAAAGAGAGTATAATTGTTAGGGGGCGCTACATCTGACATTAAGAAATAGACCCTGAGCCACCGGACGAGCCACATCACATGCTTACCGAGGGCCGAATGAATCAGGCTGAAAGTCCGCTCGAATTCGCAATGGCGATTCTCGGATCCCGAGTCATTATGTTACTCTGGTAACGGAGTCACGTGTCACTCGAGTTCGCATAGAGCTGAACGAAAGACTGAATCATTGTTAGGCGGTTGCTAGGACAGCGCGTTCCGGAATAATATTGGAAAGTTACCGTACTAAGGTGCTTGTTGAAAGGTAGCGTTCCATGGAGCCACGTGGAAGTAGGAATTGCCAAGAAAAAATACAACTGATACAAGCCTAATTTTTACGAGGACATCAAAAATCAATGAGCTTGTAAATTGTAAACACAAGTGAGCCAGTATTCCGCGCCCTTATTTCGCTATATATGCCACCATTTACGGTGATGCTAAATATCCGATTGTTGGTACCCCACATAATAGGACCTGCATTTTTGAGAGGGTCGAAACGTCGACAACTATTTGGTTTTTCATAATGTCAACTCCACGGCCTAACCGTTCATATGTTGTTCTATGTGGAGTATGATACAGTTTGATTTGAAATCCAAAGTTTTTTTGTTCTTTCTTGTACACTATATGTAACCATCATAACTATTGTGGTTCAAAATATTGATTATTCTGTCATCCTAACCCTTCCTCATCACAAATATCCTCACATCATCACGCACTCCCCCCTCCTTTCGGGGCCTTGCTCCACCTGTCTATTTCTAATACGTGATTACTGTCATTATTTGTTATACATCCCCATTGTGATTAAAACATGGTGGCTTGATTCAATGTCTACGTGATTGCTTTTTGTAATAAGTTATAATTTGTGTTCTCCATCCTTATGGGACCCCTTACCATAATGTTAGGCGTAAAATGCGGTAGTCCCCATTCGTACAAACGATATCTCAGTGAATTATCAAGGGGGAGGAGGAGCCTCACGCCTCGAGGTCGGGTCTGGTGCAGCCCGGGGACGCTAGGCAGGAGGTTGCACAAATCAATCTAAAAGAATACATAAATGAGGAGACTGCGTCAAGGGAGGACGAGCCCCAGGACTGGGTAAGAGAAAATGAAGCTGGTACAGAGACCATGGCTTACCGTGATTCAAGGTAGACAGTACTGACGTCCCCATAGATCGCCGAGCGCTGTGAATGAATCGGTGATCACCCGCTGAAAGGGAGCAAGGACAAGTAAATATCCAAGGCACGGGCGAGGTCATGGTACCGTTGCAGTGCGGAAAATCCATCAGAGCAGCCGGCAAACATACCTAGTGGATAGTCGGGTGCAGCGTCTTCACAGAAAGCTGGAAGCTGACTAGCGCGCTTCCTGTTGGGGTTGTTACCGTGGTAATCAGACCAGGTGACCAAACATGATGGTCGATATGGTGGAAAGACTAAGCAGCAAGCATGCTGCGTGGCTTGAGCGGAAGACAGATTTACATTTCAAATAAGTCATTACTACACTGAAGCATTATTATTAATTAGGGATGACAATGGAATTAGTCAGGGAACTATAAGCAGATGGAAATTAGAAGCTTATTTACATAATGTAAAATCGTCAGACGGGCGGGCATATCCTTAGTTATTGAAAACTGGGTATAATTCAACCAACATTATATACATGTATATAAGACTAAGTGCAGCCCAGGGATATTGCTTCAAGCTGCTTTGAATTGGAAAGTTGGCCCTGTCAAACCCTTAAAAAGACCCCAACTTGGCATTCAATGGCTTGTATAAGTGAAGGTGTACCTGTCGCAAGACGGTATAGACCTTGATATCTCAAAAACAAACTCTTGAGGAATCACAGTCAAGTTATGTCCTTACTAACAACCTGCCACATAATAGTAAGAACCAAATTACATGTCTGAAATAGGTGCATGAACATATGTTGAGTATACCAAATCAGAAGTAGCAATAAATAAACTGGTTGTAAAATACTCTTACAATGTCACATGAGAAGAAATTACATAGTCTGGAAACATGCCACAGATGTATTAGGGCAATGTCGTTAACTGAGAGAATGAACTATCCTGTTCATTAAGGCCTGTTTGAATGGAGTTAAAGAAAAACATCCATTTTAGCTCACGAGTATTCAATATGGTAGTGATATTCCCACCCCGGGGTCCAAGTACTGCTTGTTCAATTATGACCCACTTAAGACTGTCTGGAGGGTGGGCAGCCAATTTGAAGTGGTCAACAAGAGGTGCGCCCTGTACTTCACAGCGGACTCTACTCATATGTTGGAGAATACGTAGTTTAGCCTTCTGCTGGGTTTGCCCAATGTAAATTAGATTACAGGGGCATACTATTGCGTAAATGATGTTGGAGGTATTGCAATTGCTGAAGGACTTTAGAGTGATCTTACGTTGGTTATGTTCGAATACTTTGATTTGCATTGTGGAGTCACAAGCTTTACAGTTGCCACACCTAAAATGACCAATTATTGGTGGCAGATTCCATAATGTTGTTAAGGTGGGTTGAGCAGGGGTCGGTAGCAGAGATCGTACCACAAAGTCTTTGACACTCTTCGCTCGTTTGAAGGCATGTAATGGAGTCCCAGAGTGGTTGATGTCGTCTGAGATGAGTTTCCAGTTTTGATTCACAATGTTTTTGATTTTATTACTTTTGGTCGAGAAAGTGGTGACACAGACTATGCGATCTTGTGCCTGGCTGGGCTGGTCCTTTTGAGCCAGTAGTTCATCTCGAGGGTAAAACCAGGCTCTTTTCCGAGCTTTTGTGATCAGTCTCCTGGGATATCCACGCTGTTTCAGGCGATTGGACAGGTCATCTGATTGTTGAAAATAGTGCTCTTTATTAGAACAATTGCGACGAATCCTTAAAAATTGGCCAAAGGGTAGGTTGTCACGAAGGGCCCAGGGATGATGGCTATTGTATTGCAGTAGGGAGTTCCTCTCAGTAGGTTTGCGATATAGGGTTGTCAGTAGATGCCCTTGTTCCTCATAGATGGTGATGTCAAGGAAGTTCACATTATGAGTATTGGATTCAATCGTAAATTGAAGATGTGGTAGTTGTTGATTTAACCATGTATGGAAAGCTGACAATTGCAATTGATCTCCATTCCAGATCAGTAAAATGTCATCGATGTACCTCATCCATAGATGTAGGTTACCTCTGAATGGATTATGTGGGCCTAGCACAGTGTCTTCCTCAAATGATGCCATGTATAAAATGGCCACATCCGGTGCGAACGGTGCACCCATAGCTACTCCTTGGGTTTGCAGAAAGAATTGATTTCTAAACATAAAGACATTTTTGGTCATCGCTATACGGAGTAGTGCGATGATGAAATCAGTTGGTACTTGCATGGGAGCTGGTCTCTGCTGTAGATGTTTGGTGATAACTGCCAATGCTTCCTCTTGAGGAATGCAGGTATAGAGGGAAACCACATCGCAAGTGACAAGAATTTGGTGCTCTGGGTTGGAGGGTAGGTTCTCGATGATATTAATCGTATGAAGTGTGTCTCTCAAGTAAGTTTGGGTAGCTTCGGCCAAGGGTTTTAAGAAAAAGTCTATATATCTACCCAGGGGTTCCAAGATTGAACCACATCCGGATACGATGGGGCGTCCGGGTGGATCCATGGTGTTCTTGTGGATCTTGGGAAGTGTATAGATCGTTGCTAGGCGTGGATGTTGTTGAAAATAGGCATGGTATTTACTCCCTCCAATACTTGTTGTTCCTCGTCTCTAGGTAACGATCGTAACTCATGTGCGGGTTGGGTTGAAATTGATTGAAATCCAGAGGTGGATTCAATGGGAATCGTGGTTGGAATTGTGGTCTCCAATTGGGTCTGCGATTTAGGCGCCTCCCTAAAAAAGGAGGTGGTCCTCTAGCTCTGTTACTTCCATATCTACCTGCGGGATAATTATTTGCCCCATATTGATTCTCTCCTTCTGAATCGGAAGAGTCCGAAAAATTCGCAAATTTCCTCGCTTGGTACGGCCTATTGGAGAATTGATCATATTGGGTGTCTTGCTGACTGTAATATTGATCCATTAAATACAGATAGGCTATTTCTTTAGAAAAAAACTTTACATCCTTATTAAATGTATCTAATTTGCGTTTATTCAGATAGTCAGTATATGAGTTAAGGTCTTTCTCTACCTCTTCAAGCTTCTTTTTAGCTTCCTCCAATATCCCAGATGTTTGTATTTTATTTTCCAACTCGGTAATTTCAATAGCTAGTTGGTCAAGGACTTCCTTAGATGTTTCGACTATGAGCATCATATAGTCGCGTGAGCACCTCTTACAAAAATCATTGCCCAACGCTCTAGAAATGCTTTGATCTGTGTGAATAGTCCTGGGACATTTCTGACCCTAAGTCCTTGAGGGATTACCCCCGCTTTTAAGTAATCCAAAATACATTTTCCATGAAGTTCAATTCTTTTCACTTTTTTCTTTCATGCCAACAAAGCAATCAATAATCACATATTATTGTTTATATAGGGGATCTATTTACCTTTATAAGCATTGTATTTAATCAGGTCATCCATTCTTGTCTATCTTAGTGGCCTTAGTTTCTTAGGAATTAATTTGTATTAGTACTGGAAGAGATTGGATTTGATTTATTACTATCTGATCGTGACTTGACATCAAAATAAGTCTTTTACATACTGTTTTATCAATTTATGCAAATTATGTGAGGAAAAAAATTGGGAAAAAAGATAAATATATATTATCAATTCTGAGTGATAGCAAAAAAAGTCATAAAAGAAAAAATACAGATATATTTTTGATAATAAACATGTGTGTTGCATATTAAGCCAGTAATGTTGTTGTGATACTGTAGCACGTGACTATAAGTAGCACCGTAGCCCAGTGCCTGTTCTTCTTTCCCCATATTGCACCACAACATGCACTCTTGCATGTCAGAGACTCACTTCTTCTTTTGGTGCCTACGAGGCCCCGGCACTCTTCACCAACACCCGGGCTGCACCACGAAACGCACCCAGCGCGTCCGAGACTCGCTTCCTACGTTGTTGCACACAATTTCCAGGTGCTCCTCACCAACGCCCTGGCTGCACCACGACACGTACACTGCACGTCCGAGTCTTGCTTCTTCCTTTGGTGCATACAAGGCCCAGTCACTCTTCGCCAACACCCGGGCTACACCACGACACGCACCCAGCGTGTCCGAGACACACTTCCTCCGTTGGTGCACACGATGTCCAGGCGCTCCTCACCAATGCCCTGGCTGCACCACGACACACACACTGCGCATTCGAGTCTTGCTTCTTCCTTTGGTGCCCACGAGGCCCAGGCGCTCTCAACCAACACCCGGGCTGCACCACGACTTGCACGCAGTGTTAACTTAGCATTCTGCGTGCAGGCCCTACACTGAAGGCCTGAGTTCCCTTCTCTCTGCACCCTTGTATTACTAACCCTTGCACACACAGTGCACCTCACTAGGGACTTTTACTAGTAAGGCAACATACCAATCATGGCCAACCAATCACCATAATATTTTACATAGGGATCTCCTGTACTTTGACACTGATCAGCAGTGGCAAAGTACCCAAAGCCTCTAAATTGGCTTCTCTAGGTCAGTAAACGGTCTAGGGGGAAAGCAAAAAGTTTAGGGAACTTTAACCAAAAGGCCAAGTCCTACAGTCCCCTACGATGTCTTCTTAAAATAAATCAACTTATTTAAATAAATGTCTACACCAATGATAAATGTGCACTGACATATATTAAAAATATGATTAGTAGAGGGTCTATCAAATGTAACATAACATTAAGGCCCTGATTACGAGTGGCCCAATGCAGTTCTCCATCAGGATACCAGACCATCACAAGCGAGCCGAAATTTCCACCCTCTGGTTACCGGGTATGATTTTGTGGAAGCCATTAATCTTGGGTGAAGAAACTGTGTCTCTGGGTTTTACCGGGTGTGATTCCACACCCTGCAAAACCTGGCTGGGCTGGTGACTGGTGTCAGTGGAAGGCAAACGGTGTGAGCAGCAGCACAGATCAGCCCCTGCGTGCTCCTGGCAGCACCGCGGGGGGGCACTCCATTCTCCACCAAGCCTTTTTGTTGCCTCCTTTTGTTGCCGATACACCTACCACTTGCACAGCCCCCCCTTCAGAGTATTCCCAGTCCATAGGCAACGCCCCTGGTTGGCAGGTATATCCACGTCCCTAACCATGCACCCTATCCCTACCAAGAGCACTAGGCTAGTGGGAGAGCCCTAGAACACACAACAAACGGCATGGTCCCAGAATGATTGCTTACTATCATCCCTACTTCTCCTTCGACCTCACAGAAATAATGCTGGTTACAGGACCATGCGCGGTCAAAGGAAGACAGTACAGCCTGGGGGTGGGATCCTGGCCTGACAGGTGCCCATCCCACCTCAAGAAAACAAAGTTAGTGGGTAGTCACAGCTCCCCCAAAACCCCATGGCAACTCGCCACACCATTCTGAACTCTTACTAACCGTCAATCATCCAACGCTTGCTCTGTTGCTCCTGTTTACCACCTGCTGTGTGCCAGTGGTAAGTGGGAGAGGTAAGAGGCAGGAATAGGCAAAACAATGTGTATTCTTGCCTGATGAAGCCGGGTCTGCGTAGTCTGTTTCCATTCCAGTCTGTTTAACTTGTAATTTCAAGTGTAAAATTACTTACTAGGAACAGTAATTCCAGACTTGGCAATTGCAGACACTCTGCACCATACAACCCGCAATGAGTTGCAAAACGTACCACCTAACTGTTGTCAAGGGAGAAGGTCCTAACAGTTCTAGATCTATGTATTCATAAATAATTAGGCACTACATTTGGTGGCCAGAAGTGACATATGCTGTTGATAATTTTCAACCTTGTGGTTTTGTTGACGTTCCGAATGTGCACTTAATACCTCCAACTAGGGAGTGCATATTAATTAGGAGCGTTACAACAGTTTCAGTGACATATAACTATAAACATGTAAGACTCCACAGATCTTGCAAGTGAAGTATAAGATTTTCATAGTTTATAGTATAACTTTTGTTTATAGCAGAACTTCTGTCCTCTCAGCTTGAACAACTCTCTTTGTCCCCCTAATTGGTGCAGGATGGCAGATGTCTCCAGAACAACGACCCAGAGGAGCCTACTTATTTCCTATATTACAGTATAATGCATTTTTATAAGAGGAAAATAATTTTGGATTTAGTGCCAATTGTGGAAGAGGTGAAAATGGGGACAGCACTCCGGTCATGGTACATGCAAGCACATGGGATGACTTGTGCCACTGTTAATAGGTTTCATCTTTTTCTTTTATGACATTGACAGGGGATTATGTAAACCCTGACAGCCTTCTTCAAAGTCCCCCAAGCTCCAGCAGATTGTGCCCAAATTCCTATTCAACAGATTTAGCATTAAACCCACAAAGAAATTACCAAAGGAACATTAAAGTAATTGTCAGTAGCCCACCTTAAGCCACCAAGAGCGTAACAAATGCCCCTGCAGCCCCCCTCTCTTCAGTAAATAAAGGGGGCCCCCTCAGCTCTTCAGTGAGAGCTGTTAGAGAGGCTTGCGCTAAAGCAAGCCTCTCTCCCTCTAAAGCAGGTGCAGGCTGTCTGCAGCGTGCTCTGAGCCCCTCTCGCTGACTGAAGAGAAACAATGTAACAACTTACATTGTTTCTCTTCAGTCAAAGCCCGCCTGGAAAAAGGATGGGGTGGGCCCAGAGACAGCATTCCCCACAGGGCTCTGCTCCTCTGAGACGAGACAAGGATGGGGTGGGGGCCCCAGAGACAGCATTCTCCAGGACAATGCTCATATGAGAAGGGATGAGGCAGCAAAATGGTGCCCTCAGGTAAGCACTCTGGTTAGAACGCACCATGGGCGTCCGCAGGGAGGACAAGGGGGGGTCGCCAGTGCGTTGGGTGTGGGTCCAGTCAGGGCCGGCCCTAGTCCATCATGTTTTTTGAAATGGTGCCATTGTTCCAAGTGGCAGCCCCCTCCATTGGGTGGGAAGGGTGCAAGGGGGTGGCCGAGAAGGGTGCAAGGCAGAGGGGAGAAGGGTGCAAGGTAGAGAGGAGAAGGGTGCAAGGCGGAGGGGAGTAGGGTGCTGGGTGGAGAGGAGAAGGGTGCAAGGCAGAGAGGAAAAGGGTGCAAGGTGAAGGGGAGAAGGGTGCAAGGCAGAGGGGAGAAGGGTGCAAGGTAGAGAAGGGTGCAAGGTGGAGGGGGAGAAGGGTGCAAGGCAGAGGGGGGAATGGTGCAACGGGGAGGGGGAGAAGGGTGCAAGGCGGAGGGGAGAAGGGTGCAAGGCAGAGGAGAGTAGGGTGCAAGGCAGAGGGGAGAAGGGTGCAAGGTAGAGAGGAGAAAGGTGCAAGGCAGAGGGGAGAAGGGTGCAAGGCAGAGAGGAGAAAGGTGCAAGGCAGAGAGGAGAAGGGTGCAAAGTAGAGAAGCGTGCAAGGCGGAGGGGAGAAGGGTGCAAGGCGGAGGGGAGAATGGTGCAAGGCAGAGAGGGGAAGGGTGCAAGGTGGAGAGGAGAAGGGTGCAAGGCAGAGGGGAGAATGGTGCAACGGGGAGGGGTAGAAGGGTGCAAGGCGGAGGGGAGAAGGGTGCAAGGTGGAGAGGAGAAGGGTGCAAGGTGGAGGGGAGAATGGTGCAAGGCAGAGAGGGGAAGGGTGCAAGGAGGAGAGGAGAAGGGTGCAAGGAAGAGGGGAGAATGGTGCAACAGGGAGGGGGAGAAGGGTGCAAGGTGGAGGGGAGAAGGGTGCAAGGCAGAGGGGAGAAGGGTGCAAGGCAGAGGGGAGAAGGGTGCAAGGCAGAGGGGAGAATGGTGCAAGGCAGAGGGGAGAATGGTGCAAGGCAGAGGGGAGAAAGGTGCAACAGGGAGGGGAGAAGGGTGCAAGGCAGAGGGGAGAAGGGTGCAAGGTGAAGGGGAGAAGGGTACAAGGCAGAGGGGAGAATGGTGCAAGGCAGAGAGGAGAAGGGTGCAAGGCAGAGGGGAGAAGGGTGCAAGGCGGAGGGGAGAAGGGTGCAAGGCGGAGGGGAGAAGGGTGCATGGCAGAGAGGAGACGGGTGCAAGGTGGAGAGGAGAAGGGTGCAAGGCAGAGGGGAGAATGGTGCAACGGGGAGGGGGAGAAGGGTGCAAGGCGGAGGGGAGAAGGGTTCAAGGTGGAGAGGAGAAGGGTTGAAGGCAGAGGGGAGAATGGTGCAATGGGGAGGGGGAGAAGGGTGCAAGGCAGAGGGGAGAAGGGTGCAAGACAGAGGGTAGAAGGGTGCAAGGTAGAGAAGGGTGCAAGGTGGAGGGGGAGAAGGGTGCAAGGCAGAGGGGGGAATGGTGCAACGGGGAGGGGGAGAAGGGTGCAAGGCGGAGGGGAGAAGGGTGCAAGGCAGAGGAGAGTAGGGTGCAAGGCAGAGGGGAGAAGGGTGCAAGGTAGAGAGGAGAAAGGTGCAAGGCAGAGGGGAGAAGGGTGCAAGGCAGAGAGGAGAAAGGTGCAAGGCAGAGAGGAGAAGGGTGCAAAGTAGAGAAGGGTGCAAGGCGGAGGGGAGAAGGGTGCAAGGCGGAGGGGAGAATGGTGCAAGGCAGAGAGGGGAAGGGTGCAAGGTGGGGAGGAGAAGGGTGCAAGGCAGAGGGGAGAATGGTGCAACGGGGAGGGGTAGAAGGGTGCAAGGCAGAGGGGAGAAGGATGCAAGGTGCAGAGGAGAAGGGTGCAAGGTGGAGGGGAGAATGGTGCAAGGCAGAGAGGGGAAGGGTGCAAGTAGGAGAGGAGAAGGGTGCAAGGCAGAGGGGAGAATGATGCAACGGGGAGGGGGAGAAGGGTGCAAGGTGGAGGGGAGAAGGGTGCAAGGCAGAGGGGAGAAGGGTGCAAGGCAGAGGGGAGAAAGGTGCAACAGGGAGGGGAGAAGGGTGCAAGGCAGAAGGGAGAAGGGTGCAAGGTGAAGGGGAGAAGGGTGCAAGGCAGAGGGGAGAAGGGTGCAAGGCAGAGGGTAGAAGGGTGCAAGGCAGAGGGGAGAAGGGTGCAAGGCAGAGAGGGGAAGGGTGCAAGGAGGAGAGGAGAAGGGTGCAAGGCAGAGAGGAGAATGGTGCAACGGGGAGGGGGAGAAGGGTGCAAGGTGGAGGGGAGAAGGGTGCAAGGCAGAGGGGAGAAGGGTGCAAGGCAGAGGGGAGAAGGGTGCAAGGCAGAGGGGAGAATGGTGCAAGGCAGAGGGGAGAATGGTGCAAGGCAGAGGGGAGAAAGGTGCAACAGGGAGGGGAGAAGGGTGCAAGGCAGAGGGGAGAAGGGTGCAAGGTGAAGGGGAGAAGGGTACAAGGCAGAGGGGAGAATGGTGCAAGGCAAAGAGGAGAAGGGTGCAAGGCAGAGGGGAGAAGGGTGCAAAGCAGACGGGAGAAGGGTGCAAGGCAGAGGGGAGAAGGGTGCAAGGCAGAGGGGAGTAGGCTGCACTGTTGCACATGATCGCTGATTTTTCTCTCAGACATGCTTCCTTCATTGTGCTAGGAGATTTTAACTTACATGCGGACAACCCTGCTTGCTCTTGAGCTTCGCATCTAATCGAGACCTTAAAAGGGACTAACCCTATCCTTATTAATCCAGGGCCCGACCCATGTAGCAGGGCATACTCTGGACCTGATATTCTCCAATCATCCCGGGATTACTACCCTCCCTTCACTCCCCCTTACTTGGTCGGATCATTTCCTTCTCCCATTCAATCTTACCGTCCCTCAACTCCCCCTCTTTTCCTTTCAGAATGGAGAGACAGGATGAAAATGGCACAAAATCACTTGTGACTCTGTGGCCCCTCATTTTACTTATCAATTTGATCCCTCTGTTGAAGATCTTAACGAGGAAGTGTTGAAATATAACTCTTCTTTTTTACAAGCGATAGTCGCCATTTCCCCTCTAAACCCCATCACTTCTACTAGATCTAGACCTTCTGCCCCTTGCTTTTCCCCCGCGTTGAAAGAGGAAAAGAGCCGCTGTAAACATCTTGAACGTAAATGGTGGCAGAAATATGATCTTGAGTCTAAAAATATTTATAAGATTGCCCTGAATAAATTTCAAAAACTGAAACGCTCCACAATGAGAGACTTTTTCTCTCAGCAAATTAAGAGAGCCGAGAACTCCACCAAAACCCTTTTTAAGATTGTAAAGGACTTCGCTAACCCCCCCGCCTTGACATCTCAGATCCCCTCCAGCCAGGCCCTTTGCAATGGCCTATCTGATTTTTTCCAGGACAAAATTATTAAACTATCCTCCTCATTCGTGCCTGCTCCTCCCTCTTCCGTGATGAAGGATATTGACTCTCAAAAAGGTGTTTTGAACTCTTTTAAAGAGCTCTCCCTTGAAATTGCTACAAAGCTATTCATCCAGGGCAAATCTGGATCTCCGCTTGATCCAGCTCCGGCCAAGGTGATGGCCAATTTGGCCCCTATTTTGCTTAGTCCCCTTCTCTCCATTTGGAATTCTTCGCTCCGCTTGGGTCAATTTCCCGTGGCTTGGAAATAGGCTATGCTGGTTTCTATTTTTTTAAAAACTGATGCCGACCCCTCACAATTTTGTAATTATCGTCCGATCTCCCTTTTACCTAAGCCTGCTAAAATCCTCAAGAAGGCGGCTCAGACGCAACTGGCAGAATATCTAGAAACCAACCAGTTGCTACACGATTCGCAGTCTGGGTTTCGAACCGGCTATAGCACCGAGACTGCGCTCCTGGAAGTCTCGGAAACTATTCGTGAGTGTGTGGATAGGGGCGAGGAGGCCATGCTGGTCCTCCTCGACCTGTCCGCCGCTTTCGATACTGTGTCCCATGAAATACTACTGAGCCGGCTAAGACATCTGGGAATCGGAGGCTCTGTGCTTACCTGGATTCGATCGTTCCTTTCAGGACGCACTCAGAAGGTTTTTCTCCGGCCTTTTGAATCCGAGGGTAAGCCGCTTTTTTGCGGAGTACCTCAGGGTTCGGCACTCAGTCCTTTATTTTTTAATGTCTATTTGGGCCCGTTGGCTTCAGTGGTTGAATCTTGGGGGGGTCAGAGTGATATCCTTCGCTGATGATACTCAGCTGATGTTTTCTTTTAGAGATCATTCTGATTCCAACTTTACCAACTTTCGCCTCTGCCTCAGTAACATCAGCTCCTGGATGGCCTCGAACCATCTAGCACTGAATGCAGATAAAACTGAGGTCTTATTTTTTAACCAAAAAGATCCTCTACCTGCTATTCAGTGGTGGCCTACGGAACTAAATCCCCCTCCGGTCCCTGTTCAAACAGCCCGCAACTTAGGCTTCCAATTCGACAACGCTTTGTCTTGTCAATCTCAGATTAACAAGGTTACTTCTGCCTGTTTTGGTAAACTGCGCATGATTAGGAAGATCTTCCCCTATCTCCCGTTGGACTCCCGCAAGACTATTGTGCATGCCCTTATAACATCTCATTTAGACTATGCCAATAGTCTTTATGCTGGCGCTCCCCTTTACCAAATTGAACGTTTGCAAATTGTGCAAAATGCTGCTGCGCGGCTAATTGGTAATATTCCTTTCCGTCAATCTGTTGTCTCATATCGGAAAAAACTTCACTGGCTTCCCATTGCCCGCCGCATTCAGTTTAAAGCTTTGACCATAGCCTTTCGCGCCCTTAATGGATTAGGTCCAGGATATTTGCGTAAGAGACTTCTACTATCTCAATCTGTTAGATCTCTGCGATCAAATAGCCTACGCCTTCTGGTGATTCCCAGATTTCGCCGTGCCAGGAGTGGGGGCAGAGCTTTCGGAGTAGTCACAGCTAGACTCTGGAACAGCCTTCCACTGGATCTTAGGTTCATTGACTCAGAACCTATGTTCCGACGCAAACTCAAAACTTGGTTATTCACCATCTCTTAGTAACCTTTTTCACTTGCTTGCAATCTGTAGCGCCGGGACACCCCCGACGGGGGTAGCTGCGTGCTTTATAAGCTTCTTAATAAATAAATAAATAAAGGCAGAGGGGAGAAGGGTGCAAGGCAGAGGGGAGAATGGTGCAAGGCAGAGGGGAGAATGATGCAAGGTAGAAAGGGGTGCAAGGCGTATGTGGAGTAGGGTACAAGGGGGAGGGGGAGAAGGGTGCAAGGGGGAGGGGGAGAAGGGTGCAAGGGGGAGGGTGAGAAGGGTGCAAGGCAGAGGGGAGAAGGGTGTAAGGGGAGGGTGATGAAGTTAAAAATGTCCCCCCCCGGAAACATTTCTGCAGATGCCCATGGAACACACACTTCTTTGTGAGAGAGAGTGGGAGAGAGTGAGAGAGAGTGGAGAGAGAGAAAGTGGAGAGAGAGAGAGAGTGGAGAGAGAGTGGAGTGAGACAGTGATGAGAGAGAGAGAGAGAGAGAGAGAGAGAGAGAGAGAGAGGAGAGAGAGTGGAGAGAGAGACAGTGGAGAGAGAGTGGAGAGAGAGTGTGGAGGGAGACAGCGGAGACAGAGTGGAGAGAGTGGAGAAAGAGAGAGTGGAGAGAGAGAGGACAGAGAGAGTGGAGAGAGAGACAGTGGAGAGAGAGTGGAGGGAGAGTAGAGAGAGTGGAGGGAGACAGTGGAGAGAAAGTGGAGAGAGAGACAGTGGAGAGAAGAGAGAGAGAGTGGAGAGAGGATGGAGAGAGAGAGTGGAGAGCGAGTAAAGAGAGAGACTGAGTAAGAGAGAGACTGCCTGACTGAGAGAGACTGACAGAAAGAGAGAGATAGAGAGACTCACAGAGAGCGAGAGACTGAGAGAGAGAGACTGACAGACAGAGGGACTGACAGGGAGAGAGAGTGACTGAGAGAGAGAGACTGAGAGAGAGACTGCCAGAGAGAGGGACTGACTGAGAGAGACTGACAGAGAGAGAGAGAGAGATCGACTGACTGACAGAGAGAGAGAGAGACTGACTGACTGACAGACTGACTGACTGAGAGAGACTGAATGACTGACTGAAAGAGAGAGAGAGACTGACTGACTGAGAGAGAGAGAGAGACAGAGAGAGCGAGAGAGAGAGAGAGAGAGACTGTGATGGAATTGGGGTCAAAGTGTGTATGAAGCTATGCAATGCCTCTTAAGATTGCTATTGTCTACTAATAAAAATGTATTATCAAAATGTGTTCTTTGTAGTTACATCTGCTTTTGAAATACTGCATTGTTGCATTGTCTAATGTTTTTAAATGGAAATGAGAAGGAGCAGTGGATGCACTTTTGTCAAAACTGAACGATGAGTGGGCCCGATGTTGTATATCATGACAGGAGTCTGCATCAAGAAACCCACCTAAAATTGGGCAAACTTCCCCGGCCTACTGATGGCAGGGACCCTTTAATGAATGGACCACCACCTATGAAAGCCTGCTGGCAGACTAAGCCAAACCTTTAACTCCACCATCCAGTGTTACTTATAACGGCTGTATTGGTGACAGTGGTGTGACAATAGCCCCGCTTCCCCTGCAGTATGGCGGGTCGCTGGCCTGAGAGTTCTAAACAAGTTTCGTTATGTCACTGTAAAGCTCTACAACAAGAGTGCATTCAATTACAATGAATGACCTTAAATACGGCAATGTTGCTTGGGGGTGAGGGAGAGTAAAAGAAAAAAATACTTTTGAGTCTGTCTCTGATCATCCTTACACTAGATACGGGAACTGCTTTGAATTAACAACTGTGTCCCCTTACCCACTTGGAGAATCCATACTTCAAAGACAAGATAGTCACTCAATTATTACACGTTGCTTGAAATAAAATAGGCATTGAGAAAGCTAGCATTTCAATATAAGTGCTTCTTCCTAGAGTGTCAAGTGTGTGTGCTAATTCCCAAAATGTATAAAATTGGCTACATTTTTATGGGAGTGATTCCATGCACTTTCCGGACTTCACTCTATTTAACAGCACAGTGCACTTTACTATTTGACAAGAAACTGTTATTACAAGGGAGACGTTTCCTGGGAGAATAGCATCAAGCACGAAGTTCTACTCAACCAAAACATGTTACCAGTGGTGGCTGATGAAGTCAACCATATTTTTCCAAGCATGTCTGGCCTAAGTATTCAGCCTCAATTCTTTCGTTAAACCAGTGGAAAAATGATACATATTAAACTACATTTTCAGAAAGAATATAATTAAAAGCTATAAGCATATAATGCTATTCGAAAGCATACGTGATTGTGGCCCATTTTTGCAGCAATAAATGCTATCCAAGTCCAATACTATAGCTAATGACAACTTTTACAAGAGTTTCAAGCAATATTTTTCCTACCTGCAACACATGACTCCTTCATCTCTATATTAGCTAGCAAAGATTGTCAGGTGAAAGACCTTGATGATGTATTGATGACTTGATAAGAGAAATGGCGAACACAAAGGCTTAAAAACGTTCTGTCGCTTCACATTTTCAGTATTGTCATTGTCACCCTGTGATTTCGCATTATTTCTGTGTGTGTGCTATTGTTACCTTGGCTGCCACTCCTGATGCCAGGTACCAGTGGTGTAGCTAGACCTTTTGCTGCCCGGGCCAATCCTTAGTTTGCCGTCCGAGTAAGAGTGGGGGGAAAACTACGACGAGTGGGGGGTAGGGGGTGGAGACGACGATGAGCGGGGGCGACAGCTGAAGTAGAATAAAATGAACAAAAAATAAAACTTTCCTTGCAATCGCCACCGCCCCCAAAAAAGCACCCGGGGCAGAACGTCCCTCCCCCCCCCCTTACCCCTCCCCATCTACGCCATTGCCAGGTAATGCCTTTGATGTGCTAAGACAAAAGCAATCAGGAAACAGGCCCTCAGAGGCCACAATACAGGGGCAGGAATGATAGTATCTGGGTACCATCGTACTTTGTTGTATAACCCCCTTGTCCCAGTCTTTACAAAATGTGTTGAGTACCACCAGAAATAATAAAAAATGGTGGGGTACTCGTGCAGTACTTGTACGCGGTGGAAAAGGTGAAAAAAAAGTAGAAGTTCGTACATGTCGTGGGGAACACCACCTTTCTGGGGCAGTGATTTGTAAAATGACCTTCCAGCTCCGGGTACGTGCATTGTCTGGAGTTTTTTTATTAATGTTGGGAGTGTGGGCTTGATAATACGTCCTTGTAAATTCCCATAGAAGCGTATGTTCTGGTGCTATCATGGGGTTATATGGGAAATAACATGGACGTATTCTGAAGCTCATTATCGCTGTTTTATCAGCAGTTTCTTGCCAATAAAACTGCGATAATTTTAACACCGGTCCTTGATAATATGCATCTAAGTTTACTGGTGAAAAAAAAGAGCAATGGTCTATATTGTCAACAAAAGGCGATACATTATCGTCGCATTTATTGGCAGGAAACTGCCGATAAAGCGGAGATAATGGGCTTGATAATATGTACTTGGGAATAACCATAGCAGCCTAGGTTAGGATCAGAACCTGGGCTGCTATGGGAAGTTACAATGGCCTATTATCAAGCACATTATCGCTGCTTTATCAGCAGTTTCCTGTCGATAAAAGCGGCGATAATGTATCACATTTTGTATGTAAAGCTTTCCTTTTTTTTGGTGTAGCAGTTGTACTCTCTTCGCATGCTCAGCGTCGTTTCGAAGTTCACGTTTTTTTCTTCAAGTTGAACAAGCAAACCTTTATTTATATCAGTTAGTAAATCTGCCGCATTCTTTTCCCGGTTCGTGTGATTCATCCGGTGCTGTACTTTTGTACAGTATTAATAGTCATATTTTTTATATATTTATTTGAAAGGTAGTGCCGAGGCGCCAAACGTTGATTACGTACTCCGTCCACCGCCATTTTAGTAGTCTCTCACCGTTGTATTTATTATATCAGTTAGTTAGAACTCAGTAGTTTTCAATCCTAGTCTTGAATATCTTACTATAGTATTCCAACATTATTTTTATTGTGGACCGTCATACCCCTCCTCCACAAAATAAAAGAAGTATGTAGTTTTTTTTAATTAACTTTTGTTAAACAATAAATATAAATGAAACTCAATTAACTTTTATTAAACAATAAATATAAATGAAACTCAATTATAACTATATTATAACTGGCAAAATAAGTTATACAATGTTATAAAGAAATTGTGAAATGGATTCCAAAAGGTGTCCGATTGGTAATATGCAAAAGAAAAAAGAAAATTAGAGTTTAGAATTATGTAGATGTGAGTAAATGAGCTGAAGCATTACAAGTTGTGGTAACTCTACAGTTTTACGTGTGCAGTGTGACTCGTATATTCCTGTTCTGTTATAGTGCCGCGTTCAAGTAGTGTCTATATGGAAGTGCCTATTGCGTTACTGACACCCGTTATGGCGACTTATTTCTAATGCATTCCTATGAAGGATTTGTAGATCTAGGCCTCTGTGCTTACCGTTGTATGAAGCTTGCGGCCAAACACTGCAGCCACTGGGATGGACAACTTCAGGTGGGCTGATCTTCTACACGTCCAAGTAGACAGCAGTGTTTAAGTTTAAGAGAGATAGAGACATGATGTCACAAAGAGTGAGAGAGAGAGAAAACAACATTAAAACTGTGTCGCAGAGTCTGGAGTTGAGATTTTTTGTTGAACCAGACGTAGATTTACTGGCTCCTTGCATTACTTTACCCATGTTAAAAGTGACTCAAAAGTGGCGTAATAAGGTTGATGATCTGTTTGTCAGACTGTTGTAACCTATCTGTTGTCACTGCTCAGAGGTAATTATACATTTTACAGAGAAGCTGCTGTACACTACGCACTCTGGGCCATAATATCAAGCCTTTGGCGACAAAAATGATTGCCACTTTATCGGCAGGAAAGTGTCGCTAAAGTGGCGATAATGGGTTTGATAATATGTTCTATGGAATTCCAATCGAAGCTCATGTCACATGTCCTTCACATCTAACATGAGGTTCGATTGGAATTCCATAGAGCATATTATCAAACCTATTATGGCCACTTTAGCGGCAGTTTGCTGCCGATAAAGTGGCGAAAATTTTGTCACCAAGGGTTGATAATATGGCCCTCTCTCGTTTCACAAATAAAGCTAACACTACAGTTTAACGAGTGTAGTGTACCTGGTACATTTTACTTGTTGTAGTGCCGCATTCAAGTGGTGTCTATATGGAAGTGCCTACTGCGTTACTGACGCCCTGTATGCCGAATTATTTCTAATGGATTCCTATGAAGGATTTGTAGATCTAGGCCTCTGTGCTTACCGTTGTGTAAACTTTGCACCAAACACATTAGGAAGTGGAGTTGACAACTTCAGGTGGGCTGATCTTCTAGACGTCCAAGTAGACAGCAGTATCTAAGTTTAAGAGAGATAGAGAAATGATGTTACAGAGAGTGAGAGAGAGAGAAAACAACATTAAAACTCTGTCGCAGAGTCTGGAGTTGAGATTTTTTGTTGAACCAGACGTAGATTTACTAGCTCTTTGCATCACTTTACCCATGTTAAAAGTGACTCAAAAGTGGCGTAATAAGGTTGATGATCTGTTTGTCAGACTGTTGTAACCTATCTGTTGTCACTGCTCAGAGGTAATTATACATTTTACTGAGAAGCTGCTGTACACTACGCACTCTGGGCCATAATATCAAGCCTTTGGCGACAAAAATTATTGCCACTTAATCGGCAGGAAAGTGTCGCTAAAGTGGCGATAATGGGTTTGATAATATGCTCTATGGAATTCCAATCGAAGCTCATATCAGATGTCCTTCACATCTAACATGAGCTTCGATTGGAATTCCATAGAGCATATTATCAAACCTATTATGGCCACTTTAGCGGCAGTTTGCTGCCGATAAAGTGGCGATAATTCTGTTGCCAAGGTTTGATAATATGGCCCTCTATCCTTTCATAAATAAAAGTTACACTACAGTTTTACGAGTGCAGTGTACCTGGTACATTTTACTTGTTATAGTGCCACGTTCAAATGGTGTCTATATGGAAGTGTCTACTGCGTTACTGACGCCCGTTATGGCGACGTATTTCTAATGCATTGCTATGAAGGCATTGTATATATAGGCTGCTGTGCTTACCTTGTATAAAGAGTGCGGCCACCAGAGTTCATCACTCGACTTGAACTTTGCTTCTATACGACAAAGTATTTTAAATAAGTTGCAGAGAATTTCATTGCTGTTGCTCGATAGGCCATGGTTGCTTCTGAAGGATGTTTGCTGAAGGAAACAAAAGGACGTTTTGATTAGTCATCGTAAACTGAGTTGCGTAAATACTATTAAAAGTGAATTTTAATGTGGGTTCTTAATATTCCGTAGTTAAGATTGTTGCAGCTCCAGCAAACAAAGGAAGATCAATAAGTTAATAAAGGCCTGGAACGGCCTCGTGACGCAGAAAAAAAAATACTATCATGGACGCACAATTAATAATAATACAGGCCTAAGCACGTGGTGTAGTACAGAAATACGACACAGAAATGTATGCACGCACAATTTTTAGGATTAGAGGTGTATAGGACCTCATGACTTGTAAAGAAATATTTCAATTATGTAAGTACAATTTAAAACCATTGAGGGGTAGGAAAGCCATATGAAGGATAAAAAAAGTAGTATTATGCATATACAGTTTACAGTGGAGGCTGATGTTGTGAAGTCTTCTCTTACCTTTGTTTCTGTCGTCTTTTGTCGTGTCTTGAAAGGTTGCAGTTTTGCTGAGTTTGGGGTGTTTTCGACAGTCTGTCTGTCATCGCAGCAGAGGCAGGCAAAAGAGAGCGTGCTCACGTCAGTGCCCGCATTATATGGGAACCACGGGGCTGACCAAACCAAGCCCAAGGCCGTCATTGGTAGCGTTTTCACAGTCTATAAGAATGATGGCCCTGGGGGACATCACATTGGCTAATGTATTGGTTTGCAGGCTAAATGATAGCAAGCATGCTTAGTGGTGGGATGTGGGTAGTGTGGGCGGGCGTGCACCGCGCATGTGCGAGTATGAGTGTGTGCACCAACAATTAACAACAGAGAGAGATGGGGGCGGTCTTATCATGTGCGCAGAGGCAGGCCCAGAATCGGATCTGCAATGAGTCAGCACTTGTAATCATTGTCCTTAGCGTGCCCTGAGCTCTGATTTGTCACTGAGAGGGTGATCGCACCATAGTTTGTACTGCTTATCATACTCAGTGTGTACACGCGCATACGTAACGAATAAGCTTTGACATTACGGGTCGCATTAAAGCTTCCGTGTGACGTCATGTACAGTGTTCTGTACGCGAAAGAGGGCAATGTTTGTACTTGGTTTAAAACATGTATGTATTTAATGTAGATACTAAGGGCAGACATTTGGGATAACTATGATTTTTTTTAAATACTTTTAATAATCCTATATTACTTTTAAAAAGAATTACACAAATCACGGGAGAAGATCAGGCGCGCAAGTTGTAGTTAGCTGAGCTAACTATAACGAAGGAATTTCAAAGGTTTTGTATGAGAGAAATGTTCAGTTAACTATAACGTGTGAAAACTAGGGTTTTTTCAATGAATTTGCATGTTTTTTTAAATGCTAATTCCTAACTATAACGTGTGTGAAACCTATGGTTTTTTCAATGAATATATATATATATATATATATATATATATATATATATATATATATATATATATATATATATCCTGCTCAATACTCTCGATTCCCTTTGCTCGGAAAAGAGTCTCAGAACTCACGGGGGGATATCTTTTTCAAGTTTTTATTTCTCTTCCAAACAGACGCGTTTCGGGTTACCTTTGTCAGTGTTTGCAAAGCGACACTGCGAGGGGCCATTTTGACTTTTTTCACGTCATAAATCATAGACATAGAAAGAAGACTGTAATACACATAATGTTGTAAACATGATAGTCCGTTATTTGCGATCATTTTTTACATTTGTACATTATTATATACATATTCATGTTGCACATTTGTATAACTGTCGAAACGTTCTCTATACATATTTACAAATGTTGCATTGGCGTTACATTCCTCATTGGTATATTCTGTCATTTTGCCCTTCATCCTATTATTATGCCGTGGATCAGCATGTCCGCCGGCTAATCTTGTTAGTATCTTGTGCCTGTTACCCTGCCAAGACTGCAGCGTAATGAGCAGTGTTTGTTTTCTATTCAAATTTATATTTTTACATTGGTAATTAAGCGGTGGATCGGCCTTTCGCCACGTTGTTGCCAATTCCTCTGGCATTTTGTGGTGAATTCTCTGTTCCATTATTAGGGCAAATCATTATGGCTATCTGGTTGTTCTGTGTGTTACAAATGTCTTTATGCCTAAAAGTTTAGTGATATAAAGGTGGCTCTAATGTGGAATACGTTCTTCTGTAAATTACTCTATTTGCCCAGATGAATTCCCAGTTCTTCCCCTTTATTCAAACCATTGGGAGCCTTGCCTTGTAAGTCTATAATATAGCGGGATTCTAATCTCCTTAACAGATGTCTAGGATGTTATTTCATAATGTTCTTGGTTAAAAACCACGGGGGGACTTCTGTCCCATTTTGGACTTACAGAAAGTAAACAGAACATTCTGCTGCTCATTGTTCCAGGAGTATTTCTGATCTTGCTGTACCTGTTCGATACTTATTTACTCATCCCAGTTGCTCCAGAATCTCAAAAATACCTATGATGTTTTGTCATTGGACCCATAATCAGTTGAGTGTGCTTCAATTTGGTTTGGCGTCATTCCTTAGGATGTTTGCCAATGTACTGCCTCATCTGGTGGGTAACATTCATGCTCAAAGGTTGTTCATTTTCCTATACATAGATTACTTGTTAACTTGTGTTTTTTCAATTTCTAAGGATGTGGATGCAGTTCACCTGTTATGCAAGACAGAGAAGAATGCATGTACTTCTGCTAAGCAAGGTAAAATCCCATCTAGTCCGGTCCTAAATTTACAGTTTATAAGAGCCCTATTGAGAGCTCGTCTTCAGTGCCATGAAGCACCTGCGAGACAATGGCTGAAAGTTCGAGGGGCATTGCAGCTTCTCTGCTGTTGGTCCCTTGTGCTCATCTGCATCTAAACCCCCTGGTAAATCATTGCCTGTCTAAATAGGATCCAAAGACAAAGGATTATGAGATGTTGGTTCTGGTCATGCCAGCAGTTTCCCAGGAACTAAAGTGGTGGTAAATCACTCTGGATGAACAATTGTGTAGAAGATATTTTATTGAAGAGCACAACACAACCGTGGTTCCTTCCCAGCTGGCCAAGCTTCCACTCAAACACAGATTCTTAGAGTTGGGGGTCTCTAGTTGGCACAGGTAGATACTTGTGACAAATAGGGACCCTTTCCTCTAGTCAAGGTAAGGGGGTACACTCCTAAAATAACCCCATATCATCCCCTTGGTAGCTTGGCACGAGCGGACAGGCTTATTTCAGAGGCAGTGTGTGAAGCATTTGTAAACACGTACAGTAATCAAGTGATAACACTACAGATGGACACCACACTAGTTGTATATTAAAACTAAGTATTCTTTATATAGCTTTAACACAAGACCACAAACAACAAAAATCCACAATACTGTACTTAAAATGGTAGGTTTAGCTTAGTTCTCTTTAGTTCTTGAAATGCGACACTTTGAGCCAATGTACGTTAAGATGCGACACGCAGGGCAACAAAAGTGTTGCAAAGATGGAAATGCGGCAAAGATCCAGTGCAAAGAATTAAAGACGTCAAGTTCTTCCTAATGTGGCACTCTTCTCCGATGCATTCGCAGCAACGGCGACACCCTTGTTCCGTGATGTGACGACAGCGGCTTTGGCAGTGACACTCTTCTCTGACGTTGCGAGACGCTTCCGCTCGATGCAACAACTGCAGCGGCGACACCCTTGTTCCGTGATGCGACGAGAGCAGCTCCGATGGCGGCACGCTTCTCCGTGGATGTGAGGCGCTTTTCTTGATGCGGTGCAATGCGACTGCTGCGACATCCACGATGCGACAGCAGCGGCTGCGACGGTGGCACTCTTCTTCGGGATTGCGGGACGTTTCTTGAGATGAGGTGCAATGCGACAGCTACAGTGGCAACATCCACGATGCGACGGCAGCGGCTGCTACAGCAACACACATCTCCCTCTTGAGTCGCGCTCCCAGCTCCTTGCGACACGCAGTCCCTCAGAAGGCCCAAAACAGCAGCAGGCACTTCCAAAGAACTCTTGGGGAGCTGGGGGTTGAAGTCTGTTGTCCCTAAGACTTCAGCAGGAGGCAAGCTCTTCTCTCAAGCCCTTGGAGATCCTTACAAGTTGAATAAAGCACACAAAGTCGTTTCTCCTTTCTTTGGCAGTCAGGCACCCACTGCAGGCCAATCCCCCAAGCAGCACTTCAGCTTAGTGATAGTCTCTCCTCAGTCTCTCTGGTTCCACTCCTCAGCAAAGGTTTCTTCTTGTTGTCCAAAAGTGATCTAAATTCTTGGGATCAGGGTCCCAATACTTATACCCCAAAATCCTTTGGCCTCTGAGGGCAGAGGAGCCTTTGCCTAGTCCAAACCAGTTCTGGAGCACTCTGTTTACATGACTCCTTTTTTCCTTTCACAGTGCAGGGCAGAATCATCAGACGCCCCACAGGAGGTGGAGCCAGCATTGTGGAGGGAAGGCACAACCCTATTAAGGTCCCAGGTGCAACTCCTCCCTCCCATCTAGATGCAGATCTCTCTATTCACTCACCCTGTCTCCTGGAATCCCCCAGCCATGTCACTCAAACTCCAGACAAGCAATACACAACCTACCAGAGTCAGGCTTGGATAGTTAGAGAAGAAAATACCTACTTTCTAAAAGTGGTATTTTCATACACAGGATGTTAAAACCAACTTCACTAAAAGATGCATTTTAGCATTCTGAGTTCAGGCATACTAAACTCGAATTTCTACCATGTTCCCTGAGTCAGTTAGGATTGTAAGATGGAATAATCGAACTGCCCATTCTGGCCTAGGGAGAACACGTAGCCTTGCAATAGTGAAAAACGAAAGTGGCTGTAATTCACTATTAGGAAATGCCACACACACCAGGGCATGTCCTACCTTATACTTACAATGCACCCTGCCCTTGGGTCTACCATAGGGGTGTCTGATATGACGAAAAGGGAAGGTTTAGGGACAGGCAAGTAGGTGCACTTGCCCAGTCAGCATGACAGTACCAGACTGCACACAGGCTCTCCAATGGCAGACCTGAGACACACTTTGACAGGATGCTTCTGTGGGTGGCACAACCAGTGCTGCAAGCCCACTAGCAGCATTTGGTTTACAAGCCCTGGGCACACTCAGTGCACTGTACTAGGGTCTGACAAGTAAACCAAATCAGCCAGGCATGGAATCACTAATCCATACATTAATTTACCATAGGGAGAGCATATGCACTGATCAGCAGTGGTAAAGTTCCCAAAGTCATAAAACAGCCAACAACAAGTCAGAAAACATATAGGAGGAAGGCAAAAAGTTCAGGGATGACCCTGCAAAAAGGGCCAAGTCCAACACAGATCATCATCCTTAATCATTATAAAACCACTACACCCTTCTTTCCTTTCCTTATTGTACTCCCTAGCTGTTTGGTACAAAGCTGCTCGTCTGTGATTGAAACGTTCACCATTACCTAGAACCACATAGTATGGATGAACAAATGTAACTTTAATAGGTCTCATAAACTTTGACAATCCCTTCTTCACTCTTCCAGACTTAACCTTTACCCAATCACTCACTCTTACTGCAGCCTTTTCCTGCACACTACTCCTTTCCACAGATGTATCCACACTTCCAGCATTCACTGCTCACTCATTTAACCATGACAGAACCAATTTAGAAATCAGACACCTTCTTCGCATCACTTCAAAAGGGGATTTTTGAATTACATCTTCTATAGTGGTGCGATGAGCCCACACCATGTCATTTATCATCCTGACACTTCATAACCATTTACAAATGTGATTTGATAGGGCCCTGCAAGAATTGATTGGCACACACCACTATGCTCTTGGCTTCTGGGTTATACAATGAAGTCTGATAGTGTGTAATACCCAATGAGGAAAAAAATGTCTGCATCTCACTTGGGGTAAATTATGTACCATTATCAGTTATCAATACTGAAGGAACACCCTCTTCCAAGAAAATCTGTTTCAAATGTTGAATAGTGACTAGGGAAGGGATTTCCTTCAAAACCTTCACACACAACCACATATAAAAACATCTATTACTACCAAAGCAAACCTATATTCACATCTGAGTTAATTCATTGGAGTTATTTAGATGTTTACACACTCTGTGCCATGGTTTACCTGGATTTGCAAAATGGCCTAAAGAAGACTGTACGCCAGCTCTAAGCCTCTTTTCTCCCTCCTAACACATATCACATTTCTGAACCTAAGAAGTCACCTGTTCATCTAAACCTGCCCGCCAAAATTGCATCTTTAACCATTTGGTAGGCACAATTTGTCTCAAATGCACCTCATGAGACAATAAAATAAGTCTAGGTTGTAAAACAGAAGGTGGCATGAACCTTTCCCCTCTCATGAGTAGAATCTTCCCACACAAATCTAACTCATCTAAGATCTTTACTTATGGCCTTATTGAAAGCGAAACACAACTCTCTCTACTGTTCCCGTCAACTACCAACTGCACCACTTCCTTCAACGTAGTGTCTACATCCATTGCACATATCCAATCCTCTACTGTAAACTTACCTATACCACCTACTACTGCACCACATCCTGAACAGAAGCTACTGCCCCTTCAATATCTTTAGCTAAAACCGCAGTCCCATCCATAACTCTGCAATATACGTAAAGCCTTGACAAGCAATCTGTTTGAGCATTTCTCCATCCATGAATGTTCCACCGTGTAGAGAAATTCTCTGAACCTTTACCAGACCCACTAGGGGAAAATACCTTTGCCAATGGCTTGTAATCAGGAAACAGGACAAACTTAGTCCCTCACAGGTAAGTCTGAAAATACTCCACACCCCAACAGGCTGCTAGGCCTTCCGTCTCATTTACCGAATAATTCCTTTCCAAATCAGTAAGTGTCCTGGATGCAAATATCACTGTTTTTCCCAATATCATGCCTTTGAGAAAGAATAGATTTTGTTTTGGTATTGAACTGTACTCAAGTTCTAGCATCCCAAAGTTCCTTTATAATGACCTCAAAACATTTCTGTTGTTCATTGCCACATACGAAATTGCATCCTTTTTTAAGCAAAATCTAAGACTGTGTTTTGTCAGTAAAATTCTCCACAAATTTTGAGTAGAACTCAGTTAGACCCATATAGGTTCTCAACTGTTCTTTGTCTGAGGGAGGAGGAGCATGATGAATTGCTGAGCACGAGATTGTGTTGATCAACATTTTCAACAAATAACTAAATATCACCTTGGAAATACACTAGGTTCTGCATTCCCTTAAAAGTTCCACTCATGGTTTGTTGAAAAACACTCGCCGCTGAAGACAGTACAAAAGGCATGCCAGTAAACTGCTATGTCCCTTCCATGGTGATGAAGGCAGTAAGTGATTTGGATTATTTGTGAAGTTTGATTTGATAGTTAGCACTTTTCAAATCTAATTTTGAAAAATACTTGCCACCCTTCAGTAATAACACCAGCTATTAGGTAACAGAAATATATATATTACAATATTGTAATTCACACATAACCTCAAATGTTCATCAGCCTTTTCTGTAATAATTACAGGAGAAATCCAACTAGATGCTTCTGCCAGTTCAATGACCCCTTCCTTAAGCATCTAATCTCACATTTTCTTGACTTCTCCACGCATCAAAACTGGTACTCTTCATGCCTTATGTTGAACAGGTATCACATCAGACTTTGATACAATTCTATGCACATACCCTTTCAGTTCTCCAAGATTATGATCAAATACAAACGTCACCTCCTTCAACATCTCATCAATATAAGCATCTTCCACCATCATAATTTGATTAGGTATCCTCTGGTAAATCACAATGTGTAAATAATGTTGATGCATCCATTCCAGTTCTGGAGGGTCATGTTCAGCTACATTCACCTTCCTCTTGATGTGCTGTTTTTCAAACAAAATGTGTGCTCTCATAAACCCATTATTATCAATGTCTTCACCTTGATATCCTCCTGCACAAATATCTTTTGGTTCTAATATTATTCTGGATGCTTATCTTCAAACATTTCCTTTGGTATAATAGTATACATAGATCCTGAGTCAACCAGAAGTTCAACTTTACAATTAACAATAGTAAAACTTGCTTTGGTCTATTTCTCCTTCTTTCCCTTTCTATGTCACCTCCAACACTCACAGCTCTCTCTCCTAAAACATTACCAGATGACTCTTCCGACACCACAGCCACTTTATTCATGACACACCCCTTACACATTCTTGCAAAATAGCCTAAACGGCCACAGTTTCTACTGGTCTTGTTCAGAGCAAAACAATACTTTGAATCTGACCAATGATATATGCTGCCACACCTTTGACAAGTTCCACTAAATTGTTTAAATGAAGTAGTATTTTGATGGATCAATTTGACAACTTCACAACTGTCCCCACATTATTGGCTTCTGCTATCATCAATCACTGCGACATTACCACCATCATGTCTATCCTTCTTTTCCATTTCTCCCATACATAAGTCTGACTGCTCCACAACCATTGCACTATCAATCGCATCTTTAAGAGAAGGTTTTTCATAGTTCACAATCTCTCCTGCATTTTCTTACTTTTACTTTGCATAGAAAGTTGATCCCATATTAATGTATTTGTCATGGGACCAAATAGTCATTTCGTAGAAAGTTCTCCTAGCTTTGCCACAAATTCATCAACCGTCTCGTCAACATTTTGGTGCTGAGTATAAAATGTATACAGTCAAATCTAATTTGTATTCTGCTTTTGACTTCTTTGAATTCATCTTGAATTGGTCGCCCATCAGGTTCACAAGCAATAGGTAGGTACTTAAGAATGTATTGGCCCTCTTTAGCCGAAGCACTCAACAATAATGCTGTTTTTCTTGGGGAACATGCATTTTGTCCATATAGAGCTTCTAAGGAATTTTCAAACATTCCCACCCAATCTTCCCATTCAATAGGTGGTGAACCATCTTGAGTTCGGAAAAATGGTAGGGTAATAATGGCCATTGTAAACAGAGCAAATAATTAACAAGTAAACACACACTGAACCTTGAACTAAAAAGGTGTGCACACCAATGTATGCACCTTGTGCTACTGATATAACAGGTTGCCCACCCTCAACTCTTTTAATCAACATGGTGTGCACATTACCATATGCACAAGGGTTAACAAAAGGACTCAGCTGAAAATGTAAATAATGGGTGTGTCTGTCGCTATACACACATGGATTTCAATAACCAAGAAACAAGTGTATAATCGCATGTGCAGTTAGCCCAATTCAAGATGGCTGCGGCGTATGCTTCCTTTCAGGACGCACGTCATGATGTGCTGGGACGTACGCATAAAACACATTGTAGTGCACTGGAACACACATGTTGCAGAATCTGGCCCTGAGGTGAGTGAAACTTTCGAGCTCTTCTGCTCTTAAAAAGTCCTTGTGATTTGCCCCCAATGAAGCGATGTATAGTAAAAATGCTGTCACAAATGCAGTTGCGGATTTACCAGATTCCCGAAACCACACAAACTCTGTTGCGGGGGTACCAATATTATTAGCACCGCAGCGGCATCACAATATTGCTTCTTCTTTCCGCATTGATGCATTTTTGCCAGCCACCGCTGTGCTGGCCAAGTAGTTTCCAATTTGATGTAAATCACTCCGGATGAACACTTGTTGTGCTGTTGTGCAGAAGATATTTTATTGAAGAGCACACCACAAGTGTGGTGCCTTCCCAGATGGCTGGGCTTCAACTGCCACCAGTGTGAGAAAATCATCCTTTTTGCCCTGAACACCCCCATTTATTGACTGATACTGGTGGTAACTGACTCTGATTGTGCCCTGGGCTCTGCTAACCAGGGCCAGTGCTCTGTGTAAAAGGTATATGATAATTTGGTGTAATTACAATTGGTATTACAACCTACCTGTAGGCCCCCTGTATATGGTAAGACATATAGGTTTAGAGAACCAGAAGATTTAATGCACTTAAGTGTACACTGATATGTTACCTGCTGTCATTTTAAAAGCCAATCCTGCTTTGCAAGCTGCTTTTAAATAAAACTATGTCCAAATTCAACTTTGGAATTAAAGTTACTTCCAAAGTCTTAAACTACTTTATTTTTACACACAAGTCACCCCTAAGGTCTGCGCTAGGTGCCCCAAGGGTAGGATGGAATATAAAAATAAGCAGGGACAAAAGATGTTTTATATGCACTGGTGAGGGAAAAACTGCCAATTTTCTTTTTTCCCATTGTAGCACATTGGCGTCATAGGCTAACATGGGAATACTTTAATAAAGTATAACTATTGACAAGAGTGAGCTGAAATAATAATTCAAATACTTAAAATAATAGTTATGATAAACCCAACAACTTGCAGTGGTTAGATTTATTATAAATGTTACAGAAAATAAGATAAAGAACTTGCTTTACTGATGTGCCAACATCCAGCCTCTAGCAGCCTCTCCTGACTAGCCAGTCTTTGACAGGCTGAGCCAAACTGCTCTGATGAGGTGTGATGTGGCCTGCATAAAGACAAAGGACATCTGGTGGGAGTCGATCTGCAGCTGCAGTGCAAAAGGCATGATTGGGTTGGAGTAGCCAAACTGGTCTTTAAAGAGGGAATGACAGTTCGGACAGGACGCAGGCTCACCCCCACTTCCTGCACCCCAGCCAGACAGTAGCTCCAATAATTGAAAAAGCAGAGGGGCTGGAAGGGGAGTGTTAGGGAAAGTTAGCCACACCAGTGGGTTGCCTTATTCAGATCTTAACCTCCAGGAGAGAGTTTCTCCATTTTGGATTTTGTCAAACAGTGCTTTCTGGGACAAGAATATGCCACACTTTGGAGGAAGCTGTCATACTTCTGGGTGGCACCCTGTGCCCCATTGGTCAGGGGTGCCCCCCTGCTTGTCACCCAAGAACACTGGATAAATATGGGACAGCTGCTCAGCAACTTAGATCCCTTCCTGAAACTACAAGAAGAAGGAGGACTGCCCTGCTGAATCCCTGGCATGCACCAACAGGACTACACTTTTAAGACTGCACCTGCTACACACTTTGCTCTTCAGCCCATACATCCCAAGGAGCAATTCAGAGCTTCTGAAACCTTAGATTGGTGTTGTGGACATTTTGGAACCCCAAAAGGACCATCTGGAAGAAGTTTCAGAAGTTTGGAGACCTTTGGAGAATTTTGGGTAAAAAGCTCCTTAAGTGGACCGACCAATCGTTGAGAGTCAAGCCTCCGACGTCGAACTGCGACCTACCCTGGATTTCAGGTTTGTCCCTCTGAAAGCTCCAGAGCTCAAGACTTCCAGGATTTCACAGTGGCCTCATGCTGAACCAAGCCACAGTCATCGACTTGAAACTCAGCCTGACAAGGTGCCTCGATCGACGATGAGAGAAAAAGTTCCAGAAAAATGACTACGTCGGAAGGTAAAAACTAGACTGGGCCCTACCGCTCAGTGTATCCGACATGCGCTCCATCACGGTTGGCCTCAAACTTTGAATTTGTCCCAGTTCAGCGCGACCAGATGTCCCAAGTTAGCACTTTTTGCTTATAGGCACTAAAAAGTATTTAGGGGCAATTTACAAGTTCCTTGCGCCACTTTTGCGTCATTTTTCCCTTGTTAAAAATGACGCAAAAGTGGCACTAGAGGCTTGTAAATCTGCCCCTTAATCTTTAAAAATTCATAGCTCCAGTTCCCTATGTTGGATTTTTGTCATGTTGGTGTCATTTTAATCATTAAAATAGTCCCCCTTTTTAGAAATTAGTGTTGGATTTTGATTGTGTGTTGTCTCTTACTTATTTAATGTATTGTTGTTTTTAAATGCTTTACAGACCTGTCTCCTAAATTAAGCTTGCCTGCTCGCAGCCAGCTGCCAAGGGTTGAGCAAGGGAATAATTTATTCTGACCTTGACTGGGCCTTATATTGTGAAAGTGGCCCTATTACTCAAGGTAGGTACCTACTTAACCCTGATAATAAACCATATTCCAACAGAATGTCACCACAGAACAATCTAATTTAGAATCCTACAAAGGTTTTATCCTTACTCCGTTTGTGAATCTTGTTTGTTCTGTCTTGTTTTTTCACTAGAGCGGTGCTCCTCACACCTGAGCTGCAACCAGGTGGGGTGAAGCTATTTCCTCCAACCAAATAGGTAAGCGAGCTAATACATGGATAATGGCTTATATCACCATATTCTATGTGGTAACGTTACCACATGGCTGAACAAATTGTTTATGTCATAACGTTGATCTCACTGTGGTCCTTTGTGTCTTCTTGTTTGGGCACAATCTCTGTTGCAGAAACATTGGAGAAGACTGAGCATGACCTGAAATCACACAGGTGATATTTTTTTTCCTTTTTTCTTGCAGTAGCTGTTTAAATCTAGGTCCTGAAGAAAGGATTGACACACCTTTGGTCATATATGATGAAACATGTCGACTCAACTGATTTGCAGATATTTTGTTAAATCTGTTAGTTTCTTATTTCTTATTTTTTAATATTGGGAGAGTTGAGAGAAATTATTAAATTGTTTATCTCTACTCAATTGCTACCCAATTTTAATATTTCACATCACTTTTTCACAACACATTTATGCACTGTAATTTAGTTACCCGATGATAAAACTGGTTTTTGGTGCCACCCATGACACAACTCTTTACTTTGCTTTGAATTGAATGTCTGTCATAATAACCTCTAGCGACAGACTACACTTTCGCCTGGGTTAAGAAGAGCCCAGATGATGAACAGGGCGGTACCGTGCGGGAACTGATGGGCACTTTTTTCCAAATTCAGTAACTAAGAGCTGTCTGGTTACACACTTTTTATACCAGTCTGATCTAGTCTTTTTCTTTGCGCCTTTCAAGTTACACAGTGGATTCTCTGTTTCTCTGTTTTTTGTGTGACCCTCAGACACTTTATGTTATTTAGTGTAATATTAGGGCTCGTGTCTGTTTGGGTCGTTAACCTTGCCCTTGGACCCTCCTTTTCTAACGTATATTTATTGTCTACATGTGCAGTGCAAACTGCGTGTCCAATTTCTTAATCTAAGACATTTCTTAGATATTCCCATTACGCCTTGGATAGTCATTACAGAATTCACACATTTTTCTATTAGCACAGTTTATTTAGTTTGCTTGAGTATCACTACCCTACATTCAAATTATGGCTACCAATTGGGGCCTGGCCTTTGAGGAAGCAGAGGTACAATCTATTCTAGATGAGAATCCGAGTTTGCTAGAACATCTGCCAGTGGCGGTCAGTACCAACACAGAAGGCTGGGCTAAGATTCTAGTACTTAAAAAAAGTCACTCGAGAACAATAATCCATGGTATTACCATGGCTGAATATCTCCGCGGTAATTGTGCACCGACAGGTCTCATCGTCACTTATGCTCCCAGGCTTTTCCTGGAAGACAAGGATTTCCTAAAAGATTGGTCGATGATAGCCTGGCGGTGCACGCGGGATTGGTTGGTCTTGATAATAAAAACCGCAAAAAAAAGTGGCTGACAAAATTCTGGTTGAGATCCAGGTCCTGGAAGGCCAAATTAAGGCAACAATCAAAGGCCCCTTGTTTAAGACCAATCAAGAGGAGAGCAATAAGCAAAACAAAGAGTTCAAAGAATCTATACTCTTTGCCAAATTGGAAAAATGCAAAAAAGACCTAGCAAGATTTTCAGTAGAGAAAATCTATCCTTATACTAGCGAGTCCTATGTCCCAACTCCTTTTAATCATAAGGGAGGCTCAACTTATGCTACCTCGAGTTCTGAGGACATGTCCAGTGACTCAGACAGTTCAGTGACTGGTGGTCAAGCTAATAGAAACCGAGGCAGAGGCTACAGAAGAAACTGGAGAAATAATTATCCGAACCAGAACCAAGCACCACCTTGGTACCAACCTAATCCCTAGATGTTTGGTGGCCCTTCGTTTCCTCCACACATGGGACAGTTTGGCCCACCACAATTCCAATATGACCCTAACACGCAGCCTTTTTTAGGGTATGGCCGGGGGGGAACAAGAGGCCGGAGGAGACAAGGATCGAACCCACAAGTACATTGGGGAGTGCAACCACAGCCGCCTACAATGGACCTCACGAGCGGGAAGAAGATACCGCAAGAAGGAGCACGGACAAGCAACGAGGCAGCCTCGTAATTAATCTAAGTTCCCATACGTTGACAGACACTGAGGAAGCCCTATTGAATAGTGGTTTAGGTTTTGTGCAAACCCAACCAGGTGACCCTTTTCTTGCAAAAACAGAAATGGCTAAATTTTTAGAAAAATACGGTTACATTTCTTCTTCGCCAATAAGAATGAAGAACCACCTGACGTTACCAATATCAACACTGGATTGAGGAAACCCTCTACCTTTATTCCTCCAATTGCTGGCATACCAGCTAAGGTTATTGCCTTTGAGAAAGCCGTTGAAAATGACATGAGCTCACTTTTTCAGTCACAACCAAATTCTTTTGTGAACCTCCCTAAAGAGAACAGGAAGCCCTACGCTGTTTGACATCTAATGAGAGCATTACAATCAAACCGGCTGATAAAGGCGGAGCAATTGTCTTGCAGGACAGCATCTCTTATCGGAGGGAATGTATGCGACAACTACAGGATACAAAGTCCTACCTTCCTTTGACAGTTGATCAAACTGAGCGACTTAAAACAACTATTGGTCATTTGGTGGAAGAGGCAGCCGCCGAAGGTTGGATTACCTCCCACGAGGCATCTTTCCTGAGAAACATTCATCCATCTGTACCTTATTTTTACACCTTACCAAAGGTACATAAACCACAACGAGGGCATTGGGTCTCTTTTAGAACCCTTATCGACTTTCGTTGACTATTTTCTCAATCCTATGGTCAGAAAGATGCCGACGTTTTTGCAGGACACCAAAGATGTCTTAAGATTATTGCCTGAGGTCGAATTCGATCAAACAATGGATATCTTGGCATCTTTCGACGTGGAATCCCTGTATACGTCAATTCCACAAGATGAAACTTTGGAAGTGGTAAGGAAACTGCTGGAGGACAATGAATCAACATCTATTACTCCTGTCCCCTTCATTATGAGCTTGGCAGAAATTGCCATGAAGGAGAACTATTTTAAATTTGAGGACACTGTTTACCTTCAAATTGCTGGGACCAGCATGGGCAGCGTTTTCGCGCCGAGCTTAGCAAACTTATACGTTCACAATTTTGAACAGGAGATTGTTTTAACATCTAGGAACCCTTTTCATCAATCGCTTCATATTTGGAAGCGATATATTGATGATATCCTTGTGATCTGGCGCGGTACGACTGAGGACCTTCTTCTCTTCCACCAATGGCTTAACATACAAAACGCATACTTACGTTTTACAGTTGAACACAGTAAACTCCAACTGCCTTTTCTTGACCTCCTGATCATCACAACACCTAATGGTCTGGAGTCAGAATTATACAAAAAAACGATGGCCCGAAACTCCCTTCTCAGTTATGAGAGCTGCCATCCACGGTCACTGAGGAATAATCTACCCTAAGGCCAATTCCTGAGGGTGCAACGCAACTGCTCGAATAAATTGGCTTTTGAGAAACATGCATTTAACTTGGAAGAACAATTGCAAGCCAAAGGGTACCCCAGGAAGATAGTCCGGCACTCAAAAAAACGTGCCTTGAATAACAACCGCGAGGCACTCCTTGAACCAAGAATTGAGAAAGAGAAGATGAATTGCTTGACTTTTGTGAACACCTTTAATGTAAGATCTAACCAGGTGCAGAAGATTGTACTTAAACATTGATCAATCCTCAATACGGGAGGCGATAATGTAGCACAACCCTTATTTGCCTTTAAAAGAGGCTTCAATCTCAGAGATAAGTTAGTACATAAACGACCCAAGAACAAGATCCCCCGAGCGATTGGGACACTCTGGGATCTACCTGCAGTCGAAGGTCATCACCCTTGCGGTACATGTGCCGCATGCCCACAGACTTTGAAATCCTTGTCTCTAGACATTGGCAGCAACAGGCCATGGCAACAGCGGAGGTTCTCTAATTGTAATAGTCAGAATCTCATATATTTGATCATGTACCCCTGCCAACTTCGTTACCTTGGCATGATGACCAGACAAATAAAACTGAGAATCTCAGAACGCAAGAGCACTATTCGTTGCCAGAAGCAAGCGACTCGACTGACAGCGCATTTCTTGGAAGTTGGCCATGGCCCTAATGATTTTCAATGGACAGTCCTGGAACAACCGTACTTACCAGAACATATCGCTGACATCTCAAAATATCTATTCAAAAAAGAGCAGAAATGGGTCTATAAATTGAATAGTGACAAGATGAGCCTGAACGAAGATATACCGTGGATGCCCCTTTAAACGTAACACTCTTTGTACTACTCCAGTTATATATCTGTCCTGTTCTAAAATGTAGTCCATACCATGGGACCATTTTCTGACACACACATGCGGGCATTTCTTTCACACAGTATATCGAGCTTATCTCCAGGTATGTATCTGGCCTGTTCAAAAATGTAGTCCACACCAGGGGACCACTTTCTGATACATATATAACATGGCATTCCACTCACATAGTATATCGAGCTTATCGCTGGATTAGCTGAGTAGTCTGTCACAAGACCCATTATAGTATACTAGGTTCTACTTTGACATCGTACTGATGCTGACGTTTCTGCATTGATATTGAGGACATTAACTGCTGATCACGGCTTTAGACAGGCTATTGATATATCGAAGATTGTAAGTCCGATTGGAGTAATCACTTCACTCTCTGGTCTTGTCTTTATGAGGATAGTAGTAGTCAGTGTTTGACCACCAGCCACTGGATGTCCAGGATAAAAATTAACAACTTTGCATTGTTTCCACTTTCCAGTGCAGTCGCATTATAATTTGTCGACAATTGGTGAATACCTTAGTTTGACACAAGAAATTATAAGACCATTCCTAATAAATCGTGGAATTCGATTTTTGTCAAACAAATTAATGACTGAAACTGATATCCAGCGTTTGAGATATCGATGACAATCGCGGTTTCTATGAACCGTGGTTTACGTTCCTACTACATCCCACTACATACCCCGAGACGTTTGTAGTCTAGGTGCACATAAGCTTGGTATTCATGTGCCTCGATAAGCAGATTATGATTGCATATTCGGGGTGACATCAAAGCCGCCACACAAGGGTAGCAAAAAACTGCTTTAACTATGAAAACTTTCTAGATCATAATGTCTTTTGGTTACATGGGTTCAACGAACCGTAAATGATATTTCAAATACAACTCCCGAAACATCATACTGGAGTTTTGTAGTTTCATACTAAGTGAAGCAGATTATGATCACATAATCGGGGTGACATCAAAGCTGCCACACAAGGGTAGCAAAAAACTGTTTTAACTATGAATACTTTTCAGATCATAATGTCTTTTGATTACATGGGTTCAGCGAACTGTAAATGACATTCAAACTACAACTCCCGAAACACCATACTGGAGTTTTGTAGTTTTATACTGCGTGAGGATGGTAGTCATGTGACTTAAAAATGGGGGTTTACGTTTGAACTACATCTCCCTATACCACATGGGGTGTCTGTAGTTCAGGTAGACATAAGCTTGGAAGCAACACGACTCAAAGAGTAGAGTAAGATCGCCTACACACCCAGGGTGACAGTATAGCTGACGCATAAAGGTTACAAGTGATTGTCTTAAAACTGAATATTTGCAGACCATTACTTCTTTCAATATGTAAGCCCAGCAAACCACAAATGATGCTCGAACTAAAACTCCCTAATTTCTACACGGGACGTGTGTAGCTCGAGATCACGTGAGTGTGGTAGTCACGTGACTCAATTGGCAGATTGAGACAGCAAACAAAAACGATGAACGAACGGACATCGGCGCCCCCCCAGATTGCTCAGAGGGACGCCCGGTGTACCGACGGAAAGGTGAGTGTTAAATCGTGTAGGGATGAGACCCCATGTGTTATACGCTCGCCTTTGCCAAACATGTTAATTGAGTATTCTCAAGAGTAGAGAGCGGTGGCGTCAGGGTTCGACCACTGCTGAATAGCTCTTTTAGACACCATGGTCCTTGCCAGAGGGAGAGCTACGACAATTATAACTACATTATTGGTTTTTATAATCACGACTAGTACCATCAAGTCGATGTTCACTCTTGGGCAATCAATAGACAAACGTTTGCACATGAAACAAGTGGTATAATGATACAAGCAGCATAATGGATTGTTTCTTTCAACATATCGATCCAATTTTTGTAATTTGTGTTTGTGAATCTTGTGTGTTCTGTTGATAGGCGTTAATTTAAGTCCCGCCCCCTTCGTACATTATGCTTATGAGTTAGCGGAATGTGTCTAACTAATTACTTGCATTTACGCATCTACATTTTATGTTCTTATTATTCAGTTATTCACTTATGTGTGTGACATCATTACAGTGTTCTTAGCTTAGCTTGTGTGCCACCATTTTGAATCATTTCTCTCTATGCGTGCAAACTGCACTTGCTCATCCCCCTCCCATAGGAATAGGAATAATTCCTCATGTCAGCATATTTTCATTCCTTGGTTTACTGTAGCTGAAACTCCTGCTAACGAAACTCCTTATCAGGCCGTTCTCATGTATTGGAGATGTAGCGTCCTGGCTCTGTGTCCTTGGGAGATGATAACAAGTGTTGCTATTGCAGGTGCAGATGCCTCTTGTATGAGGCCATTGTCTACACTCTTGTGGGACCAGTATTTTTCCATTATGGGCGTGTTTTACTCTGCCTCCTCGTATTATAATGTATTACCATGATGATGTGAGTTAGTCCTTCTCGACACACTCTTAGGGGTGAGGTCGATATAGGGCCCTCTCATATGGGAGTTTGTGGCCTAATAAACTTGCTTTGGTTATTCTTCTCCACTGTCCGGCTGACTTATTCTTGGGTAACTATAGGTGAGTGAGGTAAGTCACTCGGGTGGAATTTAGCCACGCTTATCAGATGGTGCCCGAACAGGAACTCTGCGATTAGGACCTTTCTCACCCATAAGCGGGTAGCAGAAGGCCGGAGACCCTCTGGTTGGCACGGTGGGCTCGGGTACCCACTTGATGCCGAGCTTGGTTCTCGCAGCGCTGCCCCGCCCTGCTGATCGGAGAAGGTTTCGGTACATGATCCTACGCCGGAGTCCAGAAGGCGGAACCTTGGAGCTGACCGTGTTGGTCCAGACAGCCGGAAGTGGAGAACGGTAGAGGTCGGTACCGCGCGTAGAAGGTAAGTGGTCCGACTGGTGGTTGAAGGAGCCGGAGAGCTCCGTGAGACCGGTGTGTCTCTGGTGATTGGAGGAGCCGGTGTGCTCCTGGGGCTAGTGTGCTCCGGGGAACTCAGAGTGCAAATGGCGCTCTGACAGACTTGACGGAGATTGGGGAACGTTGGTTTGTAGAAATTCGACTGGATAATACTGCAGGTTGGTGAGCGGCTTGCTACGTGAGGGTTTTGGGCTCACCCGAAACACCTAAGACGGTGGTTTGCCGGAGAGTGCCGGATCCCGCGTGGTGTGGTGCATGCCGATTTGTAGTGCTGCCCAGGAGACGGATTGGTTCCCCAGTCTCGGAACAGCGGGTGTGAGCTGTTCGGTCTGCGGTAGGGTCCAGGTTCCCCAGGACTTGGTCGACGGGCCTTGTCCCATTTTTGGTAACACGTGTTTTAGTTTGGATTCTATGTAATAAATATCTGTATATAGAAACTGTGAGTGTGACCTGTCGATAATTGAGTATATGAGGAGAACAAGATGCCGTGTTTCAGTAAATTGCGGTGTTTCGGGTGTTGCGATGAGGTTTCCGATGTTAGATTGGCGGAGAGCCAACCCACCCCGGCGGAGGGCTCTCCGAATTTCGACATGTATGTCAAACATGGCTTACCTCCCATTTTGTTTTCCACTTTGTGGCATAAGTATACAAAGGATAATGTGGATTTACAGTGGCCTTTACTGGGCTCTTTTGACGGAGAAAAATTAGATTATTTACAAGACAGATTGTTTGCTAGGCGCAGCCGTCAGAGTATGTTTGATTCTTTGCGGATGTGGCAGAAGGAGGCACGAGAACGACAGATAAGGGAGGAGAAGGTGGCTCTGAAGAGATCGGTACAGACCATGGCGCAGAAGGCTAGGGAACATACTAAGAAAGAGAACGAGCTGCGGATTGAGCGAGCAGATAGGCGTTTTAGGCTATTAGACAACAAGTGTTATGTGGTGAAGGAAGAGGACATAGATGAGATGGAGGACATTTTGAACACCCGACCCCCTCCCCCATATGCTCCACGGCCCCTGTACCCCGTGCTCGGAGATTCCGCCTCACAAGCGGTGGTTTCAGTTCCCCAAGTCAGTGCCCCTCCCTCGTCCGGCGCACCTGCTTCCGCTGCAGTGGGACACACTTCCCCCTCTACCACTGCACCCTTGCTCCCTTTCTCGGTGACGAGCCCCGCGTCTGCTGCGCTATCCCCGGTGCTCTCCGCTGGTCCCGCTATCCCCACTGTTTCTGCCAGTGCCACCCCCCAGAGCACGTTGCTAACACCCATTAGAGGAGCGGGAGGCGGACTATTTACTCAGGTACGGAAGTTACTTACACGTGCTAATGTTGGATTGGATGAGAAGACCATGGTAGCTAATAAAGTTTGTCAATGGGCCAGGAATAATATTTATTCACTAGAGGATATTTGGTCTACTATGAAAGATTATGAGCCTTTGATGCAACAGCATGCTTTGTGGCACATGTCAACGACACTAATAGCGCTGTGGGAGCAGGGATATGGTGGGGAGGCGCCAGCGATTCTTCGTGATATTAAGACTCATGCTTATAGGGCTAACACTGGAGTAACAGAGGTGCTCCGTAGTCTGAGGTACTTGTTGGAGTACAGGAATGAGTTGACAGCGGCAGGTGAGACCCATTTCCCTGGGATACATCCGATGCGTGAAGTGCACCCTATATTTCATCCTGAGGTACCTGAAATAGTAGACCCGACAACACAGGTAGTGACTAGAGCTCGTATAGATGCTCATTTTCAAGAACAATGGGTGTATACGCCCTGGAAAAGGAGCGAGGTGTTAGCTTTGAAGGCGCAGTTACCCGACTCCAGGAAAAATCCAACAGCCTATTACAAGGAACTAACGGAGGCAGCTTCCTCAACAGTAATGACTTTAGCCGATATTGAATTATTTTTTGGATTATTGGTTCCTGTGGATGTGTGGAGACAGGTGAAGGGTTCGGAACATAGAGAGGAGTTGGGCGGTACTTGGGAAGAATTTACGGATTGGGATAAGGAACGAAAGCCAGGTGAGAAGCCGAAGGCTGAGATATTAGCGTTGCCAGGGCGTATAATTAAATATATGCACTCACTCATCCCTCCCAAGAAGGTAGATTGGGATAAGTTAACGGCTTGCAGACAGAAGAAGGATGAGGCAGTTTCAGATTTCTTCACCCGTTTTGAAGAAACGTTTATGGATTTTAGCGGGCAAGATATATCTCAAGATGGAGGGCTACGTCTTTTTGTTAACAGATTTGTTACGAATCTGCTGCCAGAAATATCGGCCCGACTGCAAGCGTCAGAGAGTACATGGACGACATCTACCCCCTCAGGGATTTTGAGCATGGCCCAGTATTATGAACATACGGAAAATGAGAATAAGGACAGGCAAGAAAAGAAGACGAAAGATTTAAAGACAAAGGTTTTGTTGCAGCAAGTGGCGAAGGGCAGAGGACGGGGTGCCCCGCCCGTGTCGGTTGGTCGAGGACGTAGCTACGGAAGGGGAGAGAGGAGAGAGCGTTTAGGACCCAACCAGTGTGCTAACTGTAAACAGGAAGGGCACTGGTGGAAAGATTGTCCACTGCTACGGTCCCATGCTGGACCTGGCAGAGGACGGGGTCGGGGAGATGTGAATAAGGATACTAGACTGTCCGAGGAGGGCAGGAGGCCGGGAGGAAATTATTTTGACGGAGGAAAGGATAGACAGCATTTTCAGAGGGAAGGTGATGACTGCAGGGATCGACAGTTCTACAGCGATGCATACGCTATGGATGATTTGACAGGATTTTCCTATAACTAGGACAGCGTAGGGCAGAGTGTGGGACCTGTTTCTGTGGATGTTGACCAACGTGGGCCTTATGTAACGGCAGACTTGTCGGGATCCCATCAGAAATTTTTATTGGATACAGGTGCTACGAAAAGTTCTGTAGCACGTTCCCAGGTTCCAGGGGCGGCTCTGTCTGGCAAGACTAATATTTCAGTGGGGTTCTCTGGTACCCCAGTGGTTAGCTCCATCTCTAAGCCCCTAGCACTTACGATTGGCCCCTTCACTATTGATTCCTCCTTCCTTTTGACTTCAAATTGTGGCGAGAATTTACTGGGTTTGGACCTGTTGAAAAGGCTGAACGCTACGATTTACTGTTCCCCAGATGGTGTGTACCTCACGTTGGGCCCTTCCGTTGCGCGTGCGCAACAATGTTTTTCGAAGGAAGAGCCCCTCCCGGTTGAGTTCAGGGATGTCCCTGCGAGTCTGTGGGCCAGTAGTGATACTGACGTGGGAAAAATGGACATTGCACCGGTGTCCATAAATGTTAAGGTGGGGGCGAAGCTACCTCGCATACCCCAATACAAGATATCCCGGGATGGAGAGAAGGCTTTGTTGCAGATAATACAGGATTTGATTGGGTCAGGGGTAGTAGAGGAAACTGACTCAAATATTTGTAATAGTCCGATTCTCCCGATACTTAAAAGACCCTCAGGTGCGGCAGGTGAGGGTGCACCGGATGTCTATCGTTTTGTGATTGATTTGCGTCACATTAACAAGGTTGTTGAGCCCCAGTATCCAGTGGTTTCTGATATTTCTACCATTTTGACTATGATACCTCCCTCATCTAAATATTTTTCTGTGCTGGACCTTAAGAATGCGTTCTTTAGTATACCTGTGCATCCAGATAGCCGTTATCTCTTCGGATTCTCATTGGCTGGCCGCAGTTTTAGATTTTGTAGAATTCCTCAAGGTTATACAGAGAGTCCCAGTATTTACAGCCAAGCATTAAAAGCACAGTTGGATAATTTGGAGCTCCCACAGGGCAATGTCTTGTTGCAATATGTGGATGATATTCTCATTGCATCCGACACTGAGGAGGGATGCCGTGAGTCTACCGTTATATTGTTACACCATTTGGCTTGTAAGGGACACAAGGTGTCTCTCCCTAAATTCCAATATTGTCGACAGGAGGTCACCTACCTCGGTCATCTCCTATCGAAGGACGGGAGAAGGCTGACACCGGAGCGCGTTAAGGCGATAACCAACATGGCAATACCTAACACACAGCGAGAGGTGCGCGCATTCTTGGGTATAACATCGTACTGTCGCCAGTGGATACCTAATTATGCTTTATTAACAAAACCCCTTCTGTATCTGACTACCAAAGAAGTGCGCGAGCCCCTACCTTGGACCCCTGCATGTCAAGAAGCATTTGAGTTACTAAAAACTGCTCTATGTTCTGCACCTGTTTTGGGAACACCTGATTACCAGAAGCCTTTTGTACTTTATGTGCACGAGGCGGAAGGTTGCGCGTTGTCTGTCTTAACACAGGATTTTGGAGGGAAACAGAGACCGTGTGCTTACTTCTCCGCGATGCTTGACAACGTGACGAGAGCGCTTCCGAGCTGTCTAAGGGCTACAGCGGCTGCTGCAGTCTCGATAAGACAATCGGCAGGGCTCGTACTGGGTTCAGCTCTTACGGTAATGGTACCACATGCGGTGGACATTTTGTTGAACAGAACACAGACGCAGCATTTAACTAGTGCTCGCCTGACTGGTTATGAGATGACACTATTTGCCCCACATGTAACGATAAAAAGATGTGCTACCCTGAACCCAGCCACGCTACTGCCTCTCCCTTCAGATGAGAAAGATGATGAAGTGCATGATTGCCTGTTCCGCACAGAAGAGGAAACAAAAGGAAGAGTAGATTTGACGGATAAGCCCTTAGATGACCCTGACGGGGAGCTGTATGTTGATGGGTCTTGTTTTAAACTAGCAGACGGTACCACAACAGCAGCATACGCAGTCACAACCTTACAAACAGTGGTAGAGACTTCTAGAGTCCCGTACAACTCAGCTCAAGCTGCAGAGATAATAGCGTTGATGCGTGCATGTGAATTGAGTGAAGGGTTGGACGTGAACATTTACACTGACAGCCAATACGCTTTTGGCGTGGCTCATAGTTATGGGAGACTGTGGGCTGAGAGGGGATTTTTGACATCACATGGACAACGAATTCAACATGGCCCATTGATATTACGACTGGTGCTCCTCACACCTGAGCTGCAGCCAAGTGGGGTGAAGCTATTTCCTCCAACCAAGTAGGTAAGCGAGCTGAAACATGGATAATGGCTTATATCACCATATTCTATGTGGTAACGTTACCACATGGCTGAACAAATTGTTTATGTCATAACGTTGATCTCACTGTGGTCCTTTGTGTTTTCTTGTTTGGGCGCAATCTCTGTTCCAGAAACATTGGAGAAGACTGAGCATGACCTGAAATCACACAGGTGATATTTTTTCCTTTTTTCTTGCAATAGCTGTTTAAATCTAGGTCCTGAAGAAAGCATTGACACACCTTTGGTCATTTATGCTGAAACATGTCGACCCTACTGATTTGCAGATATTTTGTTAAATCTGCTAGTTTCCTATTTCTTATTTTTTAATATTGGGAGAGTTGAGAGAAATTATTAAATTGTTTATCTCTACTCAATTACTACCCAATTTTAATATTTCACATCACTTTTTCACAACACATTTATGCACTGCAATTTAGTTACCCGATGATAAAACTGGTTTTTGGTGCCACCCATGACACAACTCTTTACTTTGCTTTGAGTTAAATGTCTGTCATAATAACATCTAGCGACAGACTACACTTTCTCCTGGGTTAAGGAGAGCCCAGATGATGAAAAGGGCGGTACCGTGCGGGAACTGATGGGCACTTTTTTTCAAATTCAGGAACTAAGAACTGTCTGGTTACACACTTTTTATACCAGTCTGATCTAGTCTTTTTCTTTGCGGCGCCTTTCAAGTTACACAGTGGATTCTCTGTTTCTCTGTTTTTTGTGTGACCCTCAGACACTTTTTGTTATTTAGTATAATATTAGGGCACGTGTCTGTTTGGGTCGTTAATCTTGCCCTTGGACCCTCCTTTTCTAACGTATATTTATTGTTTATCCTCACTACAACAATTCATCATAACAGATCTCCATCCCTTCGACACAGCGGTCATGACAATGGATGCTAGTGGTAGGTTGGGGAGTCACAGTGAGGGTCCACTCAATATAGTGTAGTTAGTCAGGAAAAGTGTCAGATTCTTATTCAGATTGGAATATTCTTCTTCCAATTCGAAGGAACTAGAGGCAGTGTACAAGGCTCTCCTTTCCCTTGCTCCTCTGCTTCAGAACCAGGTTATTCTGGTCTAAAGATATGTATGGTTACAAGATCATACATAAACCATCTTGGTAGTTTCAGCTTTCCGAGATTAACCCATCTGGCAGAATTAATAGGTTCCTGGGAAGAGAAGAATCTCCTGTCTCTATTAGCAATAGAGGTTCCAGGATGGATAATGGACATGTGGACAATTTGAGTCTGATTTTTCTATCCTCAATGTCCCTTTGCTTGGTAGACATTGGTTTGACTTGTTTGCCTCCACTCAGGATTACCTCCTCCCCAGGTTTTGCACCCTTCTCCCATCTCCTCAGGCTTATGGTGTGGATGCAATGAGCATGCTGTGGGACATGGGACTCCTCTATGCATTTCAGGATGATTAAATACAAGCCTGTGCAGGTTCTCCTAGTAGCCCTCAGTATGAAGCCAGAGATGGTGGTTCCCATTACTTCAAGGGCTAGCTGTGCAACCTTCTTTGATCATCCCAGTCTTTCAATCTCCCCTCTGTTCTCCTAAGTTTAGGGAGACTTCTCTCCTGCAGCTGTCTCGAGGGTTTGGGAATTGAAATGCTTAGCTTGGAAGCTTTGCATTGTTCTGCCTAAATTGCCCTTTTCCATTCAGAATTCCAGGGGAAAAAGTACTCTTAAAACGTATGCACAGCAATAGAAACATTGTGATGCCTTGTATGATTCTAGAGGTCTTCCATCCAGTCCTTAAGAAGGAGGAAAAGTTTGGAAATTGTTGAGGATTTTCCTTTGGGTCTTGGGGTTTCTACTTTACATAGTCAATGGGCAGCAATTAGAACTGTAAGCAAATCTAATCTGTCTCTTTTTGGTGCTCTAGCTTTTCATCTTCTAAAAAGCTTCTTTTTGCGATGCCAGGTGTTGCACACTCCAGTTTCCTGTTGTGATATTCCCATAATACTTAGCATTTTACAAAAGCATCTTTTTGAATCCCTACGTTTATTTTCGTTAAGTTTTCTTTTTAGTGGAAATTACTGTAGGGAGTGGACTAGGTGAAATTGTTGCTCTTTGTTCCCGTGATCTATTTATCATATTATTTGCAGACAATGTGGTTTAAAGATCAGACTCCCCTCTTTTTTATCCAAGCGTTTCTTTGTTTATCCATCTTTCTTAAGATCTGGTCTTACCAGTATATTTTCAAACTCCTGTAACAGAACAGAGGGTAGTTTGACATGCAGACTGGCGGTCTTTATTTATCTACTTACAGAGAACTTCTTCCTTTTGCTATGTTGACTCTGTATTTGGTACTTTTGGATTGGGTAATAAAGGGCATCCTTGCACGTCTACCGTGAGTAGATGAATATGAATGGGTATTTCATTAGCCTCCTAAAGGACAAATGTACCACTTCCCTCACCTGTACGAGGACTTTCTACTAGAAGTGTTTCTTCTTTGGGGGCAGCCTTTAATGGTTCCTCACCAAAGTACATATGTGTTGCGGCAACATGGATATCTCATACTTTTGTATGGTGGTGGTGATCTCCTTTTCTTTTGGGACTGCAGTTTTGTCTTTAGTTCAACAATTCATTTAATAAACAAAAATGGAAAATGTATCACATCTTTCTTAATTATTTCTATTTTTGATGTAATTATTTTACTTTTTGCTTGGGCTTACTATTATTTTGTAAGGATTGAGATGGGGAATATGGATAACAAGGTAATGCACAGATTCATTCGTTACAGGTACTCTTAGTCTTCATAGTCACAGTTATAGATTTCCCTCCCTGCCCTCCAAGGAAGCATTGATATATCTTTCAAGATATTAAACATAAGTGTAAATTGGAGAATTCGGTGTTTATGTTTGCTTGTTAATCAGGAAGGGGCTTGAGTTACCCTCCCCTCTACGAAAGTCAAACCGAAAGGGTTTCAAGAGAGTTCAGCCTTGGTGGATTTTTAGGTTTTGCCTAGCGAAAGCTGCGCTCTGCGCAGCTTTTCGCGCAGGCGAAATCCTGTTGAGAACTGTAGGGTGCTTTGGGTCGGCCCTCGTCATTGATTGGCTGGCTCCGTAAACGGAGCCTTGCCATTGGACGAGGGGCCTGTCCGTCAATGCCGGACCAGACACGGGGGCGTTCCTGACATTCTTTGCCTTTTGCCGACGTCACGCGACGCCGGGAACGCCCCCGAGTCTGGTCCGGCATTGCCGGCACCTCCCTTGCTCTACTGTCATCACCACAACACTGCGCCCATTTTATCCCAAGCTAAACACTCGGAGAGGCGCAGTGACCGGGTCTTTGAAGGCCGCTCTCCCAATGAAAACAAGTTTTCTCTCCGAGTCAGCACGAGCAGGAAGACGAGCAGCGCGCCTCCCAGCTGGCCTCTCGCATCAGCATCCAGAGCTGCCCTGCGCGGTGTGTAGCTTCAGTGGAGCTTCAGAGTGCAGAGTGGAGCTTCAGAGTGGAGCTTCAGAGTGCAGAGTGGAGCTTCAGAGTGGAGCTTCAGAGTGGAGCTTCAGAGTGCAGCTTCAGAGTGCAGCTTCAGAGTGGAGCTTCAGAGTGCAGAGTGGAGCTTCAGAGTGCAGATTCAGAGTGGAGCTTCAGAGTGCAGAGTGGAGCTTCAGAGTGCAGATTCAGAGTGGAGCTTCAGAGTGCAGAGTGGAGCTTCAGAGTGGAGCTTCAGAGTGCAGAGTGGAGCTTCAGAGTGCAGAGTGGAGCTTCAGAGTGGAGCTTCAGAGTGCAGAGTGGAGCTTCAGAGTGCAGAGTGGAGCTTCAGAGTGGAGCTTCAGAGTGCAGAGTGGAGCTTCAGAGTGGAGCTTCAGAGTGCAGAGTGGAGCTTCAGAGTGGAGCTTCAGAGTGCAGAGTGGAGCTTCAGAGTGGAGCTTCAGAGTGCAGAGTGGAGCTTCAGAGTGGAGCTTCAGAGTGGAGAGTGGAGCTTCAGAGTGGAGCTTCAGAGTGGAGCTTCAGAGTGGAGCTTCAGAGTGGAGCTTCAGAGTGGAGCTTCAGAGTGGAGCTTCAGAGTGGAGCTTCAGAGTGGAGCTTCAGAGTGCAGAGTGGAGCTTCAGAGTGCAGAGTGGAGCTTCAGAGTGCAGATTCAGAGTGGAGCTTCAGAGTGCAGAGTGGAGCTTCAGAGTGCAGATTCAGAGTGGAGCTTCAGAGTGCAGAGTGGAGCTTCAGAGTGGAGCTTCAGAGTGCAGATTCAGAGTGGAGCTTCAGAGTGCAGAGTGGAGCTTCAGAGTGGAGCTTCAGAGTGCAGAGTGGAGCTTCAGAGTGGAGCTTCAGAGTGCAGAGTGGAGCTTCAGAGTGGAGCTTCAGAGTGCAGAGTGGAGCTTCAGAGTGCAGAGTGGAGCTTCAGAGTGGAGCTTCAGAGTGCAGAGTGGAGCTTCAGAGTGCAGAGTGGAGCTTCAGAGTGCAGATTCAGAGTGGAGCTTCAGAGTGCAGAGTGGAGCTTCAGAGTGCAGATTCAGAGTGGAGCTTCAGAGTGCAGAGTGGAGCTTCAGAGTGGAGCTTCAGAGTGCAGAGTGGAGCTTCAGAGTGCAGAGTGGAGCTTCAGAGTGGAGCTTCAGAGTGGAGCTTCAGAGTGGAGCTTCAGAGTGGAGCTTCAGAGTGGAGCTTCAGAGTGGAGCTTCAGAGTGGAGCTTCAGAGTGGAGCTTCAGAGTGGAGCTTCAGAGTGGAGCTTCAGAGTGGAGCTTCAGAGTGCAGAGTGGAGCTTCAGAGTGGAGCTTCAGAGTGGAGCTTCAGAGTGGAGCTTCAGAGTGGAGCTTCAGAGTGGAGCTTCAGAGTGGAGCTTCAGAGTGCAGAGTGGAGCTTCAGAGTGGAGCTTCAGAGTGGAGCTTCAGAGTGGAGCTTCAGAGTGGAGCTTCAGAGTGGAGCTTCAGAGTGGAGCTTCAGAGTGGAGCTTCAGAGTGGAGCTTCAGAGTGCAGAGTGGAGCTTCAGAGTGCAGATTCAGAGTGGAGCTTCAGAGTGCAGAGTGGAGCTTCAGAGTGCAGAGTGGAGCTTCAGAGTGCAGAGTGGAGCTTCAGAGTGGAGCTTCAGAGTGCAGAGTGGAGCTTCAGAGTGGAGCTTCAGAGTGGAGCTTCAGAGTGGAGCTTCAGAGTGGAGCTTCAGAGTGGAGCTTCAGAGTGGAGCTTCAGAGTGGAGCTTCAGAGTGGAGCTTCAGAGTGCAGAGTGGAGCTTCAGAGTGGAGCTTCAGAGTGCAGAGTGGAGCTTCAGAGTGCAGAGTGGAGCTTCAGAGTGGAGCTTCAGAGTGGAGCTTCAGAGTGGAGCTTCAGAGTGGAGCTTCAGAGTGGAGCTTCAGAGTGGAGCTTCAGAGTGCAGAGTGGAGCTTCAGAGTGCAGAGTGGAGCTTCAGAGTGCAGATTCAGAGTGGAGCTTCAGAGTGCAGAGTGGAGCTTCAGAGTGCAGAGTGGAGCTTCAGAGTGCAGAGTGGAGCTTCAGAGTGGAGCTTCAGAGTGCAGAGTGGAGCTTCAGAGTGCAGAGTGGAGCTTCAGAGTGGAGCTTCAGAGTGGAGCTTCAGAGTGGAGCTTCAGAGTGGAGCTTCAGAGTGCAGAGTGGAGCTTCAGAGTGCAGATTCAGAGTGGAGCTTCAGAGTGCAGAGTGGAGCTTCAGAGTGGAGCTTCAGAGTGCAGAGTGGAGCTTCAGAGTGCAGAGTGGAGCTTCAGAGTGGAGCTTCAGAGTGCAGAGTGGAGCTTCAGAGTGCAGAGTGGAGCTTCAGAGTGGAGCTTCAGAGTGCAGAGTGGAGCTTCAGAGTGCAGAGTGGAGCTTCAGAGTGGAGCTTCAGAGTGCAGAGTGGAGCTTCAGAGTGGAGCTTCAGAGTGCAGAGTGGAGCTTCAGAGTGGAGCTTCAGAGTGGAGCTTCAGAGTGCAGAGTGGAGCTTCAGAGTGAGGATTCAGAGTGGAGCTTCAGAGTGCAGAGTGGAGCTTCAGAGTGGAGCTTCAGAGTGGAGCTTCAGAGTGGAGCTTCAGAGTGGAGCTTCAGAGTGGAGCTTCAGAGTGGAGCTTCAGAGTGGAGCTTCAGAGTGGAGCTTCAGAGTGGAGCTTCAGAGTGGAGCTTCAGAGTGGAGCTTCAGAGTGCAGAGTGGAGCTTCAGAGTGGAGCTTCAGAGTGCAGAGTGGAGCTTCAGAGTGCAGATTCAGAGTGGAGCTTCAGAGTGCAGAGTGGAGCTTCAGAGTGGAGCTTCAGAGTGCAGAGTGGAGCTTCAGAGTGCAGAGTGGAGCTTCAGAGTGGAGCTTCAGAGTGCAGAGTGGAGCTTCAGAGTGCAGAGTGGAGCTTCAGAGTGGAGCTTCAGAGTGCAGAGTGGAGCTTCAGAGTGGAGCTTCAGAGTGCAGAGTGGAGCTTCAGAGTGGAGCTTCAGAGTGCAGAGTGGAGCTTCAGAGTGGAGCTTCAGAGTGCAGAGTGGAGCTTCAGAGTGGAGCTTCAGAGTGGAGCTTCAGAGTGGAGCTTCAGAGTGCAGAGTGGAGCTTCAGAGTGCAGATTCAGAGTGGAGCTTCAGAGTGCAGAGTGGAGCTTCAGAGTGCAGATTCAGAGTGGAGCTTCAGAGTGGAGCTTCAGAGTGGAGCTTCAGAGTGGAGCTTCAGAGTGGAGCTTCAGAGTGGAGCTTCAGAGTGGAGCTTCAGAGTGGAGCTTCAGAGTGGAGCTTCAGAGTGGAGCTTCAGAGTGGAGCTTCAGAGTGGAGCTTCAGAGTGGAGCTTCAGAGTGCAGAGTGGAGCTTCAGAGTGCAGATTCAGAGTGCAGAGTGGAGCTTCAGAGTGGAGCTTCAGAGTGCAGAGTGGAGCTTCAGAGTGGAGCTTCAGAGTGGAGCTTCAGAGTGGAGCTTCAGAGTGGAGCTTCAGAGTGGAGCTTCAGAGTGGAGCTTCAGAGTGGAGCTTCAGAGTGGAGCTTCAGAGTGGAGCTTCAGAGTGGAGATTCAGAGTGCAGAGTGGAGCTTCAGAGTGGAGCTTCAGAGTGCAGAGTGGAGCTTCAGAGTGGAGCTTCAGAGTGCAGAGTGGAGCTTCAGAGTGGAGCTTCAGAGTGGAGCTTCAGAGTGCAGAGTGGAGCTTCAGAGTGGAGCTTCAGAGTGCAGAGTGGAGCTTCAGAGTGGAGCTTCAGAGTGCAGAGTGGAGCTTCAGAGTGGAGCTTCAGAGTGCAGAGTGGAGCTTCAGAGTGGAGCTTCAGAGTGGAGCTTCAGAGTGGAGCTTCAGAGTGGAGCTTCAGAGTGGAGCTTCAGAGTGGAGCTTCAGAGTGGAGCTTCAGAGTGGAGATTCAGAGTGGAGCTTCAGAGTGCAGAGTGGAGCTGCAGATTCAGAGTGGAGCTGCAGAGTGCAGATTCAGAGTGCAGAGTGGAGCTTCAGAGTGCAGATTCAGAGTGGAGCATCAGAGTGCAGATTCAGAGTGGAGCTTCAGAGTGCAGAGTGGAGCTTCAGAGTGCAGATTCAGAGTGGAGCTTCAGAGTGCAGAGTGGAGCTTCAGAGTGCAGATTCAGAGTGGAGCTTCAGAGTGCAGAGTGGAGCTTCAGAGTGGAGCTTCAGAGTGGAGCTTCAGAGTGGAGCTTCAGAGTGCAGAGTGGAGCTTCAGAGTGGAGCTTCAGAGTGGAGCTTCAGAGTGGAGCTTCAGAGTGGTGCTTCAGAGTGGAGCTTCAGAGTGCAGAGTGGAGCTTCAGAGTGGAGCTTCAGAGTGCAGAGTGGAGCTTCAGAGTGGAGCTTCAGAGTGCAGAGTGGAGCTTCAGAGTGGAGCTTCAGAGTGGAGCTTCAGAGTGGAGCTTCAGAGTGGAGCTTCAGAGTGGAGCTTCAGAGTGGAGCTTCAGAGTGGAGCTTCAGAGTGGAGCTTCAGAGTGGAGCTTCAGAGTGGAGCTTCAGAGTGGAGCTTCAGAGTGCAGAGTGGAGCTTCAGAGTGCAGAGTGGAGCTTCAGAGTGCAGCTTCAGAGTGGAGCTTCAGAGTGGAGCTTCAGAGTGGAGCTTCAGAGTGGAGCTTCAGAGTGGAGCTTCAGAGTGGAGCTTCAGAGTGGAGCTTCAGAGTGGAGCTTCAGAGTGGAGCTTCAGAGTGGAGCTTCAGAGTGGAGCTTCAGAGTGGAGCTTCAGAGTGCAGAGTGGAGCTTCAGAGTGGAGCTTCAGAGTGCAGAGTGGAGCTTCAGAGTGGAGCTTCAGAGTGGAGCTTCAGAGTGGAGCTTCAGAGTGGAGCTTCAGAGTGGAGCTTCAGAGTGGAGCTTCAGAGTGCAGAGTGGAGCTTCAGAGTGGAGCTTCAGAGTGCAGAGTGGAGCTTCAGAGTGGAGCTTCAGAGTGCAGAGTGGAGCTTCAGAGTGGAGCTTCAGAGTGCAGAGTGGAGCTTCAGAGTGGAGCTTCAGAGTGGAGCTTCAGAGTGGAGCTTCAGAGTGGAGCTTCAGAGTGGAGCTTCAGAGTGGAGCTTCAGAGTGGAGCTTCAGAGTGGAGCTTCAGAGTGGAGCTTCAGAGTGCAGAGTGGAGCTTCAGAGTGGAGATTCAGAGTGGAGCTTCAGAGTGGAGCTTCAGAGTGGAGCTTCAGAGTGCAGAGTGGAGCTTCAGAGTGGAGCTTCAGAGTGGAGCTTCAGAGTGCAGAGTGGAGCTTCAGAGTGGAGCTTCAGAGTGCAGAGTGGAGCTTCAGAGTGGAGCTTCAGAGTGCAGAGTGGAGCTTCAGAGTGGAGATTCAGAGTGCAGAGTGGAGCTTCAGAGTGCAGATTCAGAGTGCAGAGTGGAGCTTCAGAGTGGAGCTTCAGAGTGGAGCTTCAGAGTGGAGCTTCAGAGTGGAGCTTCAGAGTGGAGCTTCAGAGTGGAGCTTCAGAGTGGAGCTTCAGAGTGGAGCTTCAGAGTGCAGATTCAGAGTGGAGCTTCAGAGTGCAGAGTGGAGCTTCAGAGTGCAGATTCAGAGTGGAGCTTCAGAGTGCAGAGTGGAGCTTCAGAGTGCAGATTCAGAGTGGAGCTTCAGAGTGGAGCTTCAGAGTGCAGATTCAGAGTGGAGCTTCAGAGTGCAGATTCAGAGTGGAGCTTCAGAGTGCAGATTCAGAGTGGAGCTTCAGAGTGGAGCTTCAGAGTGGAGCTTCAGAGTGGAGCTTCAGAGTGGAGCTTCAGAGTGGAGCTTCAGAGTGGAGCTTCAGAGTGGAGCTTCAGAGTGGAGCTTCAGAGTGGAGCTTCAGAGTGGAGCTTCAGAGTGGAGCTTCAGAGTGCAGAGTGGAGCTTCAGAGTGCAGAGTGGAGCTTCAGAGTGGAGCTTCAGAGTGCAGAGTGGAGCTTCAGAGTGGAGCTTCAGAGTGCAGAGTGGAGCTTCAGAGTGCAGAGTGGAGCTTCAGAGTGGAGCTTCAGAGTGGAGCTTCAGAGTGGAGCTTCAGAGTGGAGCTTCAGAGTGGAGCTTCAGAGTGGAGCTTCAGAGTGGAGCTTCAGAGTGGAGCTTCAGAGTGCAGAGTGGAGCTTCAGAGTGGAGCTTCAGAGTGCAGAGTGGAGCTTCAGAGTGCAGAGTGGAGCTTCAGAGTGGAGCTTCAGAGTGCAGAGTGGAGCTTCAGAGTGGAGCTTCAGAGTGGAGCTTCAGAGTGGAGCTTCAGAGTGGAGCTTCAGAGTGGAGCTTCAGAGTGGAGCTTCAGAGTGGAGCTTCAGAGTGGAGCTTCAGAGTGGAGCTTCAGAGTGGAGCTTCAGAGTGGAGCTTCAGAGTGGAGCTTCAGAGTGGAGCTTCAGAGTGGAGCTTCAGAGTGGAGCTTCAGAGTGGAGCTTCAGAGTGCAGAGTGGAGCTTCAGAGTGGAGCTTCAGAGTGGAGCTTCAGAGTGGAGCTTCAGAGTGGAGCTTCAGAGTGGAGCTTCAGAGTGGAGCTTCAGAGTGGAGCTTCAGAGTGGAGCTTCAGAGTGGAGCTTCAGAGTGGAGCTTCAGAGTGGAGCTTCAGAGTGGAGCTTCAGAGTGGAGCTTCAGAGTGGAGCTTCAGAGTGGAGCTTCAGAGTGGAGCTTCAGAGTGCAGAGTGGAGCTTCAGAGTGGAGCTTCAGAGTGCAGAGTGGAGCTTCAGAGTGCAGATTCAGAGTGGAGCTTCAGAGTGCAGAGTGGAGCTTCAGAGTGCAGATTCAGAGTGGAGCTTCAGAGTGCAGAGTGGAGCTTCAGAGTGCAGATTCAGAGTGGAGCTTCAGAGTGCAGAGTGGAGCTTCAGAGTGCAGAGTGGAGCTTCAGAGTGGAGCTTCAGAGTGGAGCTTCAGAGTGGAGCTTCAGAGTGGAGCTTCAGAGTGGAGCTTCAGAGTGGAGCTTCAGAGTGGAGCTTCAGAGTGGAGCTTCAGAGTGGAGCTTCAGAGTGGAGCTTCAGAGTGGAGCTTCAGAGTGGAGCTTCAGAGTGGAGCTTCAGAGTGCAGAGTGGAGCTTCAGAGTGGAGCTTCAGAGTGCAGAGTGGAGCTTCAGAGTGGAGCTTCAGAGTGCAGAGTGGATCTTCAGAGTGCAGAGTGGAGCTTCAGAGTGCAGAGTGGAGCTTCAGAGTGCAGAGTGGAGCTTCAGAGTGCAGAGTGGATCTTCAGAGTGCAGAGTGGAGCTTCAGAGTGCAGAGTGGAGCTTCAGAGTGCAGAGTGGATCTTCAGAGTGCAGAGTGGAGCTTCAGAGTGGAGCTTCAGAGTGCAGAGTGGAGCTTCAGAGTGCAGAGTGGAGCTTCAGAGTGCAGAGTGGAGCTTCAGAGTGGAGCTCCAGAGTGGAGCTTCAGAGTGCAGAGTGGAGCTTCAGAGTGGAGCTTCAGAGTGGAGCTTCAGAGTGGAGCTTCAGAGTGGAGCTTCAGAGTGGAGCTTCAGAGTGCAGAGTGGAGCTTCAGAGTGGAGCTTCAGAGTGGAGCTTCAGAGTGGAGCTTCAGAGTGGAGCTTCAGAGTGGAGCTTCAGAGTGCAGAGTGGAGCTTCAGAGTGCAGAGTGGAGCTTCAGAGTGCAGAGTGGAGCTTCAGAGTGCAGAGTGGAGCTTCAGAGTGCAGAGTGGAGCTTCAGAGTGCAGAGTGGAGCTTCAGAGTGCAGAGTGGATCTTCAGAGTGCAGAGTGGAGCTTCAGAGTGGAGCTTCAGAGTGCAGAGTGGAGCTTCAGAGTGCAGAGTGGAGCTTCAGAGTGGAGCTTCAGAGTGCAGAGTGGAGCTTCAGAGTGGAGCTTCAGAGTGCAGAGTGGAGCTTCAGAGTGGAGCTTCAGAGTGCAGAGTGGAGCTTCAGAGTGGAGCTTCAGAGTGCAGAGTGGAGCTTCAGAGTGGAGCTTCAGAGTGGAGCTTCAGAGTGGAGCTTCAGAGTGGAGCTTCAGAGTGGAGCTTCAGAGTGGAGCTTCAGAGTGGAGCTTCAGAGTGCAGAGTGGAGCTTCAGAGTGGAGCTTCAGAGTGGAGCTTCAGAGTGGAGCTTCAGAGTGGAGCTTCAGAGTGGAGCTTCAGAGTGGAGCTTCAGAGTGGAGCTTCAGAGTGGAGCTTCAGAGTGGAGCTTCAGAGTGGAGCTTCAGAGTGGAGCTTCAGAGTGGAGCTTCAGAGTGGAGCTTCAGAGTGGAGCTTCAGAGTGCAGAGTGGAGCTTCAGAGTGCAGATTCAGAGTGGAGCTTCAGAGTGCAGAGTGGAGCTTCAGAGTGCAGATTCAGAGTGGAGCTTCAGAGTGCAGAGTGGAGCTTCAGAGTGCAGAGTGGAGCTTCAGAGTGGAGCTTCAGAGTGCAGAGTGGAGCTTCAGAGTGGAGCTTCAGAGTGCAGAGTGGAGCTTCAGAGTGGAGCTTCAGAGTGCAGAGTGGAGCTTCAGAGTGGAGCTTCAGAGTGCAGAGTGGAGCTTCAGAGTGGAGCTTCAGAGTGCAGAGTGGAGCTTCAGAGTGGAGCTTCAGAGTGGAGCTTCAGAGTGGAGCTTCAGAGTGGAGCTTCAGAGTGGAGCTTCAGAGTGGAGCTTCAGAGTGGAGCTTCAGAGTGGAGCTTCAGAGTGGAGCTTCAGAGTGGAGCTTCAGAGTGAGAGTGGAGCTTCAGAGTGGAGCTTCAGAGTGCAGAGTGGAGCTTCAGAGTGGAGCTTCAGAGTGCAGAGTGGAGCTTCAGAGTGGAGCTTCAGAGTGCAGAGTGGAGCTTCAGAGTGGAGCTTCAGAGTGGAGCTTCAGAGTGGAGCTTCAGAGTGCAGAGTGGAGCTTCAGAGTGGAGCTTCAGAGTGCAGAGTGGAGCTTCAGAGTGCAGATTCAGAGTGGAGCTTCAGAGTGCAGAGTGGAGCTTCAGAGTGCAGATTCAGAGTGGAGCTTCAGAGTGCAGAGTGGAGCTTCAGAGTGGAGCTTCAGAGTGCAGAGTGGAGCTTCAGAGTGGAGCTTCAGAGTGCAGAGTGGAGCTTCAGAGTGCAGAGTGGATCTTCAGAGTGCAGAGTGGAGCTTCAGAGTGCAGAGTGGAGCTTCAGAGTGCAGAGTGGATCTTCAGAGTGCAGAGTGGAGCTTCAGAGTGGAGCTTCAGAGTGCAGAGTGGAGCTTCAGAGTGCAGAGTGGAGCTTCAGAGTGCAGAGTGGAGCTTCAGAGTGGAGCTCCAGAGTGGAGCTTCAGAGTGCAGAGTGGAGCTTCAGAGTGGAGCTTCAGAGTGGAGCTTCAGAGTGGAGCTTCAGAGTGGAGCTTCAGAGTGGAGCTTCAGAGTGCAGAGTGGAGCTTCAGAGTGGAGCTTCAGAGTGGAGCTTCAGAGTGGAGCTTCAGAGTGGAGCTTCAGAGTGGAGCTTCAGAGTGCAGAGTGGAGCTTCAGAGTGCAGAGTGGAGCTTCAGAGTGCAGAGTGGAGCTTCAGAGTGCAGAGTGGAGCTTCAGAGTGCAGAGTGGAGCTTCAGAGTGCAGAGTGGAGCTTCAGAGTGCAGAGTGGATCTTCAGAGTGCAGAGTGGAGCTTCAGAGTGGAGCTTCAGAGTGCAGAGTGGAGCTTCAGAGTGCAGAGTGGAGCTTCAGAGTGGAGCTTCAGAGTGCAGAGTGGAGCTTCAGAGTGGAGCTTCAGAGTGCAGAGTGGAGCTTCAGAGTGGAGCTTCAGAGTGCAGAGTGGAGCTTCAGAGTGGAGCTTCAGAGTGCAGAGTGGAGCTTCAGAGTGGAGCTTCAGAGTGGAGCTTCAGAGTGGAGCTTCAGAGTGGAGCTTCAGAGTGGAGCTTCAGAGTGGAGCTTCAGAGTGGAGCTTCAGAGTGCAGAGTGGAGCTTCAGAGTGGAGCTTCAGAGTGGAGCTTCAGAGTGGAGCTTCAGAGTGGAGCTTCAGAGTGGAGCTTCAGAGTGGAGCTTCAGAGTGGAGCTTCAGAGTGGAGCTTCAGAGTGGAGCTTCAGAGTGGAGCTTCAGAGTGGAGCTTCAGAGTGGAGCTTCAGAGTGGAGCTTCAGAGTGCAGAGTGGAGCTTCAGAGTGCAGATTCAGAGTGGAGCTTCAGAGTGCAGAGTGGAGCTTCAGAGTGCAGATTCAGAGTGGAGCTTCAGAGTGCAGAGTGGAGCTTCAGAGTGCAGAGTGGAGCTTCAGAGTGGAGCTTCAGAGTGCAGAGTGGAGCTTCAGAGTGGAGCTTCAGAGTGCAGAGTGGAGCTTCAGAGTGGAGCTTCAGAGTGCAGAGTGGAGCTTCAGAGTGGAGCTTCAGAGTGCAGAGTGGAGCTTCAGAGTGGAGCTTCAGAGTGCAGAGTGGAGCTTCAGAGTGGAGCTTCAGAGTGGAGCTTCAGAGTGGAGCTTCAGAGTGGAGCTTCAGAGTGGAGCTTCAGAGTGGAGCTTCAGAGTGGAGCTTCAGAGTGGAGCTTCAGAGTGGAGCTTCAGAGTGGAGCTTCAGAGTGAGAGTGGAGCTTCAGAGTGGAGCTTCAGAGTGCAGAGTGGAGCTTCAGAGTGGAGCTTCAGAGTGCAGAGTGGAGCTTCAGAGTGGAGCTTCAGAGTGCAGAGTGGAGCTTCAGAGTGGAGCTTCAGAGTGGAGCTTCAGAGTGGAGCTTCAGAGTGCAGAGTGGAGCTTCAGAGTGGAGCTTCAGAGTGCAGAGTGGAGCTTCAGAGTGCAGATTCAGAGTGGAGCTTCAGAGTGCAGAGTGGAGCTTCAGAGTGCAGATTCAGAGTGGAGCTTCAGAGTGCAGAGTGGAGCTTCAGAGTGGAGCTTCAGAGTGCAGAGTGGAGCTTCAGAGTGGAGCTTCAGAGTGCAGAGTGGAGCTTCAGAGTGGAGCTTCAGAGTGCAGAGTGGAGCTTCAGAGTGGAGCTTCAGAGTGGAGCTTCAGAGTGCAGAGTGGAGCTTCAGAGTGGAGCTTCAGAGTGCAGAGTGGAGCTTCAGAGTGGAGCTTCAGAGTGGAGCTTCAGAGTGGAGCTTCAGAGTGGAGCTTCAGAGTGGAGCTTCAGAGTGGAGCTTCAGAGTGCAGCTTCAGAGTGGAGCTTCAGAGTGGAGCTTCAGAGTGGAGCTTCAGAGTGGAGCTTCAGAGTGGAGCTTCAGAGTGCAGCTTCAGAGTGGAGCTTCAGAGTGCAGAGTGGAGCTTCAGAGTGCAGAGTGGAGCTTCAGAGTGGAGCTTCAGAGTGCAGAGTGGAGCTTCAGAGTGGAGCTTCAGAGTGCAGAGTGGAGCTTCAGAGTGGAGCTTCAGAGTGCAGAGTGGAGCTTCAGAGTGGAGCTTCAGAGTGGAGCTTCAGAGTGGAGCTTCAGAGTGGAGCTTCAGAGTGGAGCTTCAGAGTGGAGCTTCAGAGTGGAGCTTCAGAGTGGAGCTTCAGAGTGGAGCTTCAGAGTGGAGCTTCAGAGTGGAGCTTCAGAGTGCAGATTCAGAGTGCAGAGTGGAGCTTCAGAGTGCAGAGTGGAGCTTCAGAGTGCAGAGTGGAGCTTCAGAGTGCAGAGTGGAGCTTCAGAGTGGAGCTTCAGAGTGGAGCTTCAGAGTGGAGCTTCAGAGTGGAGCTTCAGAGTGGAGCTTCAGAGTGGAGCTTCAGAGTGGAGCTTCAGAGTGGAGCTTCAGAGTGGAGCTTCAGAGTGGAGCTTCAGAGTGGAGCTTCAGAGTGGAGCTTCAGAGTGGAGCTTCAGAGTGCAGAGTGGAGCTGCAGATTCAGAGTGGAGCTGCAGAGTGCAGAGTGGAGCTGCAGAGTGCAGATTCAGAGTGCAGAGTGGAGCTTCAGAGTGCAGATTCAGAGTGCAGAGTGGAGCTTCAGAGTGCAGATTCAGAGTGGAGCATCAGAGTGCAGATTCAGAGTGGAGCATCAGAGTGCAGATTCAGAGTGCAGAGTGGAGCTTCAGAGTGCAGATTCAGAGTGGAGCATCAGAGTGCAGATTCAGAGTGGAGCTTCAGAGTGCAGAGTGGAGCTTCAGAGTGCAGATTCAGAGTGCAGATTCAGAGTGGAGCTTCAGAGTGGAGCTTCAGAGTGGAGCTTCAGAGTGGAGCTTCAGAGTGGAGCTTCAGAGTGGAGCTTCAGAGTGGAGCTTCAGAGTGGAGCTTCAGAGTGGAGCTTCAGAGTGGAGCTTCAGAGTGGAGCTTCAGAGTGGAGCTTCAGAGTGGAGCTTCAGAGTGGAGCTTCAGAGTGGAGCTTCAGAGTGCAGAGTGGAGCTTCAGAGTGCAGATTCAGAGTGGAGCTTCAGAGTGGAGCTTCAGAGTGGAGCTTCAGAGTGGAGCTTCAGAGTGGAGCTTCAGAGTGGAGCTTCAGAGTGGAGCTTCAGAGTGGAGCTTCAGAGTGGAGCTTCAGAGTGGAGCTTCAGAGTGGAGCTTCAGAGTGGAGCTTCAGAGTGGAGCTTCAGAGTGGAGCTTCAGAGTGGAGCTTCAGAGTGCAGAGTGGAGCTTCAGAGTGGAGCTTCAGAGTGGAGCTTCAGAGTGGAGCTTCAGAGTGGAGCTTCAGAGTGGAGCTTCAGAGTGCAGAGTGGAGCTTCAGAGTGCAGAGTGGAGCTTCAGAGTGCAGAGTGGAGCTTCAGAGTGGAGCTTCAGAGTGGAGCTTCAGAGTGGAGCTTCAGAGTGGAGCTTCAGAGTGGAGCTTCAGAGTGGAGCTTCAGAGTGGAGCTTCAGAGTGGAGCTTCAGAGTGGAGCTTCAGAGTGCAGAGTGGAGCTTCAGAGTGGAGCTTCAGAGTGCAGCTTCAGAGTGCAGAGTGGAGCTTCAGAGTGCAGAGTGGAGCTTCAGAGTGGAGCTTCAGAGTGTCAAGAGCAATGCCAATAGCTCTAACTTTAACAAAGGCAAAACCATTGCATTGTAAATGCTTGTTCTATTTGAATTCATCAGTATAGGTGAAAACTGTACCCTTGTGGTACAAATCCCATGTCGTAAGGATTGTGGCGAGGAAAACTAGGACTCATAGAAATAAAGAATACATGTAATTATTCAAAGCAATAATACTTAAGCCTTTTTGTCAGTATTTTTGCCAGCTATTGCTTTAGGCTTCCATATTGCTCTGGGTTTCATAAATGCGGTTCACATTGAACTAGAATAGTGGATTGAAAGGCCATGAGGCGACGACCCTTTTTTTGAATCGAGGGGGAGCAGCAAATGCCCACCTCAGACTCCACACAAATAACCCGAATACAAACTAGAATCCCAGGTGCTTAAATCTGAACACAATCTAGAATGAACTTGCTGAAGCTCAAGGCCAACCATACCTCTTGCACCAGCTGTGCCAGCGGTGACATAGCATGGGTGACAAGGGCCCTAATTCAAGCAAGGAAAATGCCCCCTCACAGCCTTATCCACCCACTGTTGAATTGTAAAAGACAGCTATGATTGATCATTGGGTTACTGTGGGCCCCTTCAAACCTGCTGCACTAATGATAGCTACATCTCGTGATTTTGGATTGTAGCAAAGAATAGTGGTTAAGTAAGGATGTTTGTAGCGTTATTGAGGTGTGGGGAACAGAAAGCGGCCCAAGCAGTAACAAAACACTGGCCCGCATTTATGAATCACAACTTTTTGCTCTCATTTCCGGGTTAGTATGGGGTGTGGCCAATGAAGTAAACAGTGCTTCTAAAGAGGATATATAGCGCGAATGAGGGCGAGTGGAGCATGGCTGAGCATATGAGGGAACGGAGAGCAAAAGAGTTTGATGATATGCTTCTGACGATGTCATTTAGGGGTCAGCAGTGTTGTCTCCTGCGACCGCTGGCACTGCCTTTCGACCCCTAGCGTCAGCAGTGGCAACAGCAGTGGCAGGAACAGGAGCAGCTCATCCTTGTGGACGTCGGTGGGGGCTTTACTCACCTGGTGTTTTGTCAATTTTTAGATTGCTAATGGTGAATAATATTACATTATTCACTATTAGTTTAATATAAAACAGGGTACAAATAGCTGGAATATGCCTTCCCCTGGCAGGTGAAGTAGGGAAAAAAATACTTTTAAATGTATGTGTGTTGTGTGCGGGCTTACAGTTTTGAGTGTGTTTATGTAAGAAAGAGTGTGTGTATGTGTGTATGTGTAGGCAGATTGTGTGTGTACGTGTGAGTATTTGTGTATATGTCAATGCAGGTGTATGTATAAACATATGTATGTGTGTGTGAGTGAAAGTGAAGGTCCAGGGGCATGCGAGATCTCTTCTGCTACCCCAGCCATTAGGGTGAATTGACGTCCATGGACTAATGTTGTATCTGTTTAAAACAATCCTGCTAAAATGTAACCTCATACAGAGATTATAGCTGAAATGACTAAACTAACGAGGTATTTAACTTTGATAGAAACCATTTAATGGCTGTTTCACAGATAGCATTAATACATGTGCCAAGGTACATACACAGCTCCCTACAAGGGAACATATCTCACACCAGACAAGAGACCAGCCACCACGGCTCCCCAGCTCTGCTCTAGGGCAAAGGTACACACCCATATTACCACTGCCCCACCCATCTTCACACGCTCCTGCCTGCCTCACAACCTTTGGCCTTTTAAAGTTTTAATGGGTGTCCTCTTCCCGCATCATTATCCAAATTTGAACTTTTCACTACGTTTGTTTTTTAAATGGGAGAAATAATGTGGTCAGTTGTTTGGGACATATCAGTCACACCTCGACTCGACTGCTGCAGAACGGATTACAGGGGGATTAGAAGAAAGATGAAGCCTGATTCAGTAGCCATGGTTTCCACACACACTCCTACTACTTTGCAGCATCATAATCCATCGTCCGATTCCTTCTTTTAAAGCACTTAGGGCCAGATGTAGGTAATTCTATTTTACCACTTCTTAAATACCGAATTTTACCGATTCGGTATTTAAGAAGTGGTAAAATAGAGGGGGGGGGGGGGTATGTAGGTGTTTCAGAATCGGTAAATACCGAATCGTTAAGATTCGGTATTTACCGATTCTGTAAATACCGATTCGGTAATGCCCATCGATTCCTATGGGCCTTGAAGCCCATAGGAATCAATGGGCAATACCGAATCGGTATTTACCGATTCGGTAAATACCGATTTTTGCAAGGGTGCAGGGGGTGTCACTTTGACACCCTCTAGCACCCCGAATACAGGCATGTGTACCATGTGGCACACAGACATGCCCTAAGGGCATGTCTGTCTGTCACATGGCATAGGTGAGCATGCACACCTGGATTCTGTATTTTACCACCCAATTGAATTGGGTGGTAAAATACCGAATCTGTAAGGCCTTTGGGACTCAGAAGAGTCCCACCTACATTTGGATTTACCGAATCGGTAAAATTACTGATTCGGTATTTTACAGAATTGGTAAATTTACCGAATCGGTAAATTTACCGATTCTGTAAAATAAATGCACCTACATGCCAATTCTTAAATACCGGTCGGTAACGGCCGAAATCGGCCGTTACCGACCGGTATTTAGGCTCCTACATCTGGCCCTTAGCCCTCTTTCTTACATTCTCCCTCTCTGTGGCCACAGTAAACTTGAAACCTTTACATTGCTCAGGGATTTCTTCAGAAGAAATGTTAACTCGTGGAACTAGTTAAAGGCTAAAGTGATTATTTGCCAAAGAGCTCTTGGAGTATTGTAAAAGTTACAAGATCCTGTTTTTTTAAAAATGGCTCAGTGGGCAACGCACCTACTATCAATACCAGCATGTACATTTAAAATATGGGGATCTTGTGCGAAGTACCGAGGTATCACGATTATCCCTGGGGGGGGAGTAGGGTGAAACTGTTGATGCAAAGATAGGCAGGTATGAAGGGTAGCTGTATGGGGTCCCATCTCATTGCCTTTTGGGTAGACACTGCCTGGGAAACGTATACTGGGAGATGGGAGTTGGAGGTGGTCTGATATGACCCTTTGTTCCTTTGTTTTTTCTTTTCTTTCTGTTCATATTGAATGTAGAATCATTTTATGTGTATACTTCCAGTACTGAAAACTCAATAAAATGTTTTATAGAGGGAAAGAAACCAGCATGTTATGCATAGTGTGCAATACTGAATTTTTGCTGGACCAACTTAAAGCTTTTATGGTTGTTCTGAGAATGGTAAAATGCGGAAAACCGAATTCAGTAATAATTCGCACTTTTAAGAGTCAATAATCAGTTTTTAATGTTTGCTAAATGCGTCCATTTTCAGAATAATTGTTCACCTATAACTAAAGTACATTACATATGTTGCGCATTTAGGGGACATTTTATTTACGCTGCCTTCTCTGAAGACAGAGTCCAGTACCTCTTCAGCAGCGTATCCTATCTCTTGCTGTCCAGCACATTTTTGTTAACTTTTATGTGGAAAATAGTTTGCCTTTTCAGACGACTGCAAAACTTAAATTAAAGTAGCGAGGACTGGAGAGATGAGGCAGGCCCTCTGATCTTCAAACCCAAGAGACTACAGCAGCCTAATAACATTTTCAGGGTGTTGAATGAAAGTCATCAAATGGGTAGTTACAGTGAAGCCTCCAGATGTGTGTCCTTTGTTCAGTTCCAAAAACCTTATGTTGGGAAAGAAAGCAAAAATGTGCCCTTGTTTAAGGGCCTCTTTTCTCAATGTATTGCCCTGATGTGAGCCCTCTGTATATTATGGCACCAGGGGCTCTGCTTTGCTCAGGCCAGCTAGTTGCTTTGCTTTAAGTTGGAATCAGCAGCCCAGCAGAGGTGCTGCAGTGCAATAGAATGAGTGCTGGTACCCAAAGCTCTGCTCAGAAGCCCGCGGCCTTTGCAATGGAAAGTCTGTGCGCTGAATACCAAAGCTGCGTAGTTTTAAATCCACCTCAGGCCTCTTTAATCCACTACCAGACACTGCCCTACTTTCACCCTTTGTGACGGTTTTTCTGTTTATATCTTCCTCTGACTTTCTGCTTTGTACTTTTTCCCCGTCTTGCTCTCTGTAAATGTCTGATGCAGAAAATTAAGTGCCGGTCCCCAAAAGTGAGTGCCCATGTCCCCCACTACCAACCAACTCTAATTAAGCACTACGTACTCCATATGTTACCAGAGTGGCTGCACCTTCTCTCCTCTATTAACTTCCTCAAAGATAAAGAATGTTACCCTGAGCTGTTAAGCATGAACCTAGGAAATAAAAGTGTTTGTCAAAGTGTGCATGACATGAGGTGTACCTTTTTTCAGTTGACTGGCAGGGCAAAGCCGCTTGCCACTTGCTGTGCCCGGACATATCACCAAAGCATTACGTGGACTGTAGCTGGACACGTCTGCAGGTGAACATAGAAGGAACAGCATCTTTGCCCCCCTGCTAGATGAAAGGGGCAGTTTTTTGTCCCCAAAAGGATACCGTAGTACAGAGGGCTACACCACTGTTTATTGCCATACAGCATCAGGAGTTGGCGGGGTGAGACCATGGGGTCGTATGAGGAGTCAGCAAGTAGGGTAGAGACGCTTTTGTGGTTGAAATTACTATGGAAAACCTCAAGGCATGCTGAATAGTAAGCTGACACTGAGACGCTGTATATCTGGTACTTGCAAACCTCCATATTACCCCGTGCTCGTTAATCTGAAACAACGTCATTGTTTAGAGCTAGAATGGGTAATTCTCTGTTCTGCCTCAGTTTTCCCTTTAAAAAACATCAGTCTAACTTACTGCATTTCAACAAGAAGCTACATCTTGCCGCTTGAAACCCAAAACATTCTCTTTTCAACTTAGCAAATGTGGTCAGTGACATAAGGAAGGGGGTGTACTATAAGGCTATGCAAAATTATGACTAGGGGTTTGTGAAATTACGCCTGTGAGATGTTTACCATGCCTACAAAGTTGGTGCTAAATTTGCCATATCAACGTCACATGTCATTTCCTTGATGTGATTCGGTCTTCAGAAATCTGAGCTGTCCTGAAAGTCCCAATGAGGGCTCATTTGAAGCTTCAAGCCCAGTCACGGCTCCACTCACTCAGTGTGCACAGCTTACATGAATGAGTAGTGCTTTGGTGGGCCCCTGGAACCTGTCACCGTGTCAGAGCTCCAACTGTCCCTGCGGTACGAGCCCTCATCCTGTTATGTTATGTAGATTTGTATAACACAGCTTATCACCCATGAAAGTATCCAGGTGCTGGGCTCCATCATCAAGAATGCAGTGTTGGAAAGTGTCCAGTCCCCTGCTTTGCAGATTTAAGAAGCTCTGACTGAGCCCCAGGTCAGAGCTCTGGCTAGCATGGGGGGTTGAAAGGACCCACCCCATGGCTCAGTTGTCCGGCTGGCTATGTCTTAAAGACCCAGGACAGGGTTTCAGAGTCCTGGGAAGGACGCCCCTGCTCAGCTTGGTTTAGAAGCTCTGATCGGGCCAGGGGTCTTTGTTCAGGCTGGCTCAGGAGTTAAAGCTCCCAGCCCTGGCCTCTGTTCTCCAGACCACCATGTCTCAATGCACCTGGGATGGGGTCCCACTGGTCATGGAAGGCCTTTCCTGCTTTTCTGGGTTATGTAGATCTGACCGGACCTTGGTTCAGAACTCTGGCAGGTACAGGAGTGGAAATCACTGGCCCTGTGCTCAGTCGTCCTGTTGACTGTATCTCAAAGTCCTGGGACAGGGGCCCGCTGGCCTTGGGGGGATCTCCCCTGCTAGGCCCACTTAAGAAGTGTCATGACGGAGAAGAGATTGCCAGACAACGTGTAAGGGATTGTACCTGTTTATTAAGGCAGTACGTCTCTCAACGAAGGGGCCCAGGAGTAACCGACTCACAGAGCCAGAACACCTATGGCCTCACATCATTCTATTTACTCAACACGACATCATCACACATCTCCCTATTTATATAAAATAAGAATACAATGATATAGAGCATAAATAAAAATGGAACAAGGATACAATTTCCTAGATGACATTTACGCCACCCATTTCCCTTTGAAATAAAAAACATTTCTTATAACGTTTCTTAATAAGAATATTCGAAATTAGAATGAATACAGTAACAAGAAATAAAGTGAATGTAATAAGAAACACAGTGGAAAAAAAACTAAATATGCAATGAAATCCTTCCATGTAAATTTGTTGTGGATGCTTTTTCTCGCTGAATTGATCACTACATTATCTTTTACCTTCTGGTCCACTTTTCTGTCCACAGAAACACCATTGCGGACTAAGGCTACACGAGTAATGTTCCACCAATTCCCATCAGAAAGTTTCACAGAATTCTTTCTTAGTTCACAAATCTGAACAGGATCTTTAAATTTCGACAGACCTTTCACAATCATAACTGGATTTTTTACACGCACCCAGTCACCAATCTTCAACTTTTACTCTTTCTTGAACCTAAACTTCCTCTCCTTCTTTATTCTTTCCAAAGTGGCCATATTCGACTTAACTTCAGCACACTTTCACCATTCCAATACACTCCCCAGTTTAGGTATTAACTGAATCATCCAATATGGGCACAATTCTGTTGCAGCTTCCCTTCCCCTCATCAACTCAAATGGAGACTTCCCTGTCACTGAATGAGGCCTAGTGTGGTAAGACCACATCTAGTTTTTAATAGCCTCAGCAATGTTCATGTTACATTTAATGGTAGCTTATATACACTCAACCAACACTTTGTTGAAGCATTCAACCTTTTCATTACTTTGAGGATGATATAATGGGGTTCTTAAATGCTTTATACCTCATTTCTTTAAAAACAAGTTCATTTCCACTGATGTAAACTGGAGTCCATTATCAGTTAAGACCACCTCCGGTAGCCCCTCTCTTGAAAACACTTTTTGAAAACAATCAAGGACCTTCTTGGTAGTTGGTTCAGAAACCCATTCCACTATCAACCCACCTAGATACCTGATCTACCACAACTATGAAATATCTCAAAAAGCTCGGCAGAATCTGATATGGACCCAAGAAATCTACTCCTACATGTTGTCAAGCTTTTCCTGGACACAATGTTACTGATTATACTTGTTGTTTCACTACTAAAACTTTATCACAAATTTTGCACATAGCACAATGTGTCACAAACTCCTCAATTTCACTATCCAATTCCAATTCCAAAAATTCTTTATTTCGGCCACATGGGCCATAAAAGATGCAGTGAAAATACATACATTTAAAACACAATATTTACAAATAAAAATCCTACTGGACCTGCAATGTTAAGAAATACAAAGTAATATAAATTAGCCAGACATTTTCTTCCTTATTATCCATGCTGCCATTAGGAATTTAGAAACCGCAAACACAATGTGGCCCAGGGTGTTGGTTTTCATAACCCTGTAGGCCTGTAGATACTTCCTAAAGCCCAAGTTCCGGCACAGAGGAGCTAACCAGCGCCTCCTCGGGCTCCGGTAGGCATGACAACAGAACATTATGTGCAAATCATCTTCGTCATTGGCTTTACAGCATGGGCAGAGTTTATCACCCCCTAGCGACCATTTATAGGTAAATACTTTAGTAGGGAGTGTGCCAAACCTCCATTGCAGGAACAGTTTCCTCGCCAAAAGAGGATAAATAAAATCCATAAAAGGTTCAAAGACATAAGAATTTTTGGATTCCATAAAACGTCCCGTCAGAGTGCCACTATCATGAGCATTGACCATGTCAACAAGGTTTTTATTCTTGTACAGCTGGGCAAGGGTTTTACGCGAAATACTTCGACAGCCCTGAGCTGGATCATCCCATAAGTCTGGCAAATTCAGGCTAAACAGTTCCGACTTAATAAATGCCAACCAAGGAATTTTGCAGTTAGCATTCAGCCTCATGACATCAATAAGGTCCTGCCTATAATGATACAGTTCCTCGGTGGTCCATATCCGGTGCCAGAACTTCACAGGTTTCGACCGTAGATCCTCAGCAATAGAGGGAAGGCCCAGGTCAAGTCTTAGGGGGAGGAGTGGTGTGCCTTGCGGGAGAGCAAGTAAGCGTCTCAGAAAACAATTTTCCACCCCTGCCATAACCTTCCCTGCTTTGTGTCCCCACAGCTCACTACCATAAGTGGCTGCTGCCTTCGCTTGGGACCTATACGTTTCCAAAGCCGGGCTTACGGGCTTGAAGGTGGACTTATTGGGCACCTTCAAGAGTGCGCCCGATAGCTGGGAAAGTTTCAACCTAGATCTTGCTACCTGGGAGTCCCATGCCAAGTTTTCTTGAAGTAATACCCCCAGATATATAAAGGTCGAGACCCTTTCGAGACTAGTTTCCCCCAGTTTTGGATTGGGTCTAGTTTTGGTGGGGGGGTTGAAGATCATGAACTTAGTTTTTTCCGTGTTCACCTCCAACCCATGTTGGCGACAAAATTGGCCAAAAGCGTCCACAATCCTCTGGATCCCCATAGGGGATTTGGAAAGAAGGAGGGTATCGTCGGCAAACATTATTGCCGGGACCCTCCTTCCTGCCAAAACCGGGGCATCATTGTCTTTAACCGCGTCAAGATGTTGAATGACGCTGTTAATGTACAGACAGAACAGAGTCGGAGCCAGAACACAGCCCTGTCTGACACCTCGACGGACCGGGAATCTACCCGAGAGCTTTCCATCCCTCCCACACCTCACTTGCGCAAAGTTGTTCTCATGCAGCCTAATGATGATACTAAGGAGGTGGGGGGGTACTCCTAACTTCTGCAGAACCTCCCATAGCTTCCCCCTAGGGACTAGGTCAAAGGCTGACCTCAGGTCCACGAAGACCATGTACAATCGACCTCCCTCTAACGTTACCGTCTTCCAATACAGAAGAAGGAGGCGAAAAATTTGGTCCATGGTCGACGTGTTCTTCCTGAAGCCAGCCTGGAGGGGGCTCATGATGTCATTGTCCTCGACCCAGTCTAGGAGATGGTTTAAAATGAGGCGCGCAAAGAGCTTTTGGGGCACGTCTATTAGGCTTATAGGCCTGTAATTGGCGGGGAGCAGAGTAGATCCCTTCTTGTAGATAGGTACAATCTCTGCCCCCAGCCACGACCCAGGGATCGCCATACCTCCGAGAATGGCATTAAAAAGAATGAGAAGGTATGGGCCCCAGATGTCCGGGTGATGCCTAAATAGATCCCCGGGTATCCTATCCAGACCTGGCGCCTTCCCCACTGCCAAACGCTCTAGGGCAGACTCCACTTCCCCCAGGGATAATTCCATGCCAAAGTCCTGAGAACCCAAGGGCAGTTGCAACTCTACGTCCGGGCAGGAATTAGTATCTTGATAAAGTGCCCCAAAATAGGCCTCCCAAACCGCGGGGGCTATGTTAGGTTCAATTGCTTTATTGAGTTCCCCTATCCCATTGTTTACAAGGGCCCAAAATTTCCGGGAGTCCCTAACTTTTAGGGCATCATGAAGGTCCTGCCAGTGGTTCCAATCCCACTCGGTCCTGGCAGTCGCCGTCACTGATTTGTAGTGCTTCCTAAGGTCACGTACACTGGCCTTGTCGGACCCCTCTTTTATTGCAGCAATAAGCTCAGATTTTGCTGCCCTACAGTCGGAGGTGTACCAGGTGGGAACATGGGTCTTTTGCTTTCGAGTTGGGACCACCGGCTGGAATACCTCAGCCAAATCCCTCACTAGATCCTGATGTATGTTTCCCAGTTTCTCGTTATAATCTGGGGTACTCGGTTCATCCAGAAGTGCGACCACCTCCATGAACCTTGGAAGTGCCAGCTCATATAATTTGTTAATGGCCTCTTCTGAGCTCACCAGCTTTCCCCACTTAACCCGGCGCCTATTTGTCGTGAGGAGCAAATCCCCCGTGTCTTCCCCTTGATCAACTGGGGATGAGTCCGTCGGAGGCAAGGGGCACAGGATATTTAAGCAAAGGGCGTTGTGATCACTATCTGCCCTATTTATTACCCTGAAGTCGAGGACTTTTGGCCAGAGTGTAATGTCCACCATGATGTAATCTAGCCTCGACTCATGGCCCCTCCTGTTGAAAGTACACACTGAGGGGGTATCGGAAGGGGTACGACCATTACACGCCCTCAGTGCGCAATTCAAGGTAAGGGACATAAGTTGTATTGCTAGAGGGGACCAGGTTTTGGGGTGGGGAGAAGACGAGGGTGGAACCCCCCAGTGGTCATCCTCGGCCGTAAGGGCACCATCCAGTAAACCTTCCAGAGGTTCAAAGTGGCAATTGAAGTCTCCTCCAAGCACCACCTTGGAATCTCCCGGAAGTTGACCCAAAAAGGAGGACAGATCATTTAGGGTTGGTGATTCATTTGGCGAGGCCACTGGTCGCGAGTAGACGTCCAGACGTAAACAATCAAGGACCTTCTTGGTAGTTGGTTCAGAAACCCATTCCACTATCAACCCACCTAGATACCTGATCTACCACAACTATGAAATATCTCAAAAAGCTCGGCAGAATCTGATATGGACCCAAGAAATCTACTCCTACATGTTGTCAAGCTTTTCCTGGACACAATGTTACTGATTATACTTGTTGTTTCACTACTAAAACTTTATCACAAATTTTGCACTTAGCACAATGTGTCACAAACTCCTCAATTTCACTATCCATAAGTGGCCACCAGAACGTTTCCCTCACTTTCCTTTTCTCTGCCGTTGAACCCAGGTGACCTTGGTGTGCTAACACAATAATACGGTGTCTAAAACAAGAAGGAGGAATACGTTTGTCTCCTCACACTAAGACATCGTTCTCAACTGACAATTCTTCATAAACTTTCCGGAACATTTGAAATCATATGACAAGAGTTTTTCTTTTGGCCATTTTGACTTTACCAAATTGAGTACTTCCTAGGGTGTTATCTTCTTTAATAGCCGTGACCCAGTCTTCATTCTTGTCACACACGCTGACATCACCAACATATGCAATAAAGCATTCCTCAATCTCGGAATACCACTCTAAGTTTTCAGACTCCTCAAGGGGAAGCCTGGATAAACAGTCTGCGTGTGAATTTTTCCCACCTGGAATGGTTTGAATTGTAAAAGAATATACTAGTAGATTTGATGCTAGTCTTGAAATCCTGGCAGTGGTGCATTTAATTATTTTTCCAGAGAGAATGTTAACTAAAGGACGATGATCAGTCTTTAAGACAACCGATCTTCCCCATAAATATGCTTTACATTTCTAAACACTCCACACGCAGGCTAAGAGTTCTTTTTCAATTACAGAATACTTGCATTCTACTTGTCTCAGTGTTCTAGATGCAAAACCCATAGTGAAAATATGCCCTCCCTCAATTTGAGATAAAACTGCGCCCAGTCCATACTCACATACATCTACAGTGACCACTATGGTTCTGCCTTCTATAAATGGCTGTAATACAGGGGTGTTTACAATTCTCTCTTTGATAATTTTAAAAGATTGCTCACACGTGTCAGACCAGGCTGTAATGCCAGAAACCGGTCCTAGGAAGCTTGTTTCCGGTCCAGGGAAGGCATGGCTCGGCAGTTCGGGCTGGACTGTTCCCATGAGGCACAGGGTCAGACTGATTTGCATATGGCCATGTCTGAACTGGGGTGGCAGAGTGGGCTAAAGAACGGTGATGGATTAAACCCAGATCTGTTGACTGGGTGTGAGTGTTTGATTGGTTCAGATGCTCTGTCCATAACCACCCCCTTTTGTACCGCTTTGTTCGCCATAAGTTGGCAGGGTATGCTCAGACGTGAGTCCCTTGCTCACTTTGCCACTGGATTCAAGCAAGCCTGGTTGAAGATGGCTGTAATGCCAGAAACCGGTCCTAGGAAGCTTGTTTCCGGTCCAGGAAAGGCATGGAGTGGCAGTTGGGGCTGGACTGTTCCCATGAGGCTCAGGGTCAGACTGATTTGCATATGGACATGTCTGAACTGGGGTGGCAGAGTGGGCTAAAGAACGGTGGTGGATTAAACTCAGATCTGTTCACTGGGTGTGAGTGTTTGATTGGTTCAGATGCTCCGTCCATCACCACCCCCTTTTGTACCACCATACGAATTCTACATTTTTTTTAAGAAGTGGTCTAAAACATTCTGTTAAGTTAGCAACCTTCTTTAAAAACTTGGCATATAACTCACATAATCCTATGAATGAAAGGAATTGCTCCTTGTTTTTAGGGGCAGGAATATCTACTATGCTTTTTACAAGACAGGGTTTTGGCTTCACTCCTTGACTAGAAAAAACGTGACCTAGGTATTCAAGTTCTCTTGTTTTGAAAATACACTTATCTTTTCTTAATGTTGCACCCCTAGATTCAAGTGTATGTAGGACGTTGGTTAATGCCACATCATGCTCAGGTTCATTGTCAGTAAAAAATTAAACTATCATCTTGAAAGTCAGCTACTTGTGGAAAGTCTTGAAACATTGAAGACATAAGTCTTTGAAAAACTGCAGCTGCAGAAGCTATGCCAAATGGCATCCTACAAAACGGAAAAGTGGCTTCAGGAGTGATAAATGCAGTTAAGTGGTGAGAAACCTTGTCTAATTCAACCTGGTGATAGCCAGATTTGAGGTCTAGTTTTGTAAACCAACTGGCATTACCTATTTTTCTGATGAGATCCTCTATTCTAGGCAAAGGAAAATTATCAACCCAGAGGACATTCCTTAAGTCCACACACATTCTGAGCTCCCCAGACTTTTTCATTGCCAGAAAATGGGAGATAGCCATAAAGTTCCCTCTACTTCTTCGATAATGCATTATTCACACATAGTTTTTAACATGTCTGCTATGTCTTTCCTAACACTTAAAGGAATGTTTTGCAATATATGTTTGCCAGGAGGAACTTCTTGTTTGGCCATTATGTAATAAACAAAATCTGTAATCTTCCCTAGATTGTCTTTCCTGCCTCTCACCCCAAGTAACAATTCTTTATAATCTTCTTCTTTACTATCATCATTGACCTCATAATCGTCACTAACTACACAACGAACTAAGATGTTTCTTCCTCCCCTACATACTTTTAAAAATAACCCATTTTACCACATTTTTAACATTGTTGACCATGTGCAGAACAATATCTAAACGTAGATAAATGACTTGGTGAGCCACATCTATAACTAGAACTGCTCCGTGGTTGAGGATTTTGAAAATTAGATCTGGTGACGCTTTCACCTTTGTTGTTTTCTACCGGGGCTACAGATTTATAACTGCCCTAGCAATGGAGGTTTTACTGAGAGATTCTTCTAAAATGTTTACATCTTCACAAGAATTTTCTATGCTTTTAGATGTATCTATTGCTTTGTCTAAAGAAGGATTTTTGCATGTAAGTAAGCGTTCTTGTATTTTTGGGGAATTACAACTCACTAGTAGTTGATCTCTGATTAACTGTAAAGTGAAGTTTTCAAATTCACACGTAGAAGCTGTGACATAAGTATCTATACTTTCTGAAGGTTTTTGGACACTAGTGAAAAACTTAAATCTATGAACTACTAAGTTCTTAGTTCTTTTTGTCCTATTGTGCAATTACAGAATCAAATTCATTGAGTTCTTCTCCATTAAGATCTTTACATTCCGGTAAATGATCAAATATATTTTGACCTTCTACCTTTAGGTGATAGTACATCAAACCTTTTTTCTTTCCGGTTGGAACTTAGTTGTGTCAATTGCTATTAAGTAAGCTTTGAAAGAACGAATCCAGAATCCCCACTCTAATTGTGGCTCACCGGGTTCTTGCAGAAAAGGTGCTGGCGGAGAAATACTCTGCATGTTTAATTTCTTGAATAATGACTTATGAATAACACAACCAATCTGTTATTGTCCACTTAAATAGGAAACCATTGAGTACAACGACGACTTGAGACAAAATATGAAAACATGTGGAGTAAATTTCAAACTTGTAGAAGCTTGCAAATCGCTGCTGAAATAAAAATGAACCTGTGTGCACATCACACGTTAGGAAAACCTTGAGTTGGTTATGCACGAACGGTGATGTCAACAGGAATTATGTGTGCTTATTTCAGTTTAAGACAAAACCTGAAGTGCGGCCACAAGATGGAATTTGAGTGAGCAGGAGCACAGTGGCACGATGAAAACTCTATCAGCCTTCTTCTGGAGCAGACATCCAGGAAGCACAGCCGACAGGGTAGGGGGTTTGCCGGTGGGACACTTTGTTTAAAAATTAGTTGAAGGAGACGGGAATGAGACTGCACATCTCTGCTCCTTTCAATAATGCGAGTGCTCTTGCACTTCTCGCTCCTTTTAACAATGCAAGTCCTCGTTGCGCACGTTCGTTCCTTTCGAGAGCGCGAGTCCTTGCTGCGAAACCCTTCTGCAGTTGAGCTTGCGGTCACGGTCATGTTCGTTGCCTGAGGTAATGGCAAAAAAAATATGTTAAAATAAAGAACAGCCTTTCCACATGGCGCGCCGTCGGTGCGATGCGACCCCACTCCCGCTTGTCTCACCTTGGTCAAAGATGAGAGTACGGCTGATCGTAACCCGATCTCCTACTCCAATGTCCGGCTGGTTGCTCTCTGGCCCCCTCGGTAACCTCCACAAAGTAGCACAAAGTATCCCTGCTTGTCGCTAAATATGTTGTGATGGAGAAGAGATTGCCAGACAACTTGTAAGGGATTGTACCTGTTTATTAAGGCAGTACCTCTCTCTATGAAGGGGCCCAGGAGTAACTGATTCACAGAGCCAGAACACCTGTGACCTCACATCATTCTATATTCTACTTACTCAACAGGACATCATCACAAGAAGCTCAGACCAGGCCCTGCGTGAGAGCTCAAGCTGGCCTTGGTTGGAAGCCCCTGCCCTGGGCTCCACTTTTTAGCCCACTGTGTCACTCAGAGCCAAAGATGGGTTCTCACAGGTCTGGGGTGGTCTCTTCTGCTTGGCTATGTTAAGAAGTTCCGATGGGGCCCTAGGTCAGAGCTGCCTCTGACTGGAGTAGAAGTCCCAGAGCAGACAGAGCTCTGTTCTCCAGCACACTGTCATTTAGAATCCCAGATGGTATCTCAAAGGCCCATGGAGGTTTTCTCTGCTTGGCCAGGTTAAGAAGCTCTGACCAGCTCCGACTGGCCCTAGGTGGAAGCCCCTGGCCTCCATTCTCTGGTCCATCATGCCCCAAAGCACCAAGGAAGGGATCCTGCGGCTCGGGGAGAAATGTACTGCTTGGCTGGGTTAAGAGGCTGTGACTGGGCCCTGGGTCCGAGCTCCACCTGGCCCTGAGGTGGAAGTCCCCAGCCCTGGGCTCAGTTCTCTGGTTGACTGTGTCTCAATGTGCCTCAAATGGTTCCTGCAGGCCCAGGGAGGTCTCTCCTTCCTGCCTGGTTTAGGATTTCTGACTGAGCCTCTGGTGAGTTCTTCGACTGGCACTGGGGTTGGAGCCCATGGACCATGACTCTGTTCTTTGGCCCCCTGTTTCATTTAGAGCCCAGTACAGGGTCCCACAAGCCCAGGGAGGCCTCCCTAACTTGGCTGGATTAAAAAGCTCTGACCAGGTTCTGGCTCAAAGCTTCAGCATGCACTACATAGGAGGCCCCTACCCTGGACTCAGTTCTCCAGCCTGACATGGATAAAATCACTTGGGATGCTGGTTCCATCTTGGTCAGTGTTATACCTGTCAGCCTTAGGGTGGTCGTCCCCCAAAAACTTTGCCTTCAGCCTCCTATTTTGCTTAAATTGTTTTTGTTGGCCTTAGGACTCTGTGCACCTTACCAATGCTAACCAATGCTACAGTGCTTGAGCTCACTCCATAAAACATGGTAAAATTGGCTTCCATCTGATTAGCATATTTAATTTACTTATAAGTCCCTAGTAACGTGGAATAAAGTATACCAAGGGTCTTTAAATTAAATTCTACTAGTGGGCGTGCAGCAGTTATTGTGCCACCCACGTTAGTAGCCAGGTCTACCAATGCAGCCTGAATACAGTTTTCAACTGCTAATTTGACTTGGCCAAATAAACCCCTTGCAAAGCCTTAAGCTCCCTTTTATTACAAATCACCCCTAATGTAGGTCCTAGGTAGCACAAAGGGCAGTGCTCATTGTACTAAAGACTAGAGATGTCCTTTCAAGTTTTACATGTCCCGATCGTGAAAAACTCCTACATTTGTTTTTCACTACTGTGAGACCACCTCTCCCATAGGATAACATTGGATTGCGGTATTACATTTAATAAGTGCTAACCTTTGATTGGAACAGGTAAAGTTTTCATGTTGGGTGTCTGAGAAATTAATTTCAAACCTTCTTTGATGATAAAGTCGGATTTGAAGTTACAATATTGAAAATGGCACTTTTGGAAAGTTAGCATTTCCCTGTCCTAACTATTTGTTGCCTGTTCCTGGGTCATGTGACTAGGTGTAGTTGGCAGTTGGGCTCTGTTTATTCCTCCCAGACAGTCAAACAAAAGTGGGATTAATGAATGATTAATGAATTGGCCATCACTGGCAGGATGGGGTTGCAGAGCTGGGCACAGCACCACTTGCACATAAATAAGCTGTGCCATTCTTTCACACAAAGGACATGTTACCACTTCATTATTCATGCAGCCATTCTGGAGCCAGGGCAGGGGAGGCTGTAAACTCCAAGCACTTCAAAGGAAATTCTCTAGAAACGCTCCCTTCTTCAAAGAAGGCACCCGATATAAAGATAGGACCCTCAGACCCATTCCTCAGTTCACCTTTTGTACATGTGGAATGACTGTCAGAGGACTGTCTGCTGCTGTGTACTTCAGTGGATTGCTTTGCTGCACCCGGAAGGACTTCTCTGCTGCCTGAAATCTGCCTTGAACCCTCAGTGGCCTGCCCTGCTGCTCGATCCTTTTTCCAGTGCTTGAATCCAGGACTGCCAGATGGACTCCAAGTGCTAGTTGGCTGGCCTCCTGATCATAGTCTCCAGTGCAGAAATGGCTCCAACTATCTTGAACCCAGACCTAAACCCAGTCAGAGTGGGTCCCAACCCTCCAAGTTGTGCCTCTCCAGTACTATATCCTTGTTAGTGGTGCCAAAGGTGCCCAGATAGCCAAAATCCAACACTTGGGACTTAAAACATTTTTGGCTAAAAATTGCTCCAGGAATTGAGAGAAGACCGAGACCACCCTGCTTGTCTATCTGCCCAAGGTGCACTACTGGTGATTCTGTATTTGTGACTGGCTCCACTAAATTCTTCTCTGTACCAGCAAATCCTGTTCAGTGGTTCTGCACAGAAGGGGTATCCGACCTCGTGGAACCCTCACCAGCTATAATCTTCAGCTTTGTCCCGCTGGATATTTTCAGCTTCCAAAATAGAGACTAAGTTAGAAAATTGAAATCTTCACTGCAACTTCATCCAGCAGCTCCACCACAACCTAATCCTGGGACAGTGCCTGCAGCCTTGCCTCACTGAACTACTACCTTTTCAAACCATTTTTCTTGAATTTTATTCTAAGTCCGAAGACAAGCGCTGACCTGGCCCAATCCACTCTTTGTATTCTACATGTGCTCCAACGCTGTGGGACATATTTTTCAACTTTGACCCTGTCTCAAGCGACTAGATGTCAGTGCTTGGCTCTTTGATGTTTTAGGCACTAGTTTTTACCTTAAACTTTAAAAATGTGTAACTCCAGTTCTACTGGTTGGAGTTTTGTAATTTTGGTAGCAAATCATTTATTACATTGTGCTCTAATTTTTTTAATTGATCTGGGATGTTTCTTGGGTTGTGTTTTCACTTTATTTCTGTTTGTGTACTGCCTAATTACTTTACACATTACCCCTAAGTTGAGCCTGACTGCTTTGTGCCAAGCTACCAAAGCGTTAAGCACAGGTTAGTTTAATGGCGTTAGTGGTTCACCCTGACAGGGATTGTGGCTGCTGCTTGAGCAGAATTAACACCACACTTAACCAACAACCCAATTTCTCACAGTTGGGTTAAGAAGCTCTGACGGGGCTCAGGGTGAGGGCTCTGGCTGGCCCTAGGCTGGAAGCCCCTGGCTCTGGCCTGTTAAGTCCCAAAGTGTCCCAGATGGAGCCTGCAGGCCCAGGGAAGACTTCCCTGCTTAATTGGGTTAAGAAGCCTTGACCAGGCCCTGGGTCAGAGCTTTGGCTGGCCCTGGGATGGAAGGCCCCTGCTCTGTGCCTCGTTCTCTGGCCTGCTAGACCACTTATAGCCCAGGGCAGGGACCCACAGACCCGGAGAGGTCTCCTTGCGTTGGCCAGGTTAAGAAGCTCTGACTGGACCCTGTACAGAGCTTCGACTAGCCCTGGGGAGGAAGTCCCCTGCCCTTCTCTCAAAGTGCCTAGGAAGCGGTCCCACAGGCACCAGGTGGTCCCCCCTGCTTGGCCAGGCTAAGAAGATCTGACGGCGACTAGAACAGAGCTCCATGAGGCACCTCAGTTACTAGTAAATTAACTGCCTTTAAACATATTCTTTTGGCACTATGCATGTATGCCAATCCCAAAATAATGACAATGGGTAATATCCTAGTCTTTTATATTATATCCCACTGCCCTGTGCTTTATGCTGTGGTAGAAATACACAAAATGTTACTGTCAGAGAGGCAAACCAATAGATAAAGACATAGGACGAAAGAAAGAAATTTGCATATGGACCCTTGCTACTCTAATCACTTGTGCTCATTTTCTATAGGATAAATAAATATTCGAAAGGTGGTTTCTTGTGATGAGTCAACAATGCAAATCACCACAAATGCCTTGAGTATAATGGAAATAGTAGATGGCACCCTATTATACATAAGGACTTGCACTCACTGGGAGTATGTATACAATGTGCAAGAGTAAATGCAGTCACTAAAAGTGAAAGTATTCAATGGCTGAAGGGGTCTGGTCTGTTCACCGATTATGTGGTGGGATGGAGCATAATATGAGTAACATTTGGACAGGCCAATGGTGGAAGATTGGTGATTGAGAGCCCGTCTAGATGAATGGATTATTGTATAATCTTTTTAAGAAAATATGAGGTTGTCATGAAAGTTAAAGCTGTCTTTAGGTCAGGCCTGAAAAGAGACCGAAATAGCAAGCTTTTGGCTGGACTACACCAGCAAAGATATGTCACTTCATGCCTCCTTCGTTATTTTACTCTAAGACTGTTAGGACTGCACAAATGCAATGTCTATTCAACTACCAAATTGAGGTCAAACATTTCTCAGGGTCATTTTAGTCTTCTAGTGGGAACTTATGCAGTTTTATTTTCTCTTTTGTATTTTGTAGTTCTGTAGAGGGTGATGAGGGACAGAAGAGCAGAACAGTATAGAGCAGTGGTTCTTAGACTGGGGTCTATGGACCCCTTGGTTTCCTTGCCACCCACAAGGGGTCTGCAATTCTTTGGCTAATTCAATCATTTCAGCAGATCAATCAAGTATATATTCATGCAAAAACAAAATGTAAAATGGAAATGTCAAACGCTACGTAAATATGAAGGAATTTGAATTTGGAGACTAAAAGTTAAGTTGGTATCCTTAGCTTGAATAATAGGAGCAAAAGAAGTACAGCAAACAGAATTTAGCATGGACAATTGGCGCCCTCAAATGAATCAATGCAAGACATCAAGCATTAAGACCTTAAAGGGTATTTAGGATATTGCTTCATATTTTTAAAATAACATCAATTATTGAAAGGCTCCAAACGTCACAATAAAATTAGAATTCCAATGTATGTATTTTTTTGTGTGAATTAAATAAAATATTTCAGAATTTGTGTATTTGTTTGATCTGTACGTTTTTCTGTATTTTTTTGTATTGTTTTTACGTTCAAATTATTTGAAGCTGCTAGGATATGCAGCTTCCTGTAGTGATTCAGTGGAGGTACACAGAAGCCGAAATGTTAAGATCAGCTGATATAAGTTGAAGAACGCTTCCTGTCAAGCTGGAGGTAGCTGTGAAGGTATTTATCTAGGAAAACTGCCTTGGGTGTCTCCAGATCTTTCAACTTCTCAAATGTTTTTACTGTGTGAGGAGGGGCTGGGCATTGGAGGAGCCAGGGCTTTGTACCAAGCACAGCCTGATTTCACTTATACTCCCCACCCCCATCCTCCCACGACAAAAAACAATAATCAACCGATGACCTGGGAGGGTTTCACAATCACGGACCTGACATTGGCTGCCGAGACTCCACACCAGCTGGAAACCTGCTCTCTGCATGGGGTTTCCAGTTCATTGAGAGCATGGGGTGTGACATCGGCTCCTCACGGGGTAACCATGGGAAGGGAGACGATATCATGTGACCCATGGTGGCACTGTGTGTGTTGACAGGTCTGTGTCACTTAGATATGTCACGTATTGAATGAGATTCACTAAACTGATAAATAGCAGAAAAGGCGGTCTCTACTTGATGAAGCGCATTGGACAAAAGACCACTCTATCCCTCTATGTCTCGGCTCCCATGTCCTATTTGTTTCTCCCCATACGTCCTTCACCCTCTCACTCCCTGTCTCTCTTTCTTTCTCTCGCTCTCTCTCTCTCTCTCTCTCTCTCTCTCTCTCATTCTCTCTCTCTCTCTTCTTCTGCCTGTTTACTAACTCTCTTGTTCTTGATTCCTCTCTTTCTCTTCTCACCATCATGTTGCTGACAGACACTGGCATTATATATCGTTACCTGGCATGACTTTGGTTTGGAAATCAACCTATTGGCCTGACTTGCCAACCATCTGTAACTCGGGCACTGTGCTAAAATCTGGAATCAGGAAGAGTGAAGGTCGATATTTCATCTACCTAAAGATCTTATCAGGAACGACCAAGAGCTACACTGAAATCTTTTATTTCCTGGACAAGCTATAATGCAGCTGTTTATGGTGCATGATCAAAATAAGTAATCTCTCAGAATTGGCATATGGAGGCTGACTGAAGCAGACAGGTTTGGGGCCTGAGAGAGAGAGCAAGAGAGAGAGAGGGGGGGGGAGTGGGGCTGGTTTCAACATTTTTGCCAGGGCTACTTTGAATCCCAGTTTCCCTGCCTATGCGTTTAAGAAAGTAGAGACCCATATTGTAGCTTAATGTGGGCATTCACGGCATGATGGTGTCCAATTGTAGAATAATGCTGGACTTGGCATGATGGTGGTAATTCTTAGCATACTGTGAACAACTATTGTGTATATGGTGGTTTGTAATAATATTTCACAGGCTAAAGAACATAGGCCTATTGAATCGTTGATGATAGCAATCCGACAGCCTATGCATGCCTTTATGACAAGTTCCATTCATCCACCCATGAATGTACTTCCATAGTAATTCAATTCATTCATACCTATTCACCCATCCTATGCACTCAAGTAATCCACTGATACATTCACTCATCCATCTATCCATCAACCTCTGACTCTCGCATTTATCCAAACACACACTTGTCAATCAACGTAGAAGATGACTTTCATTTCCTAAAAGCCACAGCAATTGGCTTTGTCAGTGCTTGTTTTGTGAACGAACTAGCGGATGCTTCCCAAATGAATTAAATACGCCTACCGGTAAGATCTTTAGGCACTTTCTTTTTTAAAAAAAATATGTTGATTTTCATCGTGCAAGTAAAACACATGCAGAGATATAGGATTACAGATTAGACATTTCTTGAGTAAACACTTCAAACACAAGGATAAGTCATTTAGTCGTAAAATATTTTGCATGCTGCTTAATGAAAGTGATTAACAAATGTTCTAATTTCCATCTCCCATCATTAGCGGCTATTGCTACAGCACACACCAGGGCCCAAGTGTCAAGCTCAGAAATATATTTATTTTTCTGCAGCAGCGGCACCTGCGCGTGCTTCAGATGATGAGATCGAGTAGACGAGCTCAGCTTGGCCTGCATGGTAATGAAGTGCATACTGCACAGTATTACAGATCACAGTGGGGGAAGTAATTTATCACTCACTTCTTTCTCCCAAAATGAAGGGGAAAGCTCTTTGAGACAGATTTATGAAAGTTTTTTTTTTACATGGGCAGAGAATGGATAAGCAGACCAGGCCCATAATTCCACTGCATACCAAATAGGATAAAGCCGAGAAGCATTGACTGCAGTGTGGCAGGAGAGGTTTTTGCTTTTGAAAAAGGAAATATAGAATACAGACTTACTGTTAAAACTTCTCATGCCCATCTCTTGCAATGCAGTCCAGCCTTTATGTTGACATGACTGTGACCTCTGACCGTCCACAGCGCCAAGGTTCAGCCTGGCCGTGGTTATGTATCTCCTATCAGTATTTAATATAAGATCACACCACAAAATAAAGTTTTAGCACTAATTAGAAACCGAGGCCCAGATTTAGCAAAGTGATGCACTGTTGGGCAAATGTTAGTGATTATCAAGTCAGAGTGGATGTTCCCTGTTGTTATCCAAGTCTACATGCATTATCTTGCTCTTTTGGTAGATTTTTGCACCTAGCCCCATCAAGCAATTCAGTTTGGCATTTTCATGCTGCAAAAACAGAGCACTGTGGGATCCTTTGCATTTGCACATGCAAAGTTAATTTACAACAGCTGTTTGTGGAGCTTTACAATTTACAAAGATTAGTAAATCTGTCCCTTAGGTCAGTACTGTGGCTTGAATCAGACTGTGCAATCGCAATACTTTCATCATCTTTAAGGTATGCAGCAACTGTTTTGATAACTGTAGTTTTTAGTGTGTGGCAACACATTCTATGTGGATCTTCCATATTGACTACGACTGTCAATTGTTTATAAAGCCTGAGTAGGTTAGTGATTTCAGGGACTTTCTCACTTCACATAATGCTTGAAGTTTCCCTAAGTTTGTCCCCCTATAAGGTGAAGTCAAAAATCGGCCACTTCTTATAGCGAGATATCCTGCCCAACAGACTGGGAAATTGTTTGAACACCACAGAACCATGCTACCCACTTCATACCCTGAACTCAAGGGCATCCAGATTACCCCCTTACAACTGCCCTGATCCCAAAAGTCCCGAGGGGGATTTCAGAAGTCTAAACGTGTTATGAGCCAGCTGGAAAGATCGGAAAATGCAGAAGAAGCGAAGCACAGAAAAAAGAAGGAACGTGCAGCTGTTATCAGCCCTATACATTAGCAAGAGTTGATAAAATACCCCACAAATTACCTTATTTGTTTTAAAAAACTTCTCACTTTTCACAGCTCCTGTGATGGTTATTAAAACCATCACAGGAGCTGTGAGCAGCATTATGAGTCTTTGAGACACAAAATGATATGCTATTTTGGCTATTAAATTTGGCAATGTGACTTACTTAGATATGGCATATGGCTAAGAAAGTATTCAGGGCATTACAACACTCTTTCTCCCCTTTCTGTTGCAACACGCCACGTGTTTACGTTATTTGTATTGTATTTTAAAAAGATGACTCGACTTCCAGCAGTGAAGGTAAGTTTATTTCCACTTGCACCGGTGGGCAGCCAACAACTGCCGCCTCACCAAAGACTAAAAACAACCCCCCCCCCCCCTCCATTCCAACATTTGGAATGCACATGACACATTATGCCATCAAACCCCACATATCCCCATCCTGTTTAACATAATAGGAAAGAAACGAAAACTTCCTTCATTATAAAAATTAACTACTACACACAGTCCTCTACATGCAAGCCTATCAACTTAAACAGAATCTGCAAATCCTAAAGCTGCAATTCAAATCAAGTTATGAATTTGGAGACAAAAAATAAAACAAAAACGAAAACATAAACTTACTTAATAGTGGAATCTTTTTGAAAAGAACCTATGGTGTGCCCAATTTCAGGGATGCATTCATATCCTATGTATGCACAACAATACAGATAAAGATAAAGAAACAGACCACATATATTTCTACATTTCATAGTCCTTGAACTTTTGAGCAATACAGGTCTTCCTCACAAACCTAGGCCGGTCTTAATTCTGTGCCATCCAGACTTCTAAACGCCCATCTTATCACACACATACTCAGCTTTGGACTTTGGTACAACTACCATGGCGCTTTTGTTCCAAACCTTGCTATTTTGGAGAATCACTACATGGTCCTTAACACCTTTAACTAAGATTGGTCCAGAAAATTTAGAACGACTCTTCAGCACATGACGGGGACTTGTGGTTCTGAAATTCTGGACCCTACTGTCATCCCAGTATCGAGATCCAATGCTCGTGCCACAAAATATCAACATCCCATGACGAATTTGGTGTCAACGGACCGGTAATGATTATGACATCATCCCTGTATATTTGCGTCATGATCGAGGAATGCCAACACCCCTAAATCGTAGTTTCCGTCCCGACCCCTCAGACTCCATTTTGTAAACGGCATCCATCTTGTGTCTTGCCCTCATGATAAGTCAATTGAGTAAGGTCGAGCTTGATCTAAAAGGACACGTCCACCTCTCCCTGACTCCCCCCTGACCTGTCCCAACTGACTCCCTTGCCTCCAGCCAAAACTGTTTGGGCAGCTCCTCACCCAGTGGCCGAATACGATAGCATCAATGCATAACATACCATAAACCATTCACCGCGTACAGATCATGTTTTCTACACACACACACACCTGTCCGCGTTCCTTGTTTATGGCCAGTTTTATGACTAGGAGGTGCCCTTCTTTATTGGGGTTTCATCGATATCTGATGGGAGTTCCGGGACTGGCTGGGTAATCTATCACGAACGGGACGTCCAAAATATGAGCTTGCCTACATGACTTCGCTCTTTGTATTGTTGTAGAAATATGTGTACAGCCATATCATAAACTCAAGAATTCTTGCTTGCAGCTATTATTTCTGTATATAAGGAGAAGGCTTGTTCTGTAAAAACGAACAGTCTCCTGAGAGCACACGATCCGCGTTGTCGTGCTTCTAGGACACATGTTACTTGGTAGCTGCCAATAAAACTTGATCTCTGACTGCGACTAGAAGACTCCGTGTTTCTGTGGTCCGGAACAAGGGAGAACTCAGAGGTCTTCGGGTGTTATTCCCTGGCACCACCGGGTTCTTAAAAACCCGGCACCTCAGTTGGCGCCCAACTCGGGGCGGTATCAAGCGGCGACGGTCCAAGCGAGATGTTCGTGAGGAGCTTCGTGTGAAAATTCCAGAGGACGGCCAGCCACTTCAGCGACCCCTGTATGTCGACGTGGTTCCGAAGGTCTTTGCTGCGAGGTTCCCCGCGTCCCTACGGCTACGAAGGACTGCTGCCCTGACTATCGCCTTGTTTTGGACCCAGTGATCCTTGGTAGAGCGAAACGATAGACGAGTCTTCTAGCGACGCCATCGATCTTCAAATACTTCAGTTAAGTATAAGTGGAGCGTCTCCCAGTCCTTAGTTTGATCCTTAGTTTTTGGTATCCTTGAGATACGCTTTGATTTGGTACTTGCAAGCCCCAAAGCCGAAGGACTCGTGTTTTCACGAGAAATATCGTAATCGATAATCCTTTGAAGTTTGAAGCTAAACGAGTGAGCAAAGATGCCTTGCTTTAGCGGACTTGGAAACTTGTTTTGTCTTGGTTGTAGTAAGGACTCCCGATTAGAGGATTCTTGTCCGGTTCCTCCGATTGGAACTCCAACGTATGAGCTCTATGTGAAGCATGGCGTAGGTCCTATCACATATATTGAAGTGTGGATAAAATACACCCGCAAGGATGGTGTTTTAAAGTGGCCCCAATATGGTAGTTTTGACCCAGAAATCTTAGACAACATAGAGGTCAAATTGTTCAAGAAAAAAGCCCGACCGGCGATGTTTGACTCTTTTCGCTTATGGCGCAAAGAAGCCAAACAGAAAGAAATAAAATTAGCAAAAAGGAATAAAAGAGGTATGTCAATGGTGCAAGCTGCCGTTGCATACAGGGATAACGAGGAAGAGCAAGAAAGCGAACAAATACTTAGGAGCAAGAAACTAGCAGTAGATAAATGCTACCCGATGTTACCAAATGAGGGACGAGGTCAAGAGGAAAGATCCGAGAAAGATCAGTTAATGTCCCAATTATTGAGCTCACCTCCACCGTATGCGTTAGACGCTACCGCACCACCAAAGCATTTTACTATACCGCGCCCCGGCGCACGTAACCCAGCTCTTGCACGAACGCCAGCTCCTCTTCAGCTGGTTTCTACTTCTCCGGCGCAGCCTTCTCAAGGGCCGCCATCTTTGCTACATACTCCATCTACTTCTACCACTTTGCCTACAGCTCCAACTGTTCCCTATGATACTACGTCTGCCACTGTTTCAACTTCCTCTGCTATGGCCTCGATTTCTTCTTCGCCTCAGCCTGTCTTTTCTGATGCATTTGCCCCTCCGCAAGCTTCTCCTTCTATTAGACAAAGAGTGACAGGTACCGTCACTGGTCTGCTTTCACCTTTCTTCGGGTCGCCTAAAACGACCCCTAAAACAGAAGATAGACAGTTACGTAGTCAACTGCCTGATTACGAGGAAAGAAAAGTGCTGAATGAACTAGCACGCCAATGGATTGCGGATACTGTTAGATATGATGTTCAGTCTGTTATGGAAGTTTTCCGTCAATGGAATGCACCCACTCAGAGATACGTATTCGAAGAGATGTGTGTATATCTGTGCGAAGATTTGGAGACGAATGATCCCAAATACACAATGGACGAACTATGGCGTACGCGTTTTAAGTTCCATGAAGGTATGATTACAGGTGCAGATGTTGAGAAAGCGATAGAGTTGTTGTTCTCTTATAGGAGTAAGGGAAACGTCTCTAGATCATTGTACCAAGATGACGTATCAGGTAGGAAAAGAGCGAGACAGTACCCATGAGAGAGGTTCCTCCGGTTTGGAGGGAAGGCGATGCAAACGTAGTACCGCCAATTCTGCCACATTTCCAGCGTGTATGGGTACATGTCCCCTGGAAAAGATCAGAAGTTTTAGCGCTCCAGCAGACACTACCTGATCCCCGTAAAAACCCGACTGGGTATTATAAGGAGTTATCGCAGACTGCAAACTCATGCATAATGAATTTAGCAGATGTAGACATGTTGTTTGGGAATGTTGTCCCACATCCTTTATGGAGTAAAATTCGTCATACGGACCATGACCAAGAACTAGGTGATTCATGGGCTAATATTACCGCTATAGATGCTAGACAAATTGGTGGTTCTAAACCTGAGCCGTTAATAGCCGAACTTCCCGGTAGAATTATCACGTACATGAAAACATTAATGCCTGAGTTACGGGTAAACTGGGACAAGCTATCTGCGTGCAAGCAGAAGAAGGATGAGAATGTGTCTGACTTTTTCACGAGATTTGAGGAGACTTTCACCGATCATAGTGGTCAAGATATGGCTACCGAGGGTGGTCAAAGATTGTTTGTAGACAAATTTGTACATAATTTGCTTCCTGAACTGTGTACTAAACTAAAAGATTCAGAGAGTGCTTGGGCTGTCTCTACGTCAGCGCAGATTTTAGCTACAGCCCAGTACTATGAAAATAGGCGCAAAGACGAGCTAGATAAGGTAGACAAAAAGACTAAAGATTTGAAAACTAAGGTTCTTCTCCAGCAGGCCTATCCGCCTCGCACGGCTAGTCAGCCCAAATATCAACCACAACAGCAGTATTCGAGAAACGCGCAAGGAAACGAGTTTTCCCATCAGCGTCTTCCGTATGGCCCGAATCAATGTGCGTATTGCAAGGAAGAGGGTCATTTTAAAGGTAATTGTCCGGCTCTTGCGCGACGTTTAAACGGTGTTTCAGGTATAAGGGGTAGAGGTGTTCAAAATTTTCATAAGGGTAGGAGCCGTGGAAATTTCTCCCAGAATGCAGCTTCTTTTCCGCCTCAGAATTCCATGAACAGCTTTGACCAACAGAATAATGCATCGTCTAGGTCAGCTCAGTACTATGCTGACGACTATTACACCGAATACGAAAATGAGGGTAATGATTGCTAGGACAGCCATGGACAAAGAGAGGGAGTCGTTTCAGTTCCAGTAGATCAGAATGGACCTTATGTCGAGGTGATTGCCTCAGGAGTGTCAGAGCCATTTCTGCTGGATACTGGTGCTACAAAAAGTTCTATTATGCACTCAAAACTTCCTGGCGCACCTTTGTCTGGCGAAATGAATGTCTCAGTAGGTTTCTCTGGCGCCCCTGTTAGAAACCCGATCTCTAGTCCCATGTCCCTTTCTGTTGGCCCATGCGAATTAGAAGCACCCCTCATTTTGACAACAGGTTGCGGTGAAAATTTGTTAGGTTTGGATTTACTAAAGAGGTTGTATGCGACTTTGTACTGTTCTCCCTTGGGAGTACAGCTTACTTTAGGTAAGAAAGTCGTTTCTCCAATGTATGTGTCAAAAGAAAATATTGCAACTGAATTGTCGTGTCTTCCTGATGTACTCTGGGCTAATGGTTCTAATGATGTAGGTCGTTTGGAGATAGCACCGTATGTCATAACATTGAAAGCCAACGTTGCCACGTATTCCCCAATATAAAATATCTAGCGAATGTGAAAAGGCGTTATTGACGATTGTTTATGACCTGATTGATAAAGACGTCATCGAAGAAACAACAGGAAATGTTTGTAACAGTCCAGTTTTACCGGTCTTAAAGCGTACCGATCCTTCACAGCCCCCTTGTACAGGTTCGTGATCGACCTCAGAGAAGTGAACAAGGTAGTTATCCCACAGTTTCCAGTTGTCCCCGACATTACTGCCTTGTTGACGATGGTTCCAGCTTCAGCAAATTGGTTCTCGGTGATCGACCTGAAGAACGCTTTCTTCAGCATCCCGATTGCTGAGGAGAGTAGAGATATTTTTGGATTCAATTTAGGAGGACGAAGCTTCCGCTTCAAGTGCGCTCCTCAAGGCTACTGCGAAAGCCCATCAATATTCAGTCAGGCCCTGAAAACACAACTGGACACAATTGTTCTACCAGATGGGTCAACTCTGATTCAGTATGTAGATGATCTGCTGATCGCTGCAGACACTGAAGAAATTTGCAAACAAGCTACGCTGTCATTATTGCATCACTTATGTGACATGAAGCACAAAGTCTCTCTCTCCAAACTGCAATTTTGTCGACAAGAAGTTACCTACCTAGGTCACATCTTGTCGAAGGAGGGAAGGAGACTGACACCAGAAAGAATACAGGCAATAGCAGAGCTGAGTGCCCCAAGGACACAGAGAGAGGTTCGAGCCTTCTTGGGCATTACATCGTACTGCAGACAATGGATAACAAATTTCTCACTACTAGCCAAACCCTTGCTGGCACTACTCTGTAAAGACACGCCCAATCCTATGCCCTGGTCTGAAGATTGTCAGACGAGTTTCCACGAGTTGCGTGATGCATTGTGTTCGGCTCCTGTGTTGGGAAACCCCAACTACAGTAAGCCTTTTACATTATACGTCCATGAGAAGGAAGGTTGTGCATTATCAGTCCTAACACAACACTTTGGGGACAAACAGCGCTCATGCGCGTATTTTTCGGCAACTCTAGACCCTGTGGCTAAAGCCCTACCAAGTTGTCTGAGGGCTACCGCCGCAGCAGCTGTCTGCATTCGACAGTCTGCTGGATTAGTCATGAATAATACTCTGATCGTTATGGTCCCGCATGCAGTAGACATTTTGCTAAACAGGACGAGAACACAACATCTTACTAGCGCTCGACTATCCAGTTACGAACTTACACTGTTAGCAATTCACATCCACATAAAGAGGTGTGATACACTCAACCCCGCTACGCTACTACCCATCCCGACAGAAACAGACGAGATTGATAAACATGACTGCTGCTTTAGGACAGAAGAAGAGACAAAAGGGAGAGTAGACTTACAGGACACTCCCCTTCCTGAATGCAATGATACTTTATGGGTTGATGGTTCATGTTTCAAGTTGCCAAATGGTGATACGACTGCAGCCTATGCCGTAACAACATTACACACCATTATAGAGACCGCGCGCATTTCCCACAATTCTGCACAAGCTGCAGAGCTAATTGCACTTACAAGAGCATGTGTGTTGGCGAAAGGAAAGCGAGTGAATCTGTACACTGACAGCCAATACGCCTTTGGTGTGGCTCACAGTTTTGGGAGATTGTGGCGTGAACGTGGATTCCTGACGTCACATGGTGCAAAGATACAGCCTGGTCAGCTAGTTAATGAGCTCCTCGAGTCACTGACCTTGCCACTACAAGTTGCCATTGTAAAATGCAGTGCACACAAAAAGATTCAAGACGATGTTGGCCGCGGGAATGCATTTGCAGACGAGGTTGCGAATGAGACTGCAAGGAACACAATGAGTCGGATGTATGTTGTAGGTCCCGCTAGATGGATTACTGATGTGGGAATGTGTGAGGACACCATCGAAAGCGTGAAATCTATACAAGCCGAGGCAACTGAGGAAGAGGTGAATGAATGGAGAGAAAGTAAGGGTAGGTTAGATGCGAATGGTTGTTGGGTCGAATTGTCAGAACACCAGCGATGGCTATTACCTAACGCCTATGTACTTGCAGTAGTAACAATGGCTCATGGATTTGCGCACATCAGTTCGAAAGGAATATGTAAGCTATTGGCCCCAGTATGGCAGAATAGCAATATCCCAAAATATGCAGAGAACGTGGTCAGAAAATGTATGGTGTGTTTGAAGCATAATCCCGGTAAGGGAACCCCAACTCCAGCTGGTCATTTTGCGCCTCCAACGTATCCATTCGAGGTTTTACAGCTCGATTTCATCCACATGGAGAGGTGCAACAATCTGAAGTATGTGCTCGTTGTTTGCGCTTTTTCAAGGTGGGTGGAAGCATACCCCCTTAAGGACAATACCGCCTTGTCAACTGCCAAAACCCTTGTCAAAGAATTCTTCCCTAGATTCGGCATGCCTAGAATGATCTGGAGTGATAATGGAAGTGAATCCGTAGGACGTGTGATGAGGAGTGTGTGTGAGTGTCTAGGCATACGCCAAAAGTTCCACGCTGCAAACCACCCCCAATCAGCTGGATTAGTGGAGTGCTACAATGGCACATTGAAACTCAAACTAGCCAAGGTCCAAGCCAGCACAGGTCTTAAATGGCCTGACGCCTTGCCTCTAGCACTCCTGTCGACCAGAATGACCGTCCATTCTAGATTAGGACTTAGCCCCCATGAAATAGTGTTTGGCCGCCCAGCCAACGTCTGGGGCGTGCCAAGGCCAAAGAAACTCAGCGAAATAGAACACGCCGTACTGCTTGACTATTTGTGCGAATTGACAACTAAATTGCGTGTTTTACACCAACAGGTTCACAGTTCCTCCCCGCCAGCCTCTGATGATCCAGGTCACACCATCGAACCCGGCACTTGGGTTCGGTGCGGAATTTTCGGCGCACAAACAACGAACAACCCAGGTGGACCGGACCGTACCATGTGCTTATTTCCACGAGATCAGCCGTTCGGGTGGAAGGAAAGAAAAGTTGGATACACGGGACCCACTGCAAACGGGTCCCTCTGCCCCTTCCATACGACCGGTGGGTCAACGAAGGAATTGCCGACTCCGAGACAGAATCCATACCTCGCTTCATCCCTTTCAGCGATGCACGTTTAAAAGAAAATGGTACAGAAAAGGAGATTGATCATATTTTACAAGGACTTGTGCCACCGTCAATGCAGTTGGACACTTCAGAACCTAAGACATTGTTTGAAGACCACACCGTACCTGGGAAACGACAATATAATCTAAGGTCAAGACAAAGAGACTAATAAAAAGCAAATTAATGTGATTTCCCTTCCCCCAAGAACTATTTTTGATTTTTCAGCTCTCTCACTCTCAGGGAACTTGGTCATTTTTGATTTTCGAACCGCCATCCGGTTCTGCTGCTAGGGTCGCGGTTGAAGTCTGGGGAGTGCAGCTGAGGACGTTTAGGTCAACGGTTCTGGTTGGTCCAAGGGAGTTACCCCGGACTGAACAGAGTGCACTCCCTGGCAGAATCAATCTACCACCGCGGGCAGCAACTAGAGGATGGAGTTTCCTAGGGTAAAGAGACCTACCAGATTCACGAACATTGAAAGACAACTATGCACTGTACTGGCCAAAAGAAGGTTTTTGATAACATGTATTTTAATGTTGTGTAGCATAACGATGTTTTTGACTGGTTATACTCTATTCGTATTCCAAGTTACTTTTTCAAATGACACCCGGCCACCACCTCCTCCTACTATCTCTCCACACTACTTTCACCCTCTAACTGAACACGAGTCTGCCAGAAGACTCGAATTTGTAAACAACTCATTTATTCAACTCCTACACCAACACCAGTCCATAATGAACACATCGAACTGTTGGATATGTGGACTCATGCCACACACAACGGATAAGGGTATCCCATACTTCATCCTGCCATTCAGTTATTATGGTTCTCTGTGGGCTTTTCAGACCATGTTCCTGTTCGCCCTAGAACCATACCCAACCCGTTCCATTGAAAGCGATTCCAACAACAAGGCACTAGTGGCAGGGATAAGAAATATGAGTAGGGCGTTCTACACATATCAAACGATCCCCAAAGATGAACTCACTCCATACAGTTGTTGGAACATAACTAAGAATGGGATTTCCCTGAGTAAGGGACAGACAGCAAAGAAATCCCGCCCAGTTTGGATAGTGCCCCACAAAGGTCGCTTATGTCTACAAGGTATCGGCAGGGATCGAAAAGCACAATTAGGAAAGAGCATATGCACGGAAACATATGTATTCGCTTCCCGAACTTCCCCCCTATTCTTAGCAGCCAAAGGCACGTATTTCGTCTGCCACGACCAAGCCTATACATGGTTGCGCCCTGACTTCTCAGGCACGTGTTTCATCTCATTTCTGCTGCCTCCCACCTACACGGCCAGAGCAGATTACCATCGGACAAGGACAGCTAGAGGTGTCGTGAGTAAAGACGACACCGCGGGTCAGGAATTTGCAGACTTCGCAAAGGGTTTTCTGCCATTTTGGGGGCCTATGGTGAACAGCAGGAATATTCGCCAGTTATCGAGGATAGTTGAATCCGCCGTGATTACAACGGCCAGAGCCCTTGACAACTTGACAACCGAGCTTCAGTCGGATCGACTTATGACCCTTCAGAACCGAGTTGCCCTAGATATCATACTCGCCGATCGTGGTGGTGTATGCAGAGTGATCCAATCTAGTTGCTGTATTTTCATCCCTGATAATGCACCGACAGTGTACCAGGCCATCTCCAAACTACACGAAATATCTGGTTCCCTTCACGTGGAAAAAGGAGATTGGTCCCTTCTAGGGTGGTTCTGGGGCCTGATCACTGCCTGGGGATGGAAAACACTGATCTTCGTTGGGATGATCTTAGCGCTTCTGTTTATGTTCTGCCTGTGTGTACAGTGCGCTCCTGCACTATGTGGCCTCTGTGCTACCCCATGTGTAAGGAAGCCTGTGTCAAGGGACGAACTGAGCAACAGAATGATGCTACAGCAACATCTCCACGAATTCATTAATACAGATTTGGACTCAGATTAACATGAGTTATTGCCTTATATGAGGGCAAAAGGAGGGTCTGTGGTTCTGAAATTCTGGACCCTACTGTCATCCCAGTATCGAGATCCAATGCCCGTGCCACAAAATATCAACATCCCATGACGAATTTGGTGTCAACGGACCGGTAATGATTATGACATCATCCTTGTATATTTGCGTCATGATCGAGAAATGCCAACACCCCTAAATCGTAGTTTTCGTCCCGACCCCTCAGACTCCATTTTGTAAACGGCATCCATCTTGTGTCTTGCCCTCATGATAAGTCAATTGAGTAAGGTCGAGCTTGATCTAAAAGGACACGTCCACCTCTCCCTGACTCCCCCCTGACCTGTCCCAACTGACTCCCTTGCCTCCAGCCAAACCTGTTTGGGCAGCTCCTCACCCAGTGGCCGAATACGATAGCATCAATGCATAACATACCATAAACCATTCACCGCGTACAGATCATGTTTTCTACACACACACACACCTGTCCGCGTTCCTTGTTTATGGCCAGTTTTATGACTAGGAGGTGCCCTTCTTTATTGGGGTTTCATCGATATCTGATGGGAGTTCCGGGACTGGCTGGGTAATCTATCACGAACGGGACGTCCAAAATATGGGCTTGCCTACATGACTTCGCTCTTTGTATTGTTGTAGTAATATGTGTACAGCCATATCATAAACTCAAGAATTCTTGCTTGCAGCTATTATTTCTGTATATAAGGAGAAGGCTTGTTCTGTAAAAACGAACAGTCTCCTGAGAACACACGATCCGCGTTGTCGTGCTTCTAGGACACATGTTACTTGGTAGCTGCCAATAAAACTTGATCTCTGACTGCGACTAGAAGACTCCGTGTTTCTGTGGTCCGGAACAAGGGAGAACTCAGAGGTCTTCAGGTGTTATTCCCTGGCACCACCGGGTTCTTAAAAACCCGGCACCTCAGACTCTTAATCCTCACATAATCACCAACTTTAACCTGCCGCGACTCATGAACTCACCACAGTCCCTGGCACAATAATTCTCTTGCACTTTTTTCTTACATCAAATGTATTTCTTACGCATTCTGCATCCACACATTTCCTCCCATCCACTCTTTGTTCAAATGAGACCCTGCCACTTAGCAAAGTAAAAAGAAACATTCCTGTACCAAGGTGTGGGGTAGTTCTCATGGCCCATAACTTATCTTTCACAAGTTTTTTCAACACAACCCATTCACCACTGCTAACTGCAACTGATAATTTAATGACGCGGTTGACTATCTCAACAAGACCATTGCTACAGGGATGATAAAATGATTTACGTATGTGCTTATTCCCATTCTCCATCAAGAACTTATCTATTTTCCTGGACGTTAGTTGTGTCCTATTGTCAATCACAAGTTCTTCCAAGAAACCTTCCCTAATAAATAACTCTTGGGGAAACTTAATAACCACACCAGTGCTGACACAATTTACAAATTTCACTTTAGTACATTGAGGGCCCGATGTAGGTAGGCATTTACCGGTCGGTAACGGCCGAATTCGGCCGTTACCGACCGGTAAATGCCTTTTCCAATGTAGGGGGCATGTATTTACAGATTCTGTATTTTTACCGAATCTGTATTTACCGAATCGGTAAAATTACCGAATTGGTAAATACAGACTCGGTAAAAATACAGAATCTGTAAATGCAGATGTAGGTGGCGCTTTAAACAGAGCCACAGGCCCCTAAGAATTCGTTATTTACCATGTAATACTATTGCATGGTAAATAACGAATTCAGGTGTACATGCACATCTGTGCATGTACACCTGTGCTATGTGACACACAGACATGCCCTTAGGGCATGTGTGTGTGCCACATGGCACACAAGCCTGACATTGGGGTGTTACAGGGTGTCAAAGTGACACCCCGTTCCCCCTGGCAGGATTCGGTATTTACCGATTCGGTAATTACCGAATCGGTATTTGCCATTGATTCCTATGGGCTTCAAGGCCCATAGGAATCAATGGCAAATACTGATTCGGTATTTACCGAATTGGTAAATACCGAATCTTACAGATTCGTTAACTGAAAAAGAAAAATTACCTACATCTGCCTACTTCCAATTTACCTACTCTTAAATACCGAATCGGTATGATTCGGTATTTAAGAGTAGGTAAATCGAGATTACCTACATCGGGCCCTTGGTCATTCAATCAATCAAAATAAGGGCATATTTGGGTGAACCTCCCAACACCCCAAAAGGACCAGAAACATCAAACGCTAATTTGCACCAAGGTATTCCATCACTAGTCACTGGAGTAATGGGGCAAGGTACCGTAATCTGCTTCTTGTCACTCAACACACATGCGCAACATTCCCTCACACACTGCTCCACATCTCTGTCAACACCAGGCCACCAAAAATCTTCCCTGATTTTTCATTTAATGGCATCCAGCTATGACCTTCATGAGCAAGATTATGTATTTTGAACCTGAGTCCCTGGGGAACTACTAACCGTTCACACCTTCGCAAAATGTCATCAACATCAGACAATTTACCAACTGACCTCCAATGCGCAATTAGGGCTTCATCCAAACTTCTTAGATTCGGGATAACATCTGAAAACACATCTAGTAACATTCTGCAAGGCCTCATCCTCCTTGATCGCACACATCAACTCATCTTCTGACAAAGCTCTGTTTATGACTAAATTTACCAGACACCCAAGCTCCAAATCCTCTTCTTTAGACTTGAACTCCTGGACTTCGACCCCATCAGGCAAACATGATAAACAATCAACAAAAAAATTATGTTTTCCTGGAACATATTGCAACCTGTACCGATACTCTTGTAGACTGTATTGCCACTTGGCAATGCAAGGAGTAGCTTTTCACATATACCTGTTGTTAGAAGGTGGTTCTGACATTATGGGCTGCCCAGATTTTTTGCTTTTTGAGCACCTAATTGTTGAGCTTTTACTGTGGGGGAGTCTCATAAGTTGGGACTCACCCACAGTAAACTCATAATGAAAGAGACTGCATGGTGATTTTACTGGTGTCCCCCTGGCTTGACCGGGCCACTGTGCAGCAGCTGGAGTAAGGGACACCAGGCTGGTTACATGCAGACACAGGTGTACATGCGTGTGCACATGTGTAAGGGTTGCACAGGGGAGATTCCTAACGTGCACAGTCCAGGAGCAGCTACAAAGTGAATGGTGAGGCTGGACTAATGCAGAATTGGGTGGTGACATGGAATAGGCGTTATACACTGGGAAGCTACATGCCAGGGAAAGTCAGTGTGTTTTACTGTTTTTCATTTCATTATTCCCCTATGGGGGTGTGGAGCCCATGGGCTAGAGTAACTTTCATAAGGCCTACAGATTCCAGACATGCACTAAAGTCCACTGTAACGGATGTGAGAAGGAGTATTCTGCAGAGTCAAAAGTCATATTTGTACTGCTTTTTGGTCATCCAGAAATGTCACATGTCTCTGAGTCAGCCATAACCAGGGCCTGGCTGAGGGCTGACCTCAGCAGGATGGAATAATAACCTTTCTTTGATAAGCTAAGGCCTCCTCTCCACGAAGAGAAAATGGGTGGGGCTACAGGCTCATCCATCAGCAGCTATCACTCGGTGCCAGGCACCAGGCTGCACCAAGGAGGGAAGGCAGCGAGGGGGGAAGGGGCTTTTTAGAGACCATGTGGCAAGAGACCTTGGACGATGCCATTTTGAACAAACCCAGAGGCTGGGCCCGAAGGAGGGAGCAGGGACAGTGAAGTGATGTGTCACTGTTTGATAGGACAAACAGAGACTTCCTGCCAGCCCCCTACTCAACTTTTAAAAAGTGTTTGCACAAGAAGAGAAGCTCTCTCTGGGGTGTGGTCTGCTGAAGCAGAAGATGCCGAAGCCTGGTGCAATGGGCAGTTGGAAGGAGAAACCCCCTGACTGCCCCCAGGGTCCTGAAAAGTGCCAGGAGAAGAGTCCAAGACCAGTGCACAGAAGCAGTGAAAAATGCTCTGTTGGGTGCCAGGAGCCCACCCTGGCCCCCATTGAAACCAGAGGCATGGGGAGCACCATCGCGCGCCCCTGGTAATGGGAAGATGAGCCCAGGATCCCAACTCCGGGCCCCGCTGAAGCCGGGGAGCGCGTCAGCGAATGGTGAAAATGGTGCGTGGAGGAAGAGGTGCCGTCACGCGTCCCCCCTTGGACCTGGCTTACAGCCGGGGAGCGCTATTGCGATCCCCGTGAAGTATGCAGGGGCCTGGGACCGCAACACCAAGCCCGATGATGACCGGGGGCACCAAGAGCCCACCACGGTTCCCCGACAAGAATACGGAAGTCAGGGGGTGCCATTGCATCCCCCATGAAGGCGGTCCAGGGCCCCGGGACCCATCCCCAGGCCCCAAAGAGAAGAAGACAAGTCATGGAGCGCCATCGCGCACCCTGTGAAGATGGCACAGTGCACGGCTGGAAGGAGGGGGGAATGCCGTCACACTTCCCCGAGGCCTCGCTGGGCCAGCAGCAGTGTCTAGGTCCCCCCGCCGGAGCAGGGAGACCAGAAGAGGAGTGTCGGGTCCCGCTGCAGCACAAGAGGGTGCTGGCTAGGCGGGGAGCCGGCGGGAGCCACTGGGGGTGGGCTCCTCGGGTGGCTCTCCACTGAGCCTGCAACAAGGGGCCCGGTCCCCTGAAAATAGGCAAGAGCAGCTGGGGGTGGCCTCCCCGAGCCGTGGGCACTCACCTGGGTGTCCGGGTGGGACCAGGCTCCTCACCTGTAAGAGGAAACTGCCAGAGGCCCACGTCGTGGCTCTCCCATAAGCAGTGGGAGAGCCGCTGCTATAATATTCACAGAAAGGAGCCTGAAGCGTCCCATAATGCCTTGCAAGGCATGGGGAAATCCATCGTTTTTGTTGCTTGGTGGCCCCCAGAGGATGGAGGTCGCCCTCAGTTGTGACAAAGGCGCTGGGGGAGCTGCTGGAGAACCGCAGTCTCCCCCAGTACGAAGAGAAGTCCCTCCCTAGGTCACACGGGGACTTGAAAAGAATAACCCCTCAAGGGTTCAGCCAGCATTTTAAATCCTCTTGGGCTGGAAATTTCGTTCTACCGCTGGAGGAGGGTTGAGAAGTGCATCAAAGAGTAAAAGGCTGAGTTGGGGATGTCTGAAGAAAGGCATCCCCTGGAGATGAAGAGCTGTAATTGCACAGTAGTGCATTTACTAATGTTATTTCTTTTAGAGGGACTGAAGGTCACATGTGTAATATGTGTAATCTGAAGTACCAGTGTAAGGTGATGTCATAAGCAAAGTGGGATTATGTTGTCAGACATTCCTGCTAGGGTGTCTGGCTGTATATGCGTAATCCTGTGATTTAATCTGTGAGGCATTTAGGGGTTGTAATTCCAATGCATTCTAATGATCCACAAATGTGATGAGTACTGTCATTCTAAAGTGATGCTTAAACATGTATTCTTGCTGTCGCACTTAGGTGAAGAACCCAGACTGCTAGCCCTTAAGATGTAGAGGTGTATACTTCATGGTCTGTAGGAAATGCTCAGCCAGGGTTGTTTGTCACCAAGGCAGGGTTACCTATTTTAAATGCTTGTTGAGATAATGGGGTGGGTCGCCACTGGGATGGTGCCAGTGCACAGGACCCTCGCTCCAGGTGATGTTCAACTAACTGCATTGGGGGCAAGATGATGTGCATACATGGGAGTGGTGGTACTAATCCTAGTTATGCAATGTCACAAAGTAATTCAACAGCTTATGTATATTTGTAAATTGGTGCATAGTATTGAGTAGTGTGTGTGTGTTTAATAAATGTACTCTTACTTTTATAAAGCAAAGTACAGACTGGACAATCAATAATTGAGTGTTATTTCTGCGCACCTGCAAATGGCGTTTACTAGCCTACACCACCTCCCTTGAGTAAGCCTCAGACTGCTCTGCAACGCTATCCTCTGAGACTCAGGTGCTACAATAGGGTGTTTGGTTCCCAGTGAAGGACAAATGAAGTCATGTTATTTGTGCAGGCCTCACAGATACTGCCTCGTTTTCCAACACCTGTTTTAAAGCGATCTACAAGAGGTCTGTGATCAGTGCGCAAAATGAACTGAGTTCCCCCACAAACATTTCTGAAATAGTGCACACTCCACCATGAACAGAAAACTGTCTTATCTATGGTGGAATACATGGGCTCAGCCATACGTAATGCCCTCGATACAAACACACTTGTCTCATCTACCATCACTCCTTTTCTGCATCAATACTGCTCCTAACCCCAAATTACTTGCATCAGTCACAATTATACATCTCATGAGTATCCAACAGTTTGAAAGGAAGAGCAGTGACAATGTGTTTTTGATGGAGTTAAAAACGTCTTGACACTTACCATCCCACACAACTTTTACACTACTTTTTAACAAATCTTGTAAGCATGTTGTTTTACCAGCTACGTTTTTGACACATTTGGCATAGTATTCAACTAAACCAAGACATTTCCTTAATGGATCTTTATCTTTAGGTGCAGGTGCCTCTTCAATCACACCTAAGATCTTCATTTTGAGCTCAACTCCTCGACTAGACAAATAATGGCCTAAATAGTTCGCCCAATCTGGCCAAAATTTACATTCAGCCTTTTTCAAGTTCAAACCGGACACCTTAAAGCCCCCCAAAAACATTTCCCATCTCTCATCATGCATGCTCTCCTCACTTCCGTTGTCCTGGAAACATACCACTCCACACTCATAAGTCTTTGGAACACTAACGAGGCAGAAGCCAAACCAAAAGGCATGCTTTGATAACAATATGCTTCCTCAAGTGTTACAAATAAAGAAAGATGCCTTGGCTCTGCACATAATTCCAAAAGGAGATATGCTGCAGACATATCTAAGGTGGTCAATACTGCAGGTTCCTTAAGAGTGGGCAATATCTTACTTATGTTAGGAACTGATTGGCGAGCAACCCAAATGTTGGAGTTTAAAACATGCAAATCCACACACAATCTCAAAGTTTGATCAGGTTTGCATGCTAAGACCACAGGAGCCAACCACTCTGAACCCTTGCCGGGTTTGTTGATACCAACTTTGAATAACCTGTCTAACTCAGACTTGAGTTCTGTCCTCAACTCTATGTACCTTATGTACAACTGGAGTAGCATTTTCTTTCAGCACAATGCGATACTGAAAACTCTTCAATTTACATAATTGATCAGTAAATACTTCAAGATATCTACTGGCACATTTTCACTTATTCACACTACATACCCCATTATTGTAAAACTCCACAAGTCACTGCTTCGACAAAACCAGATGCAGATGATTTGGATCTAATATAATTTCCAGATCCCTTTGTCTCTTGACAACCGAGAAAATGTGTTCCCTCCTTGGTCACGTTTACAGTACCAGTGGTTGTCTTGTCTTCAAAACCATAGCCTCACATTGCCTAATAGCCTTAAATCTTTTGCTCCCATATACAAAGATTTTAATACAGGACTCCTTGAGACTTAAGCTTTTTAGTTTGGAGAACTCAGACTCACCAATCAAAGCGAAAGGCGAACCTGCATCTGCCATTAATTTCACTTTGACATCATTAATGTCAACAACGGAGGTGTAGTGTCTTGTAAATAAAAGAAAGCTGGAACTCTTTTGGTTCCCACTGTACACCATAGACCTGTGACTTAAGCATTGGAGAGATGAGTTGAAGGCAGGCTTATAATGTTGAGTTCTGACTCTCACGCATGGGGAAAAAGACGTGTCAAATTACTTTCTATGTGTTGGCATGGTTATTGGCTAGTACCTGGGCTGGGAGGGTGCTACAACTGGTGACTATATCGGGGATACAAAGCCATTACACTGAAAGCACTCTTTCAGAGAGTTTGCCATGGTCCAGCAAGCTGCTTGTACGTGCCACGCGTGCAGCAATCAGTGCAGAATCAACGCTGGCACCAGTGAAGTCTCAATGCAATGCCAGCCTGTGTTAAACACTTAAAGATAAAGAGAGCAACATTGAAAGTCTCTGTGTTGGTGGCCAGGAACTGAAAGAAAAGACCGCAAGTAAAAGGTACTGCACCATTATGCAAATGAATGCCATAGGCTATGCGGAGTAAGAAAGCTAAAGGCGGATGAACAGGTTATGAAAGCAGCGCATAGCCATTGTTAAGTACAAGTCAAACTGAAATTCATGTGCTATGAAACAGAGATTAACCAGGTGTTTGTGAAGAAACATTTAAGAACAGCACCAACCAAATATCATAACGTTATCTGCCTTCATGGACTAGTAGCATACAAGAATTATATATTCACCGAAATCACTGACGATTCATCTTGCAGCGACATGCTGCGGAGAGGCCCCACGAAAAGTTTGGAGTTGTGTTGTGGTTGTGCTAGCAGAGGTGTCCCCAAATGAAGTGGCCCGCCACCAAAGCTGCTGTGCCAAATCTGGATTATGAAAAATACATATTCAGTCAAGAATGCCAGGGACTAGGTAAAAACATTGATGAGTTTGTTGAGAGACTGGATGTTCTGGTGAAGCACTGTAAATGCAATTAATTTAATGATGAGGAAGCTAACCATCTCAGAGTAATCAGTGGTTGTCTGTCAGATTCCTTTTGATCATGAATGCTAAAAGAAACTCTGAGCCTAGAACAAGTCTGCAAGGTTGTCCGAGCTGAAGAGCGTGCTGATCGTCAAGCAACTGACATGGAGGCAGAAATGCCCATATTGCATTATACAAGGCTGATACAAGGCCAAGGGACACAAGCTGATGTCTCCAAAGAAAAAGAAAACATGTCACAGATGTGGACTATTTCTTTAAATGAAGGTAAATGTCCCACCATTGGAAAAGATATGCATCAGCTGTGGTAAAGTGAAGCATTTTATGACAACTTGCAAGGTGAAGAGAAAAGTAAGTGCTGCACAGAGTGAAGACAAAATAGCTGACCGAACGCTACCTCGGGGATGTTCGACATGCTCCCACAAGGCCAAGCAGTCACACCATCTGAGGCAAATCAATACCAAATGAAGTCAATTGCCGAGTAAATCATTAACAAAGAGTTTCTCAGTATCAGTTTCCAGTGAAAGTGACAGTGACAATTGTTCAATGTTGAGGTTTATTTTAAAAAAGCATGCTCATGTGGGAAAATTCAACAAGAAAAAGCATCACAGGGGCGTGGCCGAGGGAGCCAACATGGCGGACGCAGCTTAAGAGAGCTCCGTCCCGCCGATCATTTATACGACAAATAATCCTGGTCCCCCTTCACCTCGTTATGGCCCGGAGGTGTAGAGCGAGTGCGGAGGCCGGCGGCAGACCCTGGGAGCAATCCCGGCCGACGGAGGGCATACGGTGCCAGAGAACGCGATCCGGTGCTGTTGGGCCTACGCCGCGAGGGGCAGCCGGGGACCTCGAGTTTCGTGGACCCCCGAGGCGGCTGTATGCAGGTGCGGGCAAAGAGGGACAAGTGACGCTGGCCCGGACTGGGCGCCCCTGATCTCCGGGCTGCTTGGACCGGCCCTGGGCCCCCCTGGCCATCCGGGAGTGGCGCTGATAGGAGACTGAGGAGCCGGCCTTGAGAACGGATGCAGCGGCGCAGCCTGGTCTGCCCAGTGAAGCCGGGGCCTCGATTTTGGTGCTTCCCCCGAGGGGCTGACCCGGGCACCGGTATTTGAGGGACTTCTCCTGGCAGCAGGGCCACAAGTAAGAGGGTGCCTCATTTATCCTTTCCCCTCCCCTCCCCACTATGTTTGGGGGGCAGACAGCAGCAGCTCCGGCTGTCGGCTCGGGCCGCAGTGGTGACAATGGGCAGGCGGGGGGGCCCCCCCTCCCATTGGTGGGCAGTTGGTCCCACGACCGGACACTTGGTGGCAGCTGTGGGGAGATCCGGTCCTCCCTGGATGGTGCGGACAGTGCAGGGCCCACTTACACAGACTCCTGGGCTTCTCACGGGGCTGCTCTTGGGGGGGCCTGGCCTCTGACCGGTGCTGGACTTGGGTGTGACTGGTCGAGGAGGGGCTGCATGGAGCGGGCTTACATTGGCCATATCGGGATCCTGTAGAAGGCGTGCAGGCAGGACGAGGCACCCTGTGGAGGACGGACACAGCAACAGGTGGCGCACCCTGGCGCGGGGGGACCGGTCACCTCGGTGGAAGGTCAGCAAGGGGCCTGGAGGGGCCGAAGCACGCAACGGAGGCCTCGGCGTGGTGGAACATAGGGCTTGGTCTCATCGTTAGTGTCCCACGGATTGCTGGGGGGCGCCTGAATATTCCTTGAACAGTTGGGGTGCCGGAGGCAGGGAGCTGGTGAGAGATACAGCGACGCCCACAGCGGGGGTATCTGCCAGCAGCCTAAGATGACGAGAGGTGGGAGTGGTGGCACAGTCACAAAACATGGCCCCATAGACAAATACACGGGACAGGGTGGAGGCGCCGGGGCGGCCGGGGGCCCCCCCAATCCAGGGCCTGATAATGCGGCGCTGATGGCAGCCATAACACAGTCAAGGGACATGTTAGATGCGAGGATCGGGGCTGTGGGAGCGGACGTTACCCTCCTGTGTCAAGACTTGCGCAACACAGTGGCCCGTATCACTGAGGTGGAAACAAGGATTTCTGGCGTGGAAGTGGAGTGGTGTGGCTCACTGGTTAGAGGTGGCAGACCTGGAAGCAGAGAACGGCCCGGGACCAGGGTTCAATTCCCGACGTGGCAGGGTCGTGGACCAGGGTCAGAGGACTGGATAATTCTCGCCTCGGTGCCTACTCTAACCAGGGATCACACTCGGCAACTCTGGGCATTAGCTTGCCTCATCTCTACAACGGCCCCCCACATTCGCCGGGGATGCCTGGTTTCACCTTGGAGATACCCAGTAGGGACATTCTCACAGGGATAGCCAGGACGGGTTCCCCAGCGGTCTACAGCGCCACGACGCCTAAGGGCAGCAGTGCGCTTTACAAGACACAAACATTCACACAAACATTCAAGACGACGTGGTGACCTTGAAACGCAAAGTTGCAACCATGGAAAGTATCCAGAAAAACCTGGCGCTCCGGGCAAAGGATGCAGAAGGGCGGGCCCGCGGAACAACCTTCGATTCGTTGGACTCCCGAAGGCTGCGAGAAGGGCAACATGGAGAAGTTCTTGGCTCAATGGTTTGAGAACTGGCTCCCCCCGGATTCCCTCTCAAGATGCTTTGTGATAGAGCGGGCGCACAGGGCTCTGATCCAGAAGCCGCCCATGGGGTCCCGTCCTCGGCCGGTGATAGCTAAACTACTGAACTATCATGATCAAGATGTCATCCTGCAGCAGGCGCGGGCGAAGGAGCCTCTAATGTATGACAACCAGCGGATTCTTATCTTTCCTGACTATACGAGGCTTGTGCAACAGCAACTGCAGTCCTTTATGGCGGCGAAGGCACGACTCAGGGATCTCAAGCTCCCCTATGCATTGCTTTACCCGACCCGCCTGAGGGTAGTCTTTCAATCACGTACTCATTTCTTTGATACCCCGGAGGAAGTCTTTCAATGGACAGCTGAAACAGTGAAGGTTAGGGCGCATACCCCGCCGGGCCTTGACTCCGACTCCTCACAAACTGAGGCCCACTCCCACACGATCCGGGGGTTCAAAAGGGGCAAGCATTGGCGGTCCAGATCTAGGAAACGCTCCACTTCAGGGGGGGCTGCCGAGGATGCCGGGGGCGCACCTGATCTCGGACGGTGGAACACTGCACTTTGAATACACAGAGGGAGAACCGCTAGCCACTGCTGAAATCCGCTGGGCTTGACCTGCCTGAGGCGCCGGTGTGGCGCAGCTCCTGGGGGGATCAGAGACGTATGTGACTTCTGGCTATAGTGCTATAATGTATAATGTATATAATGTATACGGGGCGGCGGGGTGGGGGGATGTGCGGGGGGCGGGACCATTTTCCCCATTTGCTTAGGGGTTGCTAGGGGGGAGTGGGGTATATGGGTAGGTTGACGGGGATCCATTGGTGTGGCTGGTCACTGGGCTCCCGTTTGGGGCCGAGGGGTATCTACACCGCGACAGGTACTTCAGTGTTTTTGAGGTATGGGGGGGCTGGGGTTGGGGGGGAGCAGTTTAAGGGGTTGCAAGGGGGATTTGTGGGTGTTTGATCACATGACCGTAAGAGAATTTCCGGAGTGCCTGTGTGCTTCTGTTCTTGGCCTGCCTTGAGGCGATTTCCCTTCCTGGGTTATGAATGGCGACTGTTGAGTTGAAGGCCTTGGGTCCTAGAGCATCCCTCCGAGTTCTGAGCTGAAATGTGAGGGGTATGCTAGACAAAATTGAGAGGGGCGCAGTCTTGCGGCACACGAAAAGAGAACGCACTGATGTACTGTTTCTGCAGGAAACTCACCTGTTGGGCAACAAAATCCTCTGCCTACAGCGCTTTGGCTATCAGCAGGTATTTCACGCAGGCTTTGTTAGGGGATCCCGGGGGGTAGCTATCCTAGTCCACCGTAGGCTCTCATATGTTCACTCTACCCAGTGGGTTGATACACAGGGCAGGTACATATTCATTAGGGGCATGGTGGGAGAAGAGTCCATAGTTTTAGGTAGTGTGTATGCCCCGCCCCAGCTGCAGTGGTCATTAGTGGAGCAGCTGTTCACGATCTGGGCTGATATCCCCGAGATGCCGGCAATAGTTGGGGGGACTGGAACGATGTCATGGATACGTTGTTGGATATATGCAGGCCCGGGGGAGGCCATCTGACAAGTGGGGCCCCGAAACTAGGGGCTTTAGTAAGAGATCTAGACTGGGTGGACACATGGTGCTACTTGCATGCACACAGGCGGGAATACACGTACCTTTCGGCTGTCCATGGGTCCTTCTCTAGGGTGGATTATATATTTGTCCCTGCTCGGTTATTAGTAGGGTGGAGTCGGAGGCAGTGTTGTCCAGGAGGCTCTCAGATCATTCCCCTGTGGTCATAGAATTAGCCCTGGATAGGGGACGGCAGCCATTTCAATGGCGCCTCTCTACATGGCATCTCCAGAACGAGGACTATTGTAGTGTAGTTCCTATCATCCCAATAGGCTCTGCGCATTGGAATAATATCTTCAATAGTATAGACGTAGGACTGTGGTTAACTAGGTCTTCTACTGACGATATTAGACTTAAAGTTATGTGTGCCAGCTAGCTCAGAGTTCACTAGAAACTTTCTCGAATAGGCAAGGAGGAGTTTAACCTCCCTGGATAGACAAGAAGGGATTTCGTTTCTGACAACCATAGAACATGACAACTTTGCTCTCCCCTAATCAAGAGTATATCTCTAGAGTCGTGTGAAAATAAAAGACAACTATTTTACTCAGTCAGTACGTGCATTCTTAGTTTCACCAGTTTGTAGAGAAATAAGAGATGGGCGTGGTTCAATAAAAAGATGTTATTTATTGATCAGTCTCTTTTCTCATACAAGAGAAATGAATCGCTATTATTGCAATACTTATAGTTAAGTAAAGTGCATACAGTAAAAACAGAATTATAAAATATTACTGTAAAAGCATTTATATGGTTTCTTATCCATATGACACTTAAAATGGATAAAAGATATACATACATATATACATTGACTAATCGTACTCAACTGGTGCTTCTAACTACGCCTACCCCGATGTACCTGACCTAAGCCTAATACTTGGGAGGGAGTAAGTAAGTAGCAGTTTAAGTTAAGTTTGTTTTGCCAAGAATCTGACTCAAGAATTCTCTGTAAGGGGTTAGTCAGTTCAGTACCTGGGATTTAGAAGGCTGGAGGGTTGGTATCTCTGTCTCAGGACTCGATATCCCAGTTACCCGCGAGGGCGGCTGGAAACGCCGGAGGCTGGATTTCTCGGCAGGAGAAAAGGCAGCGTCTCTCTCAGCGCATCAAAAGGGGAGGGGCAGCGTCCGTGGGCTTTCTGCATCAGCTGGGCTCTCCGGCAAGTAGCGCTGCTCCAAGCTCGTCACCACCGTGTCTTAGCTTAGGGCAGCGTCGGTATATTTATACCTGAAAGGTGCCGTGTTTGACGTAAGGATGGACATAAGACGTCAGCAAGAATGTCATAAGGACAGGTCGTTCTTACATTCTTTGCAGGAGTTCTCGAGCGAAATCAAAACAATGGCTGCGGGGATTTCCCAGGTCTGTTGGAGGTTTGATTTGTTTTGAGAACTCGGTGTGCTTCTCTAGGGGGCTGAAGGGATAGTGCTTGCTTAATGTGACAGCATGCGCTATGACCTAATCTGAAGACGGGTTTCTGTGCCGGTGTATGGACATTAGTGAATTAATAACCGGACAAGGGTCAGAAATAGGAGTATCAATATAGGTACCTAGATAAACACACTACACCCACTCCACGAATTTATGTACATATTTACTAACCTAAGCAATAGTACACATAACTAACAGTGCATCTGTATACCGGACCACCCCAAAAAATATTAATTTTTTTAAATGGCGTATGCAAAATGCACGAAATGAGTATAGGTACTGTATGCATTCAAGCAGTATAATCATTCAAAAGGAGATGCACATTTTATATCGGCATGAATGATTTGCGAAATTACACATGAAACGGCTCTTGATACAGAAAAAAATTGCGAGACCATCTCATCACATATAAACACAATTAATTGCATATAAACTAGAGGTTGAGGTAATGTAATATATCTAGTATTCCTAAGAATAGAAGTTCTGTTCTCTAAGAATAGTTTTACTTTAAGCAGAAGATAAGTGCCAAAAAGGTAAATATTTTGGAATTGGAAAAAAGCTTTCGCTATTCAGGGGAGAAGAGAAAAAAAATTGTTCACAGTCACTTTGTTTTCAAGAGACTGAAGGCCAAATTCAGAGTTCAGGGAACGCCGTGTGCAAGTTTGTTTAAAATCATTCTCTCTGTTCCGGTGAAAACATCATTTCAGATAGATTCTCGAAAAAACAGTCTACAGCTTCTGGTGAGAGTTCGACTAGGTTAGAAAATGTCGCTACCATGCAGTCACGCGCATGATTGCTTTCACTGATGGTTTGATCAGAACTGCTTACAGAAGGTCGTACCTGGTCGATGCTGCTCTCATCATGTACTTCACTACCCTTCAATCGTAGTGGTGAAGTTTCCACGAATGCCGTCATCAGGATAGGTAGCCGCTAGGGACAGCACAATGCATGAGCCTTTACTGGACCCAACAAAGTATCTGCATCCAATGGTACGTCTGATTGTAGTGTAAGACAGGTGTCCAACACGCATTCTTCGCCGCATAGCATGCACCTTAATACAGGCATAACACAATTCTGCCAGATGGGTCTGAATGAAAGAAACCAGGTCATATTTAGATCTCGTAGCCGGGCTAAGCCAAGGACTTTAGTTATGCGGTCCCGGTAGCGGATAGCTAGGATCGTTTCTTCCATTGTAGCTGGAGTCTTGTCTGTGACATGGCTTGCCATAAGGAAGCAAGAGTAGCAAGAATAAAATGCCTGCTACGAGTCCCAACAGGAGTGGAAGTCCGCCAAAGATGGAATGGACGAAATTTGGAAAAATACCCAGGATCGCTTTGAATGGTGTTAAAGCGCCTGAAAAAACTGTCTTAAATACACTTGCGATACCACTTGTATCAGAAATATTTAAGATTTCGTTCAACATTTCTGCGAAGTGTAGGGGCAATTTGTTGATAACATTGAATGAATCTCTGCGTTGTCCTTGCAACTTGGAGATCATACGTTTCTTTTGATGACGTCAACTGGGTTGGCGTCTGTAGGAGCACAGTCTTCATTCTGCTTAAAGTATCAATTCGAATAGAAGAGATTTTTAAACTGGGCCATAACCTTCCCTCCCTGTCTGGAGCATCATTCGGGAACAATACTCTTTCACAGCACATGACCCTGGAAGTCACGCTTATGAGATAAGGTTTTCCTGGCAGCAAGCCACAACATCTGTGATCTACAATTAGAATGTAACTCCCGTTCGAAAGTCTTCTAAAGAATGGTTCTATTTGTGTTGCAGGTGTGCCTAACTGGTGACATGAAAGGTTATTCGAAGTCCCTTCACAGGCCCCATGTAAACTAATACCCTGACACAGAAGTATGCCACTGAGTGATTTTTCACAATTATTACCACTAAGGAATACACTCTGTCCGTTGTTACTGACACATGTGTGTGTATAGGGCAAGTTCCATGTGGACTTAATGTATCCTTTACCCAACCTTTCATACTGGCCTGCCTGTATATATTTTTGGCAGTATTGAAACTGGAAAGTTGTTATCGGAATATTTATTATCCCATGTATTATACATTCAATGACAGGTCGTTCTGACATTGTAAATGGTAATCTCTCAAGTTTTTCAATGCTCAGAATTGTATAGTCAGCACCCTTTTGTGCCAAACTGATTTGTTTATCAGGAAGGTTAAAGATATTAAATAGTGACGTTGTCTTGATTAAACGCCCAGGCACATAGCCTGAACGCAGATTTTGTAACGTCCAGCCAAGCTGTACAATAGAACGCAATTGAGACTGACCGTGTTGCAACATCAGTAAGTCTTGTTCTATTATATCGATTGCAGAAGATACAATACTGTCCAGTGAATATATTCTGGAAGACAGAGTCATTAACCCATTGTCCACAACAGAAAGGGATTTTTCCAAATGAACACGGTCAATTTCCCGTATTTTTTCTGCTGTCTCAATTTGAGTTACTTTCCAAGCTTCGTTGTAAGCTGCTTATATAGAGGCCGCTATGAAACGTTTTTGACCCTGTTTGCGTGGTCCCATGATGAAATCACGCAAGTCAGCACCTTCTTTAAGTAAAGTTAAGTGTTGCTTAATTTCTGACAGTGTGGATGTATGTAGCCATTGAAGGCAGAGTTTCCCCACGCTATAAGTAGTTACAATCCCTGGATGTTGTCTCTGGGAGTATCTTGGGTCTGGCCTGGTCAATGTGAACCCCTGTATTTTGTTCAGGAATCTGTCTTGACAGTTATTTGTGTCTGTGGGCCAGATCAACCATTTTTCCAATCAGCATGTGTTCTGTTTTGGTTTAAAATATATGATACGTCTATCTCAACATCCGTAGTGCTATTACTGGTAGGTGTTGGTTTTGGAATAGACGGGTTATTCAAGTCTTTAATTTTGGCTAGGCCAAGACAGGATGTTTGTTGAATTGTATCATTCAAAAATATAATTTGTTCTGGGATCATGCAGGCTCTAAATAATGATTCTATACCTTGCACTTGCCAATCTTTTGTGCCCCAGATCGTTTTCGTTTGAATGTTATTGTTCCAGAAATCAAAACCAAAGGTATTCATTTTTTCAAAGAATGAGTCTGAATATATCAATTTTGTGTTTGTAAGCATGGTTTTCACTCCTGTCTTATTTAACAATTTGAAATAAAATGATTCTGCATTACTTGTGTTGAACCCTGAAAAGTATGAATATTTATCAAAATATGTCTTTGAACTGCATTTTGGTGGAGTTGCACAATGTTCCCATTGGTTAAATTTTAAAACATTTCTAGGTTGAATAGATTTATGCAGATAATGGTTACCATAATGGTTATAACAAAACATTTGATCGTAATTAGATGAACCTTGCAAATAATCATGTTCTGTAAATGTAGCTGACATTACTAGATCAGACATCATATCATTAATACTTTCAAAGTCCCAATAATCAGCGAATGTGCTTGGTTTTACAAAGTCACTTAATGAAATCTTGAATTGATGAGGATACTTCAGGAGCTCAACCGGACCATAGATTTCGTAATCAGTTTTGTCCCATGCTACCCCACCAGCTATAGGATTGGCTGTGAAGTTTACTGAAGAAAGATCTCTTTTCTCGATGTGTGAAGACTTGTGTGGTTTCAGGACCAAGTTGATGTTCTGACTTGCTGTGTCCATTGTAACATATTTTCCCTCAATGAAGTGTCCCAAGCATAGTACCATGATGAGCCAAAGTATGAGGATGAATACTCCTAGTGCCACCCATAGTTCAATCCATGGAGAAATTAGATAGGTTTCTTTTAGTTGATGAAAGAGTTCCTTTGCTTTATCTTTAAAAGTTTTTGTTGTCCGCTGTTCCTCTGGTTCACTCAGATCTTCAGAAAAATCATCGAAGTTGATGAAGTAGCCTGATGCTGTTCTGTCATTTGTTTCAACTGCTTCTGGATTCCTTTTTGTCTTTGGAATTTTCTTTGTTTCATTAGCATAGTCTGTGGTTACATCATTGTAGACTGCTGTTTCTTGATTTAAGATTTTAATTTGGGTTTCAAGAGGTTTAAGTTCCATGGCTTTGTTGCATAGTCCTTGTTGTTTTACTGTAGGTTTATCAATTGTGATTAGTCTTTCAGTTTGAACCTCTGTGTTTGTAGCAAACTTTGGTGTTCTGCTACTTCTTGGGAGTCCACTTGGCCTACTACTTGTTATCGGCCACATGATTGTGGTTTAACCAGGTCGATGGATACAACTTGGTTCTCCTTTTTACCAGCAAGGGGCGGTAGTACTACTGATCTTGTCCCGTTGACAGACAAGACAGGAACTGCTTTTCTGTAAGAAGGCCCAAATTCCTTCTTTACCGCGATCTTCTCTCTGACCAGATCCCCGATTTTTTGAATCCAGACAGGCCTTGCTGGGACAGGTGGTTTCTCTTCAGTGGCTGTTGGCTGTTGCTTCAACTTTATGTTGCTCAGGTCTTTTCTCTTTTTGTTTAAGTCCTGTAAAATAGCCAAACGAACTTTGATATCAAAGCATTTTTCTTTAACCACTGAAGTTTGACTATCAAGGTCCTGGATTAACATTCTAGTCCCAAACAATAGTTCGTACGGACTGAGACCTCTCAGAGAATTTCTTGGCAGATTATTAAGACTACGTTGGACACTTATTAAATGTTTGACCCACCCAGCTCCTGAACCTAATACCTTTGCTGTTATAGATTGCTCTATGCCCTGGTTTTTTCTTTACACCATCCCGTTTCCCTCAGGAAGGAGGTGACAAGAGTACCGCAATGCTATGCCCATGCCGGCCATGTCCGTCTTATAAGCTCGAGAGCTAAAAAGCAGGACCCTGGTCAGAATGTAGCATACAAATTGCGTATATGCCATTATAGACTCGCAAATCTTCGTATAACAGTTCAGACGTCAGCCGAGAGCTGGGGTCTATATTTTAAGTGAAAATAGTCTCTACATGTTAATATGAAGCATTATTCATACTGGGTGTTTCATGTCGATAGCCTAATCCTTATTGGGTGAAACGCCATGGCAGTACACCGTCTCGGTCACCACTGTGATCTCTGTTGCAGTTTGGGCAGTTTTTTGCAAATATGTGATGTTGCAGGCTCATTCCTGGCCACCAGTATGTTGATTGTAATTCTTCTAGAGAATCCTTAAGTGTAAGGTGTCTAAGACCCTCACCCATGTGTGTGTCTCCTATTATTAAGCCTCTCCTGTCCATGTTTGGAATCACTCTATCCCCCACTCCAGGGATTCGAGCAAAAGGAACGGAGTTTGCATCGATTATGTATGTATAATTGAGTGGATACATGAGGGGTAGCGCTGAGCAGTCGCCTTTTGATGATGTTTTTACCGCCAGCATTGTTTCCCCGTCAATGTATTTAACTGAACGCTTTTTTGTAGCTACGGAAGCCGATTTAGTTGGTTCCGCTGTGGCTGTCTCAGCCAATGAATTCCCTGCAACGTGAACGCCATCACGCTGATGACTCAGTGAGTGTATCACGTGAGTCTTTGGTATTTCTTTCTTTAAAAGAACTATTTGTTCCCAAAGCAATTTTTGCTTTATTGTTGCACCTGTGTCATCTTTGTACCCGTTTTCAACCCATTTCTGCAAGTCGTTATTGTATGATTTTACGCAGTAATATGAATCGCACACTATTAGTGTCGGGAATTCGCGATCCGCATTATCTAGCGCCATTTTTAACGCTATTATGTCAGTTTGTTGTTCTGAATTGTTTTCCACTGAGTGTGTTTTTGAAAACAGAGGTCTTAATTTACCTCCGCGCCACACGTCTTTTGTAATCTCGCATGTGGCGTTATAAGCTTGCTCACCCCAAACTGAGGGCTGAGCATGTCCGTCTGTATGTATTACACAGGCGTACTGTCGTACGGGCAGAATGTCGATTGGCAGAGGATATTCTCTTTCATATTCTAGATTTTTTAATTTTGTCAACTCTGGATCAAAATAGTATTTCACTCTGTCTGTAGCAAGAGAATCTTCCCATTGTATCCATCTAGGATTCAGTGCCATAGTAGATAAATTACATGGGGTTGTTAATGCCTCAAAGGCTGATTCTGCTGTTCTGACTGTAATTTGTCTGCCGTCAGCTTGGTATCTTTCTCTTGCTACAGCTGTTTGAACCGCGTGAACAATGTTTTCCTTAATGCTGAATGTTTTTTCAGCTTCTGTGTACAAATGTGATTTGTATGTTATTGGTACCTTTTCTCCCTCATTTGAGGTTAGGTATGTGAATCCGCATCTTCCTGGGATGACTCGAATCACAAGGTTGCGTGTGTTATCGCGTGTTTGCAGTTTTGTTTTAACTAACATGTCTGTTTGTAAAGATCTCAAAATTTCTGTGTGTTTTTGAGTCCAATTGATTCTTTTAAAATCTGGTTTTATTAGATCATAGAGAGGTTTAACCCTCTCTGCATAGTTTATAATGTAAGTTCTTCAGAAATTCAGGAAACCTAGAATTGATTGCAAGTTTTTCAGTGTTCTAGGTGCTTGGATTACAGCACATTTCTCTAGGAAATTGTCAGCCAGGCTTTTGCCTTCACTTGATAATTCATATCCTAAGAATAGGACAGTCAGATGGGCAATTCTTGACTTCTTGAAGTTGAATTTGTAACCCTCTGCTGCGAACCCAAGTATTATGGTGTTCACTCTTTTCAAGTGAGTATCCAAGTCATCATCTGTTAGATAGATGTCATCGACATAAGATAATGCCTCATCATCATACATTTGTAGTAATTCTGTTACTCTCGCTGAGAATAATCCTGGGCTGTTCTTGAACCCTTGGGGCAAACGACAGAAATTTTTCTGCGAGCCATATATTGAGAAAGCGGTCAAATATCTGCTTTCTGGTGCTATATTTTGACAAAAGAATCCATTAGAGATGTCTAATGTTGTTTTGTATTTTTTGCGCACTATGCTATTCATTAGTGCGGCACTGTGTGAGTTTTGTACTGCAAACGTTTTGCAGCATGAGTTAAGGTGTCTGTAGTCCAAAACTAGACGATATGAATCATCTGGTTTGGAGACAGGAAACAAAGGATTGTTCATTTGTGAGGTGCATGTTTCAATCACCCCCTGGTATTCAAGTTGATCTAAGATCTCCCTGACCTGTTTTTTAGCTTCTTGCTTAATTGGGTACTGCCTCTGTGCAGTTGGTTGAGATTTTAACTGGATTTTGTGAGGAGGAGAGTCCTCATCCCATCCCACATGATTTTTATATAATGCAGGAGCCTGGGCTACTGCCCACTTTCTTGCAAGTGTATATTTTTTATGAATTGGGATATGATTTGAGAAGGCAGGCATTATCATTTCTTCACCATGAGGGCACTCCCTGACAAACTCTGGTGGCCAGTCTTTTTCAGCTAGAAGGATGTCATAGCCCTTGGAGAGATTATCCCAAAATAGACCCCTTATTTTCCTAGTCTTATCTCCCTCTATACGTAAAGTTTTTTCATATATTTTATGAGGTTTGCTAACTCTGGTATCTGCAGTTTCCACCTGAATGTACTTATTCGTGTCCACTGTCTCCAGATGATTCATCAGGATCTTGCGAGCTATGCTCACTTCTGCTGCGCTGTCTAGCATTGTCTGAGCCCACTCTCCGTTTTTCAGCTGAGTCCTCAGGATCCTCTGCATGTTTGATTATTTTAATGCTGGCTACCTTCTTCTTTGGAAATTGTAACTTTTTACTTTGATGAGCAGGTTCTTTGTCTTTGGACTTGACGTGCTCTTCCCTGTGTTCTGACCGTCCTCTTCTTTCCGATTTCTGCGAGGAAGTCTGAAAAGATCGAGAGGGACGTGTATCAATATCTTGATATCTATCAGGTTTCTTCAGATTATCCCTATTTCTAAGGTTGTATTTTTTCTCAGAGGGCTCCCTCTGGGGAGACTTGTGTCCTTGGTCCGGAGATCTTTCTCTCCGCCGAGGAGACCTTCCTCTGGACTGGAATCTTTTTTCTTTGGGAGTGGATTGTTTATTTCCATCCCAGTTCTTTTTTGAAGTGTTTAGATTATTTATAATAAATACCTTTTCAGGATTTTCTATTAGTTGGGGTTTCACTGTTTTTTCACCCAAACTATCTCTTCCTAGTTCTTCATAGGATTTTTCTATGATTCTGGCAAGTTCAAATGGTTGGTCTGCTATGTCTGTTTCCTTCAATCTTTGGCGGATCGCCACATTTGCTGCTTCCCCTTTTATGTTTGCTAATAATATTGCCGAGACCTGCTTGAAGTCTTTCAGTAATTTCATACCCAGAGTTAAAGCAGGTTCTGGACCGTATTCATTTTGAATCTGTTTTAGCACCTCTGGTATTACCGCCATGGACGGAACACCATGTGTTTTTGTGTAAATGGAAGCAAAGACTATACCCCAAGTGTCACAGTCCTCCACATGTGGTGCTATCCCCATTGGGAGACAGATAGTCAGAATTCTGTGTTTCTCCACAGGTGTGGTATCTGGAAATACCGCCTCTATTTGAGTGATTTTTTGTGCTAACCAGAATGGAATTTGTTCCCGTTTAATGGGTACTTTACCTAGACAGGACTGTATGTTCTGTGGTGTGATTTTATTTGTGTTCCCCTGATGAGGGGTCAGCTGTGGAATTTTAATAGCTGGTTGGACTGTTGAAGTCCTCATTACATATTGGACTAGTTGTCTGTGTATTTTAATCAGTTGTTTTAACTGTGTTACAAGTTCTGTTATTGACATTTTTTCAATGTCTGGATGTGGTGTGTATCCGGCTAGAACCGGCCACGTCGCTCCTGGTCTACCTAGTGGACCGAGCCTGGTGATGTGATCATTATGTTTTAGGGCGCCTTTAAACCAGAGCAGGTGCTCTTGGTATTTGAGTGGTATTTCCACCTCCTCGAAAGTGGTGTACTCATCCGGAGGTTCCTCTATCTTGTAATAATGGAACTCCTTTGTTACAGCGTTTGCTGCTGGAAAATGTATCCATGAATACAATACCTCTGTCTGCCGATATTCGTGTGCCTCAATTACGAATATGACTGTACCACCTCTCAGTGTCAGTCCATTTTCTATAAGTTTTAAAGTTATAGTTTTTCTTATGCTGACCGGGATGAGTATTGCACCCGGGTCTTGCTGTAGGAGACTTGTGTCTTCCTCTAGGAGTTGACCTGCTATTCTAGCTGCCTCCCTATCTTCTTCAGTTTCTGACATTTTACTGTCAAGAAGGGTTTTTGTTGCAGATCAGGTTTTCAAGGAAACAAAGATTAGATGCACAATATTTTGGAACACTGTATCCTTCAATGTTTAATAAACCAAAAACCATATATAGGAGTCTCCTCCTACTAAGTTTGACGGCTTTAACCTTTCACCCACTCCAGACGTCTTTGGAGTTTTATGGGAAAAAGGGTCTGTGTGAAAAAGCACGACTGAGTTACTCCAATGTCTTGCGTTAGATTTATCGCCTATCCAAACCGTTGGGCGCCATGTAGTGTAGTTCCTATCGTCCCAATAGGCTCTGCGCATTGGAATAATATCTTCAATAGTATAGACGTAGGACTGTGGTTAACTAGGTCTTCTACTGACGATATTAGACTTAAAGTTATGTGTGCCAGCTAGCTCAGAGTTCACTAGAAACTTTCTCGAATAGGCAAGGAGGAGTTTAACCTCCCTGGATAGACAAGAAGGATTTAGTTTCTGACAACCATAGAACATGACAACTTTGCTCTCCCCTAATCAAGAGTATATCTCTAGAGTCGTGTGAAAACAAAAGACAACTATTTTACTCAGTCAGTACGTGCATTCTTAGTTTCACCAGTTTGTAGAGAAATAAGAGATGGGCGTGGTTCAATAAAAAGATGTTATTTATTGATCAGTCTCTTTTCTCATACAAGAGAAATGAATCGCTATTATTGCAATACTTATAGTTAAGTAAAGTGCATACAATAAAAACAGAATTATAAAATAATACTGTAAAAGCATTTATATGGTTTCTTAGCCATATGATACTTAAAACGGATAAAAGATATACATACATATATACATTGACTAATCGTACTCAACTGGTGCTTCTAACTCCGCCTACCCCGGTGTACCTGACCTAAGCCTAATACTTGGGAGGGAGTAAGTAAGTAGCAGTTTAAGTTAAGTTTGTTTTGCCAAGAATCTGACTCAAGAATTCTCTGTAAGGGGTTAGTCAGTTCAGTACCTGGGATTTAGAAGGCTGGAGGGTTGGTATCTCTGTCTCAGGACTCGATATCCCAGTTACCCGCGAGGGTGGCTGGAAACGCCGGAGGCTGGATTTCTCGGCAGGAGAAAAGGCAGCGTCTCTCTCAGTGCGTCAAAAGGGGAGGGGCAGCGTCCGTGGGCTTTCTGCATCAGCTGGGCTCTCCGGCAAGTAGCGCTGCTCCAAGCTCGTCACCACCGTGTCTTAGCTTAGGGAAGCGTCAGTATATTTATACCTGAAAGGTGCCGTGTTTGACGTAAGGATGGACATAAGACGTCAGCAAGAATGTCATAAGGACTGGTCGTTCTTACATTCTTTGCAGGAGTTCTCGAGCGAAATCAAAACAATGGCTGCGGGGATTTCCCAGGTCTGTTGGAGGTTTGATTTGTTTTGAGAACTCGGTGTGCTTCTCTAGGGGGCTGAAGGGATAGTGCTTGCTTAATGTGACAGCATGCGCTATGACCTAATCTGAAGACGGGTTTCTGTGCCGGTGTATGGACATTAGTGAATTAATAACCGGACAAGGGTCAGAAATAGGAGTATCAATATAGGTACCTAGATAAACACACTACACTATCAGAGGCATATGAGGGAAGCCATAGCACACTACTGGGTGGAGAATGCAGGATCTGTGTTGGAGGCTGGTGCTATGTGGGAGGCTTTGAAGTCCACGCTCCGAGAAGTGGTTATTGCGTGGTGTGCGGCGGTCGCCGGCAGCGGAAGGCAGAGTTGATCCGGGCAGTGGCAGAGGTGGAGGCCCTGGAGAGCCGCTGTAGCATGGGCGGTGATGGCCAGGCGGTGAGGCAGCTCCTCTTGCCACAGCAATCCTATGCGGCAATATTGTTGGACGAGGCGCGGCAGGTGTGTCTCGCGACGCGTAGTAGAATTTATCAGTGGGGAGATAAGTCCGGGTCGATGTTGCACCGCCTCTGCCAGAATACGTTTCAGGCGCAGGCCTTGCCGGGACTCTTAGATGCGGCGGGAGATCCCATCACAGACCCGCGGGAACTAGCAGAGAGCTTCGCGGCGTATTATGCGGTCCAATATGCTCCGAATGAGTGTCTATCGGCGGACATGGTGGACAAATTTATAGCGGACTTGCCACCGTGGGCGGTGACAGATGAGGTACGTGACCGGCTGGAGCTCCCTCTCTCTGAGGAGGAGCTGGGTCAAGCTCTGTGGGAGCTTAACACCGGAAAGCCCCTGGGCCCAATGGGTTCCCTATCAAATTTTTTAAGAAATATCACTTACAGTTAGGCGCCCACTACAGAGCTGCTCTGGAGGAAGCGAGGGAGAGAGGTACCCTTCCGGCAGATTGGCGACATGCAGAGGTGGTGGTCTTCCATAAACCGGGCAAGCATCCGGAACAGCACGCGTCGTACCGCCCCATATCTCTCCTAAATATTAAGGCTAAAATTCTGGCTAAAGCGCTTGCTAACCTGCTCCTGCCTCATATTATGGGGCTTGTTCACCCGTATCAGGACGCTTTTATGCCCGGTAGGGCAACAAGGCATAATATACATAGGACCCACTTCGTGGTGGCGGCGATTCAAGGCACTGGAGTCCAAGCGGCACTCCTCCTGGCGGACATTGACAGAGCCTTTGACTCCCTGAGCTGGACTTATTTATTTGCGCTTCTGCATCGGCTTAACCTGGGGCCGTACTTTTTGTCCTACTTGAGACTCTTGTACACGGATCTGACGTCATCGGTCAGGGTGGCAGGGGCCGTATCATCAAAATTTTCCATTGCATGTGGCACACATCAGGGGTGCCCCCTTTCTCCGTACCTGTTTGCCCTGGCGATGGAGCCGCTGGCGGCTTGGTGTCGGAATTGGAAGCAGCACAAGAACACGCATGCGCCACTAACCTGAATCCGATGGCCAGCAGAGACGATATGATGATAGTCCTCCCAACTGCCCTCGGCACAATACCCAATAATGGAGTTGTCACCAATATCTGAGTATGTACGGAAGGGCGCCGTGAGGTGTACTGGCAATGGGGGGTCTGATGCTCCTTTCGTACTCTGATCGGGATATACCCACGAAGGCACTGGTATCGATATACTGCAGGGGGAGGAGAAGACAGAGAGGAGAAGATAAGTACCCTAACCTATGATTGCCTGAACTCCCTTCCCTTCTGTCGCTAGACTCACTGACTTCTCCACACCTGGTGCCGTGAATAAACAAAGATAATGTTTGTGACACGGTATGGGGAGTCTTGCCAAAAGTACTGAGAAGTTAATCTCCACTTCTCTGTCTTAGTACACCTCTGATGCAATAGTAGATTTTGTTGCACTCTTCGCACGAGACGTTAGATATACACGCCTCGTATAACCACAATGCTTCTTGTGGGGGTAATGGTTCCAGAGGATAAAGGGGTTCTATTCCACTTAAATCTGTTTGTAGATAGACCAAGTAACTTCAAAGTAAAACAAACAGAAAAATGTGCATTCCGCACTTGATAGACAAAAAGGGTTTGACAGGACAACAAAGGAAAACAATGGAGGCGAGCCCGCACTCCACTGGTATACTTGCAATGGTTGATATCACTGAACAACAGCAGGATACGGCTTGTATCTCACGAACCCACAGGAACTCTGATCTCGCAGGCTCTTAGTCGGCGATGCGGGGACACAGGAACTCTGACCTCGCAGGCTCTTCGTCGGCGATGCGGGGACACAGGAACTCTGACCTCGCAGGCTCTTCGTCGGCGATGCGGGGACACAGGAACTCTGACCTCGCAGGCTCTTCGTCGGCGATGCGGGGACACAGGAACTCTGACCTCGCAGGCTCTTCGTCGGCGAATAACACGAATGCAACGAACTCCGGCGGGGACTAACCATCCAACACTATGGAGAACCCGGAATGGATTGACAAGCACTGTACTGGTCATTGGGAGGAGTTTAAATAGATTCCACCCATTTTCCCGATCTCCAGCGTCGCATGGCCTTCTGGGACATGTAGTGTTTCCGTGGTCGATGCGTAACACGGAGTCTCTTTCTCCCTGCTGCGACGGCATTGGTGATCGCTACAGTACCCCTTCTTGAGGACAGCCGTCCCGGCGGTCGACCCGGTTTACCAGGGTTTCTCTTGTGGAATTGAGCCACCAAGTCAGGACAATGGAGATTATCCGCCGGTTCCCAGGTCCGGTCCTCAGGTCCGTATCCTTTCCAATCAACCAGGTATTGAATCCTGCCACGCACCATGCGAGAATCCAAGATAGACAAGACCTCATATTCCTCCTGTCCTTCAATCTCCATAGGTCGAGGGCGTTCCGGTAAACGAATGCCCGGAAGGCAAGGACGTAAGAGGGACACGTGAAACACAGGATGTATTGACCATGACACAGGTAGAGAGAGTTTCATGGCCACGGAATTTACCACCTCACATATACCATAGGGACCAACAAATTTAGGTTTCAATTTACTAATCCCTTTCAGATGTAGATTACGTGTGGAGAGCCAGACCTTATCCCCAACCTTATACTCAGGTTCTGGGGACCTTCTCCTGTCGGCAAACAGCTTTTGGGTTGCTTGTGCTTTTTCCAAACAGTTCCGAGCATCTATCAGGATTGCTCTAAGATGTGCATGATGTTCATGAATGGTAGGGACCAAGGATTGAGCCGGCCACTCAAAGGGAAGCATGTTTGGGTGAAAACCGTAAAGGCAAAAAAAAAGGAGAACAACCCAAGGTGGCATGTACAGCATTGTTGTAAGCGAATTCCGCCAACCACAAAAGGGTGGTCCATTCCGTGGTGTTTTGCAATGAAAAACAGCGAAGATATTGTTCAAGCGTTTGATTCAAACGTTCCATTTTACCGTCCGTTTGCGGATGGTAGCTGGATGATAGGCGTGCGTCGATCTGGAGGATGGTACATAGAGCTTTCCAAAAACGTGACGTGAATTGTGTCCCGCGATCCGTTATCAACACACTCGGTAATCCATGCGCTCGTACAATGTGTTGTAGAAAAACCCTAGCCAGCTCCAAAGAGGAAGGCAGACCAGGCAAAGATATAAAATGTCCCATATTCATAAGATGGTCAACCACCACTAGAACAACTGTCACAATTTTCGCAGGGGGGCATCTCCACAATAAAATCCATGGACAAGCTATGCCATGGTTTGGGTGGAATCGGTAACGGATGCAGCAGACCCGGAGGTTTAGCGTGACTGTATTTTCCTTGAGCACAAATCGCACGATTTTTTACATATTCCTTCACGTCAGCTCGGACACCAGGCCACCAAAACGACCTTTCCACGGTAGCGGTGGTCTTGTAAATGCCCATATGTCCACCCAATACAGAATCGTGGGCCCAGTCCAACACCTGGAGTTGTAACTCGGTCCGAGGTATGTACAATGCATGGTAATGGTATGCTAGTTGGTCCTTTTCGCATCGGTGTGTTGGCTCTTCTTGGACCCAGGACGGTATGTCCAGGTCGGATAGGGCAACTCTGACGTCCTCTAGGAAGTCGTCGGAAGTGATCAAGGCAATAGAGTTTTCCTTAAGAATTGAAGGGGGTTCAGAGGGAGCGATCCCCTCCCCTTCCCCTAACCTGGAGAGTGCATCTGCTTTTCCGTTACGTGTTCCAGGTCTATATTTGATCACGAAGTCGAAGTCTGAAAAGAAAAGTGTCCACCTCAGTTGACGGGGAGTCAATGCCTTTGCCGTTTTCAGAAACAACAAATTACGGTGATCCGTAATGATTTCCACTGTATGGCGTGCCCCTAGGAGATAATGTCTCCACTCCTCACATGCTCTTTTAATGGCAAGGAGTTCTTTGTCCGTGATGGTATAATTGACTTCACAGGGCGTGAGCTTCTTTGAATAATACGCCACTGGATGGAGCTGCCCTGTGGAAGGGTGACGTTGTGACAAGACTCCACCGAGGGCATACTGGGATGCGTTCGTTTCAAGAATGAATGGCAGCTGAGGGTCCGGGTGTGTCAGAATGGGTGCTTGGGTGAACCTCTCTTTAAGAAGTTGGAATGACCTCTCTGCCTCTCCTCCCCATGTAAAAGGAACGTTCTTTCGCAAGAGGGACGTGATAGGATGTATGATCTCGGAGAAATTTTGAACAAATCGCCGGTAATAATTGGCAAAGCCAAGGAAACTTTGCACTGACTTGACATTCTGCGGTGTTTTCCAAGTCAGTATGGCGTCGACCTTCCTCATGTCCCTCCTGAAACCTTGAGCGTCAATCACATAACCCAGAAAGGCTACCTCCTGAACATGAAAGAGACATTTCTCTAACTTGGCGTACAGTGAATTATGTTGTAGCCTTCCCAACACGGTCTTTACATGTGTGATGTGTTCCAAAAGAGATGCTGAATAAATCAGAATGTCATCAATGTACACCACACAAAAAGATTCCAAACACCCCCTTAACACCTCATCCATGAAAAACGGGAAGGCAGCCGGGGCGTTGCAGAGGCCAAAAGGCATCACTCGGTATTCGTAGAGGCCGAATTTGGTCCTGGATGCGGTTTTCCACTCGTCCCCCTTTTTTACACGAACAAGATGGTATGCTCCACGGAGATTGAGTTTGGTGAAATATCGAGCTCCTTTCAGTTGATCCATCAAAACGGGGATCAGGGGTAGAGGATACCGGTTCTTAATGGTCACTCTATTGATGGCTCTGTAGTGAATACAGGGTCTTAACTCTTCGCAGTCCTTCTTTGGTAGAAAGAACATGGGCGAAGAGGCATGAGAGGTGGAATGTCTTATAAATCCAGTAGCCAAATTGTCCTCAATATAGGCCTTCAGATACAGGGTCTCTTTTTCCGTTAAAGCATAGACCCTACTGCAAGGAATATCCGCACCCGGGACAAGATCGACACGGCAATCATATGCACGATGAGGAGGTAATTGGGTGGCCTTTTTCTTGTCGAACAAGGCATGAAACTCACGGTACTCAACCGGCAAAACCGTGGCACAGTAAAACAAGTCCACGGTACATGCACTAGCCAAATAAGTAGCGGGTGAGGGTTCAGATATGGAGTTACAGTTCACCTTGTTCTGACAATGCTCCTTACAATATTCGGAGGACATACTAACCGTTCGTGAGGACCAGCTCACGAAAGGATCATGTAATGTGAGCCAGGGCATACCCAGGATAAGACGAAATTGCGGGGCGTCAATGAGATCGAACTGGATATATTCGTGGTGATCCAACCCGAAATCCATCAATAAAGAGAGGGTGTGGTACACTACAGGGCCTGATGAAAGGACTGTTCCGTCCACTGCCCTAACGGTCTCGGGCATCCGCTTCTTTTCACAAGGGATACCCATCCTGAAAGCGTAGTCTTGGTCTATATAGTTCCCCGTGGCCCCTGAGTCCAACAGGGCATCGACTTGTAAAGGTTTATGGGCCGTTATCCATAGTGACACCCTCACGTTCATATGGGCGACCGCAGGGTGAAGGGTGTTTGCAACAAAAGGGGAGACCATATTAGGTGGGTGTCTCGAATCAGAGGTCTCAATCTGATCCGAGACCTTCAGTTTCCCGATGGCTCACTCGAAGTCATGCCAACCTGTACTTGGGGAAGGGGATTTCTTCCTGGAACGTTATTCCTGGCTCTACACTCTTTGATGAAATGTCCCCCTTTGCCGCAATACAGACAAAGTTTGAGTCTCCGTCTCCTATCTTTTTCTTCCATGGTAAGAGGACCACGAATCCCTCCGATCTGCATGGGTTCAGGTCCTTCAGGAGCCTTGATTTTATCCTCACCCCCCTGTCGGGGTCTAGCCATGGGGTAGAAAATCCGATTGTCACCTCTGTTTTGGTCCCCTTTCCGTTCCAACAACCGGTGATCCAGTTGGACTGTTAAATCAATGAGTTCCTCACAGGTAGAAGGTAGTTGCACCACCTGTGCTAACACGTCCTTCAATTCCCCCCTCAGGCCCTGGAAAAACAATGAAATCCTTTTCTGAACAGGCCAGTCTGTTTCTACAATCAGGCGATTAAACGTGGTAATGTAGGTCAATAAGTCTTGCGATCCTTGTCGCAGAGTCATTAACTCGCGGTCTAGAGACATCATGTGTGATTTTCTGTCAAATAGTTTCCTTAACTCACAACAGAAATCGGAGAAATAATGTAGCACAGGGTCATTCCTTTCCAATAAGGGGATGGTCCAACTGGAAGCATTTCCTCCCATATAGGACATAAGAAAGGCTATTTTGGACGCCTCGTCCTGAAAGACCGTAGGCTTACATAGGAAGTGAAGACGGCATTGATTCAGGAATGTCTCAAATTGTTTAGGGTCTCCGTAAAACCTTTCGGGAGGGGCGAGAGGAATACCATGGTTTTGGATTATGTGTACCGTTGGATTAGCATCGGTAGAGGTGGATGGAGCCACAAATGACCCCCCTGGTTGGAAAGAAGGAGGCGGGGGCAAAGTGGCCGGTCTAATCAAAGGTTTCACTACGGAAGGGCGCCGTGAGGTGTACTGGCAATGGGGGGTCTGATGCTCCTTTCGTACTCTGATCGGGATATACCCACGAAGGCACTGGTATCGATATACTGCAGGGGGAGGAGAAGACAGAGAGGAGAAGATAAGTACCCTAACCTATGATTGCCTGAACTCCCTTCCCTTCTGTCGCTAGACTCACTGACTTCTCCACACCTGGTGCCGTGAATAAACAAAGATAATGTTTGTGACACGGTATGGGGAATCTTGCCAAAAGTACTGCCAAAAGTACTGAGAAGTTAATCTCCACTTCTCTGTTTTAGTACACCTCCAATGCAATAGTAGGTTTTGTTGCACTCTTCGCACGAGACGTTAGATATACACGCCTCGAATAACCACAATGCTTCTTGTGGGGGTAATGGTTCCAGAGGATAAAGGGGTTCTATTCCACTTAAATCTGTTTGTAGATAGACCAAGTAACCTCAAAGTAAAACAAACAGAAAAATTTGCACTCCGCACTTGATAGACAAAAAGGGTTTGACAGGACAACAAAGGAAAACAATGGAGGCGAGCCCGCACTCCACTGGTATACTTGCAATGGTTGATATCACTGAACAACAGCAGGATACGGCTGGTATCTCACGAACCCACAGGAACTCTGATCTCGCAGGCTCTTCATCGGCGATGCGGGGACACAGGAACTCTGACCTCGCAGGCTCTTCGTCGGCGATGCGGGGACACAGGAACTCTGACCTCGCAGGCTCTTCGTCGGCGATGTGGGGACACAGGAACTCTGACCTCGCAGGCTCTTCGTCGGCGAATAACATGAATGCAACGAACTCCGGCGGGGACTAACCATCCAACACTATGGAGAACCCGGAATGGATTGACAAGCACTGTACTGGTCATTGGGAGGAGTTTAAATAGATTCCACCCATTTTCCCGATCTCCAGCGTCACATGGCCTTCTGGGACATGTAGTGTTTCCGTGGTGGATGCGTAACACGGAGTCTCTTTCTCCCTGCTGCGACGGCATTGGTGATCGCTACACTTGGGTGCAGCTAGATGCACAGCTTCATGGTTTCGTGTGGGAGTGAGGCCTGGCCGACAAGATTGCCTTTTATGCCAACGACGTCTTGTTCTTTCTCACGCAGCTGGATAAGTCGGGACCGCGCCTATTAGAAATTATGCAGATATTCGTCGAGACCTCAGCTCTCTACTTAAACCCTCGTAAATCGGTCCTATGGGTGCTGGGGAGGGCCCAGATGTCGGGGAGTGGGCTTCCACGCTGCAAACGGCGGTGGGAGGTATTAAGTACTTGGGGGTGTTCATCTCAGCAAGTCCCACGCTCTCCCGGGAGCGCAACCTGATGCCGGTTTGGGACAGAGTCCGCCTGGAGATGAAGACGTGGTCCTGAATGCCCCTTACTATATATGGCAGATCAGCCATCTTTAAGATGGTGGCTCTCCCCCGATTACTCTATCAACTGCAAAATCACCCATACCCGATCTCGCCCCAGTGGTTCCGACAAGTAAATTCAGCATTGGGACAGTATTTGTGGGCCGGGGAATGGTGTGGGTAGAGCTGCGCACCTGTTTCCTATCCACCTATGATGGGGGTCTGGCAACCTCCGATATATTGTCGTACTATCAAGCCTCTCAATGTTTAGTTCTAAATGAATGGTGGTATGGAGATAGGGGGATCCGGCATACGCTCTGGAGAGACACCTCATGGGCTCCAATACGTTACATACGGTCCTTTATGCGCCGCGACTGCGAAAGGGACTGCCCCCGGCCACCCAGCTAGTTTTTCAAGTTTGGAGACAGGCTCTACGTCGCATGGGATGGTGGGATAAGCTGACGCAAGAGACCCCGCTGTGGCGCTGTGGCGCAACGGCCGTCTGCCTGCTCTTTTCAAGGCTTTGGGGGCTGGGATGCCATCGGCATCTCGTCCCTGGGGGATGTGATGTTAGGGATGACGCTCAATTCCTTCCAAGATTTGCGAGGGGAGTATGATATGCCCCAGTCCCAATTTTTTAGGTACCTACAGTTCCGCCATGCCATCCGGCCGAGTCATGAGGGTCTGGAATCTCTACCGGAGTTTAACCCACTGGAGGCCAAAGTCTTTATGGGGGATCTGGTGGACAAAAAGATCTCCTGTATTTATCGCACGCTGGTAATACATTGCTCAACGACACTTCAGAAGCTTCAGGAGTCGTTTGAGCATGATGTAGGGGCACTTGAAGAGGAGGATTGGAGGGAGGCGCTGGAGGCCCCAAGAGGCGCGGCGATAGCGATCAGGCTGCGACTGATCCAATTTAAATACTTGCACAGAGTGTATTGTAGAAGGGAAAGGCTGTGGCGGGCTGGCCTCATTGCATCCCCAGACTGTCTCAGGTGTGGTAAAGAGATAGGGACACTGATCCATACGGTTTGGAGTTGTGGTGCGCTGGTTGGATTCTGGACTGGGGTGTGGAATTGTATGGCTGAGGTATTGGGGTGGGAACTTCCTCGCACACCACATTTAGGGTTACTACACGTCTTGGAAGGGGTGGGGGGTAAAATATATATGAGGCATCTACTGCTGTTGGGCCTTACCCTCGCCAAAAGGGATATAGCCAAGGCGTGGAAGGACCCCGCCCCCCCTCAGTTTCGGTGTGGAAGAAGGGCCTAGATTTCTGTATGGGGCTGGAACAGCCAATCTTTGTGGCCAACGAAAGCATTATAAGATATGGAGGCAGTGGGCCGAGTATCGGGGCCTTTGGCTGGAGCCCCCGATGTTTGGTCAGTTTGATGAAACATTGGACTCCAAAATGCTGTATAGATTGCCAATTTTGTGATGATTCAAATTGATGTGCAGTTAACTTCGGTGTGCGGGGTGCTGCCTTTACTGTGCAATCTATCAATAAAATCTGTTTTCAAAAAAAGAAAAAGCATCACAAACATTCAAACATTGTCCGAAGATCACTCTAAAGATAAACAGGTGTTCAATGCCATTTATAATTGATAACAGTGCGCCAATAAATATCATACCTGAGGAGAAGTATCAAGAATTATCTCCATTACCACAACATACGAAGTCAAAGACTAAAGTATATACCTGGGCTGCCTCAACCCCCTTAAAGAGTCAGGGTTCGTTTTTAGCCACAATGAAACGTAAGATAACTGTGGAACAAGTGCCTAGTCATGTACTTCAAGGAACAGCTTTGAATGCCTGTCTGCTGAGTTTCAAAACTATTGCTGATATGGGACTGATATCAGTGATCTACGATATGAATGCTCCTCATGACATTGTAAATCAATTTCCTTAAGAATTTCAGAATGAAGTAAATGAAAGTAAACTTACACATAAATGAAGATGTTTGTCCTGTTGGTCAAATGCACAGATGAGTTGCTTTTCACTTGCAAGAAGCTGTTGAAAGGGAACTTAATTTGTTGCTTAAACATGACATAAGTGAATGCACAACTGGTCCAACACCGTGGGTTTCTCCCATTGTAATTGTGGCTAAAAGAGGCAGTGAAGGAGATATACACATATGCATTGACATGTGTCAGGCCAACAATGCAAATGAGTGGGAGAGACATCCTGGTCCACACATTGCTGATATGATAACTGAGTGGAATGTTGCAAAGTTCTTCTCTTGACTCGACCTATATAAGGGATATCACCAATTGGAACTTGAAGAAAAATCCAGGTACATTACAACCTTTTCTACGCATATTGGTTTGTTTCGCTACAAACACTTGAGTTTTGGTATATCCTCTGCTGCAGAACTTTTCCAAGACGTTGTTTGACATATCTTTAGTAAATGCATTTAACTATAGTGATGATAAATTGGTTTTTGGACCTATACAGAAAGAGCATGATAAAGCTCTCATGCTGGTATGTCGATTGCTGAATGGTGCTGGCTTAACTCTGAATGCTACCACAAGGAGATGATGAACGGAGTGCTGAACTTTTTAAGACACTGACCCCCAGTCACAGATCTGGGTTGAATCCATCATCAATCTTTAGCTCACTACACCACCCCAGTTCAGACCCAGTGAAATGCAAATCAGTATTGACCCTGTTCCCCATGAGAACAGTCCAGCCCGAACTGCCAAGCCAGGTTTTCCCTGGACCGGAAACAAGCATCCTGGGACCGATTTTAGGTTAACACCCCTCATCAGCCAGGCAAGTTTGTATCCAGTGGCAAAGTGAGCAAGGAACCCACGTCTGGGCATACCCTGCCAATGTGAGACGAACAAACCAATCAGAACTCTGAATGCTGACAAATGTGAATTCCACAAGAAGAGCTATAAATATGTGGTTATGTCTTTTCTAATGGGGATATGAGACTTGATCCAGTTAAAGTACAAGCTTTGTGTACTGCAAATTCCCCACAGACATTTCGAAGTTACGATCAGTTTTTGGAATGGCAAGTTACTTTTCTAGATACAAACAAGACTTTGTGACGGTCCATGCACCATAACGGGAACTAACTAAATATAATGTGTCTTTTTATTGGTCACAAGAATGTAAGAAGAGCTTCCAAAAGATCAAGCAAGCTATAGGCAGCGCCACTGAAATGGCTTACTTTGATCCCAAACTTCATACAGAGGTTGTAGTTGACGCTAGCCCTGTCGAGTTAGGAGCAATCTTTGCACACCCTACAATGGGCAGCCAAATACAAGGAGACATATCATGACATATGCCAGTTAAAGCCTGTCACAAAAGGAACGTGCTTAATCGCAACCTGAAAAAGAAAGTTTGGCAGTGGTTTCGACTTAAAGCCCTTTACAGTTGTGACTGATCATCAAGCACTGTTGACGATATTTGGAAATCCGAAAGCCAAAATTCCTTTTTGGATTGAACGATGGAGTTTGAGGATACAAGAATAGAACTGCACAATACTTAATTGTACAGAGAAATATCAGAAACCTGTAGATCATTTTTCAAGAGTGCCATTATATGCCCTGGTACCTCATAATAGACAGCGGAGGCTTACATCAATTTACTTGTGAAATCGAGCGCAGCAGCTGCCATGTCTTTAGAACAAATTGTCCCTGCCATGAGCCAAGTTAGTGACATGTTAAAGTTAAAAGACATTATTGCTCATCAATCGTGGACCCAGCACTCTAGACCTTTCACTAATGACAGTGAGTATTTGAAGTCCAAAAATGTAAGAAATTAACTTTCAGTGGCTCAAGAAGGTCTCATTCTGCAAGGTACATGAATTGTTATTCCAGAGAGTCTCCAACAACAACTGATCAACGTTGCCCATAGGGGACGTTGAGGATAAGTTGCCACTAAGAGAGCTCTCCGTGATCGAGATTGGTTTCCGTTTCAACGAAAGGGTCAAGAAAGAGTTGAAGACTTGCCATATATACAACTTTCTTTGTCTCAAGTTATTCAGCCCCCTTTGAACATGTCAGATTTGCCACATCATGCTTGGGAGAAAATTGCTATTGATTTCTTTGGTCCTCTTGAGAATGGACATCATCTTCTAGCTATTGTCGATGAACGCTCCTGCTTTCCATTGGTAGAAGACATTTTGTTCACTATTCATGAAAACATTATTCAAAAAGTAGATGGCATCTTTGTGACATAGATTGTACCTGCAATCCTAAAATCTGACAACGTCCCAGCTTTCACCAGTCAAGAATTCAAAGACTTTCAAATTCACCTCAATATAAAGTATCAAAAAAGCACTTCTCTTTGGCTCCAGGCCAATGGTCTCATAGAGCGATTCATGAGTACTCTAAAGAAAACTGTTCAGCGTGCTGCATTGTAGGAGCTTGGCCTCAAGTTGTTTTGAACCCTACTCTTCAAGCTTACCATTCGACCCTTCACTCACCGACAGGGGAAAGCCCTGTAACTCTCATCTTTAAAAGAACCATGACGACCAAGCTGCCCCAATGGACCAACCTTGTATCCAAGAATGAGGAAGCCATGCATGCTACAGACTTTGATCGCAAACAGAAGATGAAAATATATGCTGACAGACGTTGTCACCTTTACAAGAGGAGCTCGGTTGCTTGTTAGACAACACAGAAAATGAAAGTCTGATGCTCCTTTCAAAGCTGAACCCTTTACCATCAATAACAATAAAGGACACCTAGTGACTGCCCTGCGTCCTGGGAAGTCCCTTACGAGGGTTTCCTCTCAATGTTCGACATGTGGCCCATCACTCGCCAAATATCGATGTTAATGTAGAGACTGGATACCAACAGACTCTTGACAACTCTGTGTCTGCTGATAATTCCACCTCACCTGTGCAGATCACTGACACTTAGACTGCCAGTTCCCAGTTTCCAGTGACCCAATCAGGATGTGTGATTCAGGCGCCACAATGCTTAATTGAAGAATTGTAATTGCCTGTATATCTATGATTAGTTGTGTATTATTAATGTCTTTATTTTGTGTATTTATTTATGTATTTACTTATTTATCTATTTGAAAAAGTCATAACTTTTAATTTGACAAAGCAGGAGCTATAGTGTCTTCTAAATGAAAGAACTCTGGATCTTTTTTTGGTTCCCACTGTACACCGTAAAGCTGTGACTTAAGTTTTGGAGAGATGAGTTGAAGGCAGGCTTAGAATATTGAGCTATGACTTACACGCAGCGGACGTGTAAAATTACTCTCCATTTGTGGCGTGGTTATTGGCAATTATTGGCGAGGATGCCGCAGGAGGCTCCCTACTTTACACAGTACCCAAGGATGCTACTTGACCACCATTGCCCTCTTTGATGTTAACTGAGGACAATATAGTATTTTCTTAACCATCATACATGACCTCATATGAAGCTCTTACCATAACCTCACTATTACTAATTCTTTTGTTCTTACTTGAAATGCATCCTCTGGCAAAATACCCTTTCAACAAGTTTTGTCGACAGCTGGACAGTTTCTAGCATTACTCATACGCAAGGCTGCCACACCTCAAACACAATACACCCTCTCTCTCTTGCACACACTGCTGACCCGATTGTCATGTGACCTAAACTTGTCAACACCTATCTTAAAGACTTCCTTATCTTGTTTAACAATTTGATTCATTTCCTGTGCTGTAGCTTTCCCACTCATTTCTTTGATGCAATGTTCAGAGTGTTCATTACTCCTGGCAATTGTCAAAGCTGTTTCAAGACTTGGGTTCTCAGTTGACAACAACTTTTCCTGCATTTCCCCATTTTCTCTATTAATTGATCGCATAGGACTCCATCTTTAAGCTCCTTATAATTACATGTGAATCCCAACATATGTAATGCTACTACAAAGTCATCAATGGACTCTTCAGGCACCTGAGAACGTTGTAAGAATTTGTGACGTCCAAGACAACATTTTTCCTGAGACTGAACCACTTGCTTAACACCTTTAGCACTGAAGCATACTCCTCAATCACTGCTTCACCATCCCCATCTTCACCAGCTCCAGTACCAATGAACACAGTTTCAGTGGAAAGTGTTTTAATAACACATCTACCCTCTGCACCATGATTGTAAACTAGCAAGGCTTTTTTCTTCTTGGCCGTGAAAGTATCACCAGCTATAGATTCTAAATATGCTTCAAAACCTTCATACCAGTGTTGCCTGTTCAGTGGCAGTGTGCCAGGGACAGGAAGAAAGGGATGAGATGCGTATATTCTATTCATGTTACCACTACTAGATTGGTTTCTGCCAGTACAAAGGAACAATTAATATAGAAATATTACAACTCCAACTATGGTATATGAATCATATATGCCTCCCACACAGTTAATCGATATAATATACAAGGCTGTGCCTGTCAGCGATAGTGCAGGCTGGTAATAAATGAACAACCACTTGATGGTTCATGAACACTCAATTCTTCCCAATTCACGATTGCACTCGCAAATTCAACCTTGTGTCTTCAGACATTTGGGCTTTGTTTTTATCATGACACACCCAACCTAACACAAGATGGCTGCTGGGGAGGCTCACTCAGCCTCACACCTGACCTCAAGCCTTAAATTTCACTTGACTTCCGTACACCGCGCCTCTCAACACTGTGGCCCCCCTCAGAATGGACCGTTGGTGCCACAGAGCACACACAGCCATGAAGCACCACGGCACACCCACTCACCACCAGGAAAAGTGGATAAGCTGGAAATCAATGCTTCCTCAGGATACAAATACACGCCAATGGCAGCAGACACTGGACACTAGGGCACACGTGTTCCTCCACCGGTGGCACCACTCATTGCCACTGAAAAGAAGACGTGATTTCCAGCAGAGAAGGTAAGTTTATTTCCACGTGCACCTGTGGTTAGACAGCAACCGTCACTCCATCGAACACTCAACACAAACCCCCCCCTCCATTCCAACATTCGGAATGCATGTGACACATTCCGCCATCATACCCCACATAATGTAAGGTTGATTTGTAGAGCGCTGTGTGTCACCTGTCAGGGAATCCAAGTGGTACATTACATTATATTGTAATAGGAATGTTAATAACACACATACAAAATTAGGGTTATTTCTTTCAGTTGTGAGGATTAAGCATGTGACACTCCGGGAGGGACACACATATAACAAGTGGTGGCACACATTTGCAGAAACCAGCGCTTACCTGCAACTAGAGAAAAGCAGCAGGGAGAAAAACAATGAACTGAGCCCATACCAGGAGCGTAGCTACGAGTGGTGCCACAGGTGCAGTGGCACTAGGGCCAAGAGACTCCAGAAACCCATTAAGCCCTGATTAATGTTGTATCTAACTACCTAACAAGCAGTTAGAAAGCCATTTTCATTGCTTGCACTAGGTCCCATGGCACCCTTGCTATGCCACTGACCCATACAGGGGACTTCGCGGGTAGAGAGAATGTCCATGTGGTGCCTGGGACAAAGTCAGACTACTCACTTAGGGCCTGATTTTAAGCTAAGGCATTATACATCGCCGCTGATAACTAACAATAGCATGGAGGACGTTACTTAGCGGGTGCGATGAATATTTATTTATTTATTTAGATGTTTTGTATAGCGCTAGCTGGACCCGAGGGTATCAGAGCGCTTCACAGCAAGTACAATTATGAGTCTTATTGTCATAGACAGAATCCGCAACTTACAAACTGAAGAGCATTATAGACATAATTACAATACAGATCTTGTGGTCGAACAAGAGGGTCGAGGCTGAGGGGTTTCATAAAGAGGAGTTAGTTTGCTGATAGCGAGTGGGGTGTTTATCAAACAAGACGAGGTACGGCGGGAAATCCCGGCGATTTTGGTTCTAAGACAACTGTTTTAGCCCACATCTAGGTTATGGTGCGGTGTTGAACTCTTTCCGGAGTATCTTGTGTTCTTCTCATTGCGTCCGAGAGCGCTCTAGGAAGAGGGCTTTGAGTAGGATCTTGAATTTCGGGAAAGAGTTGGTCATTCTGATGTGGGGGAGATGGAGTTCCAGATCTTAGGTGCATTTCCCGCAAACAATTTAGTTGTGGTTTTGTGTTTCCGAGATTCCAGTGGAATAAGTAGTAGCGTGTTGGAACTTCTGAGATTCCTGGACTGGCTAGCCCTTTAGAGTTTGGCGGCCAGGTATTCTGGTTTGCCTGTTTGAAGGGCTTTGTGCGTGAGGCAGGCTGTTCGGAAGCTGGCTCGTTGTTCAATTGTGAGCCACTTAAGTTCCTTGAGTGCAGGAGAGATGTGGTCGAATTTCTTAATTCCTGTGACCATTCTTGCTGCGGCATTGAAGGTAGTTATCAGGGGACCTAGGTGAGATTTTGCTGTCCCGGTCAGGGTTGCGATTCCATAGTCAATTCTGGAGAGCACCAGTGCCTGGGTGGGCTGTTGAAGGTCTTTCGGGGGAAGGAAGGGTTTTATTTTGTATAGAAGTTTCACATTGAGAAACGCACTTTTGGCGGATCTTGAGATGTGTTTTTTCATGTCCAGTTTGGGGTCTAGGGTGATGCCTAGAGATTTCACCGAGTCCGTTGGCGTGAGGGCGCCAATGAGGGAGTCAATGGCTTTGAGCCATTCTTCGATTTGGGGGTTTTCGTCTTTGTTAGAGATGAGGAGAACTTCTGTTTGCTCTTGATTGACTTTGAGGTGGTTCAATGTGAGCCATTGTTGGACCTCTTTGAGCGTGACATTTAGTCTGTGTATGTCATCAATGGAGGTGGTTTCCAGATAAAGCTGTGTGTCATCCGCATAGAGGTGGAAGGGGATGTTGGAATTCCTGAGTAGAGTGGTGAGGGGTTCCATGTAGATGTTGAAAAGCTGGGGAGAGAGTACTGACCCTTGTGGAACTCCTCTGTTGACGGGAAAGGGGTCGGATTCAACGTTTTTAATTTTTATTCTTTGCAAGCGGTTGTGTAGAAAGGAGGAGAACCAGTTTAGGACCGTCATTTCAATGCCTGCTCTTTCGTGGAGGACATTGAGGAGCAGGGTGTGATCAACTGTATCAAAAGCGGCTGATAAGTCTAGGAGAATGAGAAGGCAGCATTGGTCTGAGTCGAGTGACTTATGTAGATCGTCTATGACATTTAGGTTTACGGTTTCAATGCTGCATCCCTTTCTGAATCCCGATTGGTGTGGGTCTAGGAGCTTGATGTTCTCCAAGTGTTGGGTTAGCTGTGGACAACCATCTTTCCAGAATTTTGGATAAAAGAGGTAGGTTTGATACACGTCTAAAGTTGTTCATATCCTCCTTGTCTAGCCCTGGTTTTTTAGTAGTTACGTGACTTGGTCTACTTTGAGGCAGTCTGGAATGATTTCCGAGCTCAGTGAGCTATTGAAGATCTTGCACTAAATTGGGGCTAGGATAAGCTTCAGGTCTTTAGCCAGGCTCGTGGGAAGCTGATCTAGTGAGTGGGATGAAGGTTTGGCGTTGGCAATCCGATTGACTATCTCTGCTTCCTGTACGGGGGTGAAGGAGGACTAGTGATTAGGTGTGTTCACTGGGGTGCTGTCCTTAATTGCTGGCGTCTTGATCTCCGTTTGAGGGGAGGGATTTGTGCTGAGAGAGAGATCGATCTTGGCGATTTTTTCGTTGAAAAAGCTGGCAAAGTTGTCGCATTGTTCTTTGGATGCCACTATATCGGATGTCAGCGGTTTGGATGTTTGGCTCCTAATGATATTAAAGAGTATACTTTGGGGCGTTTTTTTGCGTTGTCTACAGCGGAGCAGAAGAAAGTTGTCTTTTTATTCCCGATGTGCTTATTGTAGTTTCTGCGTGCTGCCTTGAAGTGATCACGGTGGAGGGAGGAGGGATTGTTCCTCCAGATTGTTTCTAAGGTTCTAAGATGTCTTCTTTCATCATTGATTTTGGTGGTGAACCAAGACCTGGAGGGGGTGCTTCTGGTTTTTTTTAGTTTCATGAGCGCCAGGAGGTCCAAGGTGAGCGTCATGTTGGAGTGGTAGAGAGAGGTGAGTTTGGTGGTTGAGAGGTGCTCCGTCGTGCTAGGGAGGAGCGTGCTTCGCCCTTCTCCTAGGTTGGCCTGAGGGACTTGAGCTGTGTTCCTGACCCATTTGGGAGGAGCTTGTTTAGGGGGTTGAGATAGGGTCGGTTGGTTGATATGAAAAAGAATAATTTGGTTGTCTGGCCAGTCCACGGGTAATTATGTAAATGTAAATGTGTTGTATTTGTAAAGCGCACGGCTGCCCACGCGACGGGGCATCCTGGCGCTGCACTCATACCGCTGTGGAGCCCTTCCTGGCTTTTCCATGTGAAATGTCCACTCTTGGGCACCCCCAAGGTGAAGCCAGGCATCCAAGTGCTGCTGGGGCCGTTGTGGAGATTAAGCAAGCTATTGCCCAGAGTCACAGAGTGGGACCCATGATTAGACTAGGCACCGAGGCGAGAATTATCAGGTCCGGGGAGATTGAGTCCAAGAGCCTACGAGGCGGGAATTGAATCCTGGTCCCGGGCCAGACCTCTGCATCAGGGTCTGCCGCTCTAACCATTGAGCCACGCTTCTCCACAAATTGAATTATATATTCAATAGTGATTGTGTTTCTATCCGAAATGATTGCGTCATGGATCGCTCCTCTGTGGTGTTTTTCTTCTGAGCACTGTTGGATCAGATCGTTTTCTAGCAGGAGGCTGTTAAGAGATTGAATGAGCATTTTTTTTGTTTCATTCCATCTTATGTTGAGGTCACCCAGAATTATGCTGCTGGCATTGCTGAGTGCGCATTGGGTGATCAGGTCAGAGAGCTGCTCTTCGAATTCGTTGGAGTTACCTGAAGGGTGGTACAGGAGATATCACCTATTATGAGTTCATGGGGAATAACATGCAGATTTTGGTGTTGCATGATACTGTAAATATCATAGGTTTTCCCCTGTTAAACCTGCCACAATTTAAAGAAGTTGAACTTAATAATTATCAAATGCATTAAATACCTTCAAACGCGTAATTCTGACCCATGTCTATTAGAAGTTTAAGTATGGTTTGGAATATTATGAGGAGCTCATGTTCAGGCCCATGGTAGGGAGTAATTCAGGGTCGCATAGGATTTTTAACATACCATTTCTATTCAAGTTCTGTGTCAAGGAGGACAGCATGAGTAAAAGAATGAAAAGAACAGAGCTCGTAATCGCTTGGCAACATTAGGCCTGAATTGGAGATTGAAATACAGTAGCTGCTCTGTCAGGACATCGGGTGAAATACTTTGTCATCCTGATGGAATATATCACTTCATTACGGCTATGGAATAAAATATTCCACCGGTTTTATGAAGTAACAGTATTCCAAATTTAGATTGGCAGGAACTGGCGTGACAGCGTTTTATGTCAATGTATTAAAAGTTTGATGGGTGGCTCTGTCAACATGGCATATCGTCTGTCAAACTATTAACATGTTTTTGTATTTCAAAAATAAAATCCCAAAGTTGGATTTGTTTTTGAAAATACAAAAACTAAAGACCCTCACACCATAAGAGTGGTCTCCCATGATGGGGGTGGGGGTAAATTTGCAGTTTCAACTGCCCCATACTGCCCGATTTTACCCGGTGGTGACAAACATTGAAAAATGGGCATTCATCTGCCCCGTATAAATCGGTGGGTGGTCGAATGGCCAAACCTGTAAAGGTCCTCCTGCATCAGGTGTTCAGAGAAGAATTTCAGCAATGAAAATGGACTAGTATCACTCGCTGATGTACTTAATGCCCCGCATCTGTAAATCAGGTGGATGGACCATTAGTTTGGGGAAAAGGATACCTCATTGCTGTTGCAACGGAGAACCCTCTCCGTCAAACTCTAACTTAGCCCCATTGAATTTTCGTCAGTTTCCTTCACTCAGCACTTGTGTCTTATCAACTTTGGTTTGTTTTTCCATTTAGGTTGACTTCTCATTTGGCAGTTTTAATTGTGTGGCTACTTTTTACCAGAGTTCTCTTTCAGTCCGTACCCAGACTCCAGGAGTGACTTTCAGAGAATTTGTCAATGTCTTCCTCTGGTGTCTACTGGCCAATTAAATCGGCTGTAATGTGGCCTGCTGTGGAACCCATACTGCAAAATTTGCTGTTACCTAGTTTATTTGAGGGTTTACCTAGCAGCAATAGCTTTGGAGAAATCATCCATTCATGTTGATGTGAACACCATGTCTGAATTTGTCTCAAACCTAAGAACATAAGCCTTGGCTAAGCCAATAGGTCTGCTGCCATCCGCCAGCCTTTTGGCTATTCTTGTTTTGTTTTGTTACGGCTTTTGCAAAAAACATTGTTGTTTGGAAAGCTGCTAGGCATTTGTCAATCTAAAAATATATATATATTTTGACAAAAGGTAAAAATGTTGGGTCTCAAAAAAGCACACAATACCATAGTACTCCTTGGCACTGAAGGGTACTACTTTGTGTGTGTATGTGAAAGGTCAGCATGCTGTAACTCATAGGGAAGTCAACCAAAAGCTAAAGTGGGTTGGCACTTCACCCTTTAATGCGTTCTCGAGAAGGTGGAGAAATATGTGAATGACACAACCACAGACAAACAGATGAAGTGTGCTATACCCTTTAAATAACTAAGTCTTGTGCATACGTTTAGTAAAATTAAATGGGTTTCGCTAACACGGACCTAAAAAAAAGCCAATTGTTCTGCCAATGGCTACCAGCCTCTTGTCTTTAAGAAAGAAAGAAGACAAGAAAGAAGGAGGAAAAGAAGGAAAGAATGATAAAGAAAGGAAGGATGGATAAAAGGAAGAAAGGAGGCAAGGAAGAAGAAAGGAACAAAAGACAGAAATGATGAAAAGAAAGAAAAAAGGAATGAAAGCAAGAAAGAAAGGGAAAAAGAGAGAAAGAATGAAATAGAAAGAAAGAAAGAAAAAAGTGTGTGAAAGAAAAAAGAAAGTGAACGGCTGCATAAAAGCAAGAAAGAAGGTAAGAGACAAGGAAGGAAAGAATGAAAGAAAGCAAGAAAGAGGAAAAAATGAATGAAAGAAAGAACAAAGAAAATCAAGAAAGATGAAGAGAAAGAAAGAAAGAAAGAGAAATCAAGAGAAAAGGAAAGTAGAAAGAAAAGAATGAAAGAAACAAGGAAAAAAATAAGGAATGAATGAAGCAAGGAAAGCAAGAAGGAACGAAAGAAGGACTGAACAAATGAAAGAAAAATGGAAAGAAGGAATGAAAGAATTAAAATGAAGGAATGAAAAAGAAAAAGAAAGAAAGGAAGGAAGATAGAAAGGTAGGAAAGAAGTACATAAAAAGTATTATGAGTGCTGCAAATTAAACAAAATAAAAGTTGTTTTCTTCCTGTGCAAAGTTTATTGAATAATCATTAGTAACATTGAGCACAAAAGAAAGAAGAAGAGAAGGAATGAAAGAAAGAAAGAGAAAATCAAGAAAGAAGATAGAAAAGAATGAAAGAACACAGGAAAGAATGAGGGAATAAAAAATGAATGAAGCAAGGAAAGCAAGAAAAAAGGAAAGAAGGAATGAAAGGATGAAAATAAAGGAATGAAAAAGAAAGGAAGCAACGATTCTTCATTAAGCTTTGCCCAGGAAGAAAAGCAACTTTTATTGTGTTTAATTTGCAGCAGTTGTAACACATTTCATGTCCTTCTTTGGACATAAAACGTGTTACAACTGCTGCAAATTAAACACAATAAAAGTTGCTTTTCTTCCTGGGCAAAGTTTAATGAAGAATCGTTGGTAAAATTGAGCCCAAAATAAATGTGTTTTTGAAGAATTGTCTACTATTGGATTCACATGTATAATATTGAAGCTTTCGACAGTTTAATACAGAACAGTTTCAAATTGATGTAATTTGTTATGCTGTGAAAACAGTTCGATAAAGGCTACTCCAAAAGGAATTTACAACAGCTTTGGCCAGAGACAGATACTCATAAAGTGTGGAATGTGACATGCGACATTACTTGGTTCACTGGTATAAAGTGTCCAGGTGTCATATCAGACTCTAAACACAAAGGTAACATCAAAGTAATAAATCAGAACCAAAAACATTGGGACGGAAGGGAATTCGCTTGTGTGGGGATTTTCTCCTTGTGAAAGAGCAAAATGCCGTCACTCAAAGTGAAGTTGTCCAATGACTGATGTGGGCTGACTCCCTGCCCCTGTGTATGCTGTAGTGGGTGGAAGCTAAATGTGAATGACACATGAACAGACCAATGGATGAAGAGAGCTGTCTGAAAGCCCCTTTAAATAAGTATATTGTACATGTATGTTTAAAAAAGTCAAAAGGTCTTGGTAAGTCCAGACCTAAAGTATATGTGGCATCTTTCCATTTCCTTGATTTCTTCTTCTCTCTCCCGAATCTGTCCTATTATATTACATTTATGCATCACTTGGCTGGAGTGGTTTGGGTTTTGGCTGCTTTTCAGTTGAATTTAGCCACAAGTACAGGCAGTTACTGTTCCACCATGCTTCACTAAGTGGAAAATAGACAGGTATGCTGACTGAGTATTTACTCTACTATGTTATTTTCACAAAACTATGGGAAATAGAGTGTACAAAAACATTAACGCAATAGCCTAAAAATAAAATACTTAGAAAGGGACAGGATTATTTAATTTCAAATCGGTCAGAGCTGGGAATGGAAGCATCTGAGTGAGCAAGTGTTGCAATAGAGCGTGAAATGGAATGGAAGGAAATACAAAGATGGCGGTACAACTATGAACATTAAACAAGTAAAACAGTTATTGCATAGAAGTAAACACTTATTATTAAAAGGCAAGCCTAACTTTGAAGGGAAGTCAGCAAAAATAGCATTTTAAACTGTCACATCACTGTGATGAGTATAAAGAACACAAAAGCATATTTTTCAGTAGTCACAACAATAAATTTCATGAAGGGAAAATTGATAGTTAAAATACCATAATGTCAAACATGAAAACAAACAAGCAGTAGCTAATAGGAATCCCTGTTAAAACCACAATATTAGAATGTGCAGTTCCCAGAGTGACATTCGGAATATAGAGTTTCAAGAAAAGGAAAGCAGTATCCATTTTAGAAGCTTCACAAACAAGGAAAAATCTCCAAGAGTCTACAAAAGCTAGGAACAAAGGGATGTATTTCAGAGCAACGAATGGCTTTACAATGCTGTTTTTACAACGAAAATGGCAGTATACCGAAAGTCTTTTACATTAAATTGTTTTACAATTGATATGCCTTTTACAAGGATGCCTTTACCATAAAAATGTAAGTATTTTACAAGCAAGTGCAAACCCTTTTTTAAATATATTTATTAGACATATAAATGTATGTATATGTATTTATACGTAAAATGGGTTGATACTTGTAAAATACGTACATTTTTGTGCTAATGGCATATGCATGGTTGAAAAGTTACAGGTAGGATTAAACTATATATCCGCAACACAAGGCGTCATCATCCTTTGTTTGAGAGGACGACCCAGCCGCCGCTGAGCAGCCCGCCCGCACCAGACTTTCCCGCCGCTGCCTCCCTGCGGCCCCGCCCCCCACCAGCCCATTGGCCGCCACCCAGCTGACCCTCCCTCCCGGCTACCTTATTAAGGAGACCTCTCCTTCACCTCGGGAGCGACCACTGTGCCTTACCCAGGCCTGGTCGCCCCCACGCTCCTCCTGCTGCCTGCTTTGCTCCTGTGCCCGCCTGCCTGCCTGCTGATTGCTCGCTAGGGCGACCCAGCCGCCGCTGAGCCGCCCGCCCGCACCAGACTTTCCCGCCACTGCCTTCTTGCGGCCCCGCCCCCCACCAGCCCATTGGCCGCCACCCAGCTGACCCTCCCTCCCGGCTACTTTCTTATGTCGCCCCCACGCACGCGCAGCGTTGACGCGCAGCGGGCGCGCCGACTGTGCGCCAAAGGCAAGCCCATCTGCGCCCGTCCGCGCCTGGACCGCGCCCAGTGCCAGGACCCCTGGCCCCCGCCAATGCGAGACCACCCACCAGACCTACAATGCCGCCGCCCTCAACGCACTCATTGCCGTCCGGAACACCGCCTGCTGCCGGGCCACCCCGAGACGCATCCACAGACCCTTCACCTGCAAGGCCTGCAAGTTCAGCTGCCTCCGAACCTGCACCGCACCCACCAAGCCAAGCACCAGCAAGACCCACCTCAAGTGCATCCTGCTCAACACCCGCTCCATCCACAGACACGCCATCGAACTCTGGAACCTGCTCGACACAACTTCACCAGACGTCGCCTTCCTCACGGAAACCTGGATGAACGCCTCCTCTGCACCCGACATCGCCATCACCATCCCAGACGGATACAAGATCACCCGGAGGGACCGCATCAACCAGACCGGAGGAGGCATCGCCATCGTACACAAGAACACCATCCGCATCACGACCGACTCCAACGACACCTTCTCCGCCGCAGAGCACCTCCACTTCCAGATCCACGCCGACCCAAAGACGACGCTCAGAGGCACCCTCGTCTACAGACCCCCGGGACCACGCACACAATTTAGCGACGACATCACGGACTTCATCAGCCCGCACGCCCTCCCCTCCGCTGACTACATCCTCCTAGGGGACCTCAACTTCCACCTGGAGAACAACAAGGACCGCAACACCGCCACCCTGCTGGACAACCTCGCCAACCTCGGACTCAAGCAACTGGTCAACACCCACACCCACTACGCCGGCCACACGCTTGATCCCGTCTTCTCCTCCAGCAAGCACATCACCTTCAGCCACGCCACCGGACTCCACTGGACCGACCACAGCTGCGTCCACTTCAGCTTCAGAAGAACCACGACCCGCCACTACCCGCAACAGGTTCCTCACAGGAGGTGGAGCAAGATCACCGCCGAGCAGCTCACCACCTCCCTCAGCCAGAACCCACCCGCCAGCACAACGGACCCCAACGAAGCAGTCCACAACTTCACGCAGTGGCTGACCGCCTGTGCCGACGACCTCGCGCCACTAAAGAAACCTCCCAGCAGATCCAGAAGCAAGAAGGCCTCCTGGTTCACCGACGAACTCAAGGACTCCAACAAGAACTGCCGCACCCTTGAGAAAGCCTGGCTCCGCGACCAAACCACAGACAACATGACCGCCCTCAAACACGCCACCCGCAAGCACCACCAGCTTATCCGCACCACCAAGAAGAAATCTCTGAAGGAACGACTGGACAACAACTCCCACGACAGCAAGGAACTCTTCAACATCGTCAAGGAGTTCTCCAACCCCAGCACCGGCAACAACGATATCACTCCTTCACAATATCTCTGCGACTCTCTCGCCTCGTTCTTCCACCGCAAGATCGCCGACATCCACAACAGCTTCGACGCACCATCCACGCACCCTACCGTCGAACCAACGCCCCCCCCCCCCCGCCACCCTCTGCACCTGGACCACGGTGACCACCGAAGACACAGCCCGCACGATGAGCACCATCCACTCCGAATCTCCAACTGACCCCTGCCCCCACCACGTCTTCAACAAGGCCGAATCCACCATCGCACCCCAACTCCGGAACATCATCAACATCTCCTTCAACACCGCCACCTTCCCGGAGAGCTGGAAGCATGCCGAGCTCAGCGCCCTACTGAAGAAACCAACAGCGGACCTCACCGACCTCAAGAACTTCCGCCCCATCTCGCTCCTCCCTTTTCCTGCCAAAGTCGTCAAGAAGACCGTCAACAGACAGCTTGCCGCCTTCCTCGAGACGAACGGATCCCTCAACCCCTCGCAGTCCGGTTTCAGAGTTAACCACAGCACCGAGACCGCCTTCATCGCAGCCACCGACGACATCCGAACCCTGCTCGACAACGGGGAAACAGCGGCACTCATCCTCCTGGACCTTTCTGCAGCGTTCGACACTGTCTGCCACCGCACCCTAGTTCAACGCCTAAGCAACATCGGTATCCAAGAGAAGGCGCTGGAGCGGATCACCTCATTCCTGGCCGGAAGAACACAGAGAGTCCGCCTCCCCCGTTTCGATCCGAGGCCACCGAAGTCATCTGCGGCGTCCCGCAAGGTTCCTCACTCAGCCCCACCCTCTTCAACGTCTACATGAGACCTCTTGCAGCCATCGCACGCCAGCACAAACTCAACATCATCTCCTATGCCGATGACACACAGCTGATCCTCTCCCTCACCAGAGACCCCGACACCGCCAGAACTAGCCTACACGAAGGGATGAAAGACGTCCCCGAATAGATAAAGAACAGCCGCCTGAAACTGAACTCAGACAAGACGGAAGTCCTCATCCTGGGACAATCGCCCTCCACCTGGGATGACTTCTGGTGGCCCCCCGCCCTGGGCACCTCTCCCAAGCCAACAGACCACGCACGTAACCTGGGCTTCATCCTGGACTCCTCCCTCTCAATGACCAGACAAGTCAACGCCGTCTCCTCATCATGCTTCAACACCCTACGCATGCTCCGCAAGATCTTCCACTGGATCCCGACCGAAACCAGGAAGACGGTCACCCAAGCACTCGTCACCAGCCGACTGGACTACGGAAACACCCTCTACGCCGGAACCTCAGCCAAGCTACAGAAAAGACTCCAACGCATCCAGAACGCCTCCGCCCGACCCATCCTGGACATCCCCCGACACAGCCACATCTCCGGCCACCTGAGGGACCTGCACTGGCTCCCCGTCAGCAAGAGGATCACGTTCAGGCTCCTCACCCACGCACACAAGTCTCTCCACGACCTGGGCCCCAAGTACCTCAACGACCGCCTGACCTTCTACACGCCCACCCGTCAGCTACGTTCTACAAGCCTCGCCCTCGCCGCCGTACCACGCATCCGAAGAGGCAACGCCGGAGGCAGATCCTTCTCCTACCTGGCAGCCAAGACATGGAACTCCCTCCGCATCCACCTTCGGCTGACCCAGGACCATCTCTCCTTCAGGAGACAACTCAAGACCTGGCTGTTCGAGCAATAGCAGACCCCTTCCCCCTAGCGCCTTGAGACCCGTCCGGGTGAGTAGTGCGCTATACAAATGGTATGATTGATTGATTGATTGATTGTGGATTGTACGGGAGCTACTCCTGTGAGGTCCAAGAAGGCGATGCGACTCTTGTTGGGAAGGCAGGAGAAAGCGCAAATGTATATATATGTATATGTATATATATCCACAAAAGTCCACAACGTATGGGCGCTCTCAGTAACAGACGGACGCTGCAACCATAAAGCATACACAAGGTGTTTATTTTAGCCAAATAGTATTGTGATAAACTGCCCCACATAGGAGTCACACATGTTGACATTTGACCCGTGATCCACTGCAGCCCGTCTAGGTGGCTGATGACTAATGGAAAACAACCTGCTTTCAGGAAAAAGTGTCATAATGCATGTGAAATATATACAGGCACAAAAACTTTATCAATCAGTGTTAGTGTTTGGAGCATGTACTGATACTGAATCGCAAGGTGCGAGTAAACAAACGGCTCCATTAGAATTGAGAATTACAATAAGGTGAAATACCTTAAACAAGTGTCACATGTAATTCCACACAGACCCATAGCCAGCTCGGAACTCAAATTGGTACCGTACGTGCCACAAATACGTACACAACTGAAGGCAAATAGAAGGCTAACACTGGTGTCCTGATGTCTCTACACTATGTACATTTTACACAAACTATATCGGTCTATGTCGGTCAAATTCCAACAAAGTTCTGGGAAAGGCAAGTGCCTGGCAGACAAAATCGAATGTCCCACAGTATATCAGTGTATATGATTGATAACATTTTGTGTCTGTATATATTTCACATGCATTATGACACTTTTGCCTTATTTTCCATTAGTCATCAACCACCTACACTCTTGGCACTGACATACGCCACTTACTCGGGCTGCAGCAGATCATGGGTCAACACATGTGACTCCTATGTGGGGCAGTTTATCACAATACTATTTGGCAATTACAAGATGGCCGCCATTCGACTTGTGCTATGTAATTGAATAACAATGTCCTTTCTTTATGTTCATGCCATGCCGTAATGCTTTATCAGTTGCCTGGTGAATGTGCACATTTCACGTGATCAAGGCTTCGCAGTAAACTGAAACGCGTTGCGGAATAAACACCTTGTGGATACTTTGTGGTTGTGGAGTCCGTCTGTTACTGAGAGCATACATACTTTGTGGACTTTTGTGGATTTAAATTACCTCATGGGTCCCCGGCAGTCGGAAGGAGCAAAGTGATTTGTGAATATATATCTATATATATATATATATAAATATATAAATATATATATATATATATATATATATATATTACCTACTGGCGGTCGCCAGTAGGTAGTTATAGTTAGGATCGATTTCCATAGGGAAATCGCAACATTCTATTTGGAATAACTTTGGCGCCGGTTGAGGAATCAGCCTGAATTTTTCAGCAACTTTGCCTCGCGGCGCCCTTCTCCTTCCCTGAAAGTTTGGGGGGGATTCGTCAAGTGGGGGCCGAGATAAAAGGGGGGTCCCAAAACATGTTTTCCCCATGTTAATTTCCATAGGGCGGTCTGTCGCACTTTTAGCTCGAACGGCTGAATGGATTTTCACCAAACTTGGCCAAATTGTAGGGACTGGTAGCCCGATGTGCCTTTGCTATGTCTCAAGATATGTGCTCCAGAGGATTTAGAATAATTTAGGTTCAAAAACATTTATATATCTGTAAGCGCGCCCCAGTGCGCATACCGGGGAGCGCTCCGGGCACGCCACGCGACCTGCGCACGGGAAGCTGATTGGCTCTCGGGTGTCTGTAAACATTCGAAACAGTCCGCAGCGGCCGCCATCTTGTGTCTCGGTAGGATCGAGACACAAGAGGTGGTAAAAACAAAAGGGAAAATAATGAAAAGGGGGCAGGGTAGACCCCCCCTGGCCCCCTAGGTTTGATGTGGGGGCCATAAAAGGGTCCCTCGGGTAAAAAAAAAAAATTTACATTTTTTTTCGATTTTCGCGGGGGGAGCGCCCGTTACGCGCACCGGGGAGCGTACCGGGGAGCGTACTTTGGTGAAAAATAGTGAAAATAATAGTGTAAAATAATCATTTTGAGTGATTACAGGTAGGGTAGCCCTGAAAAGAGCTTTTGGGTTCTGTGGCTGTTTTAGGTACCTACAAGTACGTCCCACACACACCCACACGCACACAACCCTACACCCCCACAGTCACACACTCCCCACACACACCTTACACACGCACACCTCCACCCACACCCAAACACCCCACAGCCCTACACCGACACCTTATACATCCACACCCACAACCACACATCCCACACACCCAGACACACACACACACACCTCACCCCCCCAACACACACACACACGCACACACAGATACCTCACAGACACACCTCACACACCTCCCCCCACACACACACGCACACCTCACAGACACATCCACACATCCCACACATACACACACATCCTATACACATACTCCCCACACCCACACACACCCCAAACACACCTCACACACCCACACTTCCACCTACACTGAAACACCCCACACACCCACACCCACACACACACTTTACACACCCACATCCCCACCCACACCCACATACCCCACACAGATATACACCTCATCCCCCCCAAAAACACACACACACACATACACACCTCACAGACACACCCCGCACATCCCCCACACACACCTCCCCCACCCCCACACATGGGGAAAACTCAGTGAAACACTAAAATAATAATTTAAAGTGCTTAGAGGTAGGGTATCTCTGAATAGAGTTGTTGTGTTGTGTGGGTGATTTAAGTACCAACATGTAGGTACCAATGCAGAGTCTTAAATTCAATGTACACCGTTTACTCTGTAGATAATTTGCATGCTGTTATAGAAGTTATTGTGGTATATGGAATGCATACCATAGTCTGTCAGGAAAACATAAAGAACATGGAGGCAGGAGATGAAAAAGAGATGTCAAATACACTTTGGAGATAATATAGTGGGAGAAAGGAAGTATCTATGAGCAAAATTACTATGTAAAACAAGGAGCCTAGGTGGTGAGGATTGTATCTAAGTGTGCAGTGTAGGAAGCAAAATACAATTCCTCTATGCAAACAAACTCAATATGCTTCCTACACTGATTTAAAACACAGCTAACATCATTGTAAAGAGTCAAATTGACACCTGCGTCTAAGAATGCAGACAGGTATATGCTTCATGAAGCCTAGTCCACTACACTCTTAGACACAAGCTTCACCACCTACGCTCCCCAGGAAAACCCAAACAAGTACCTTTTTGCTCCATATTTAAAAATTGATGCATGTAGGTAGATGCGTCACTTTTTAAACCTCTGCGCCTCATTATAATCAAAAATGTAAAAACCATTCATTTTCTCCAAAATCGTTTTTGACATCACATTTAGGAAACACAGCACAGATCCTATTTACAATCATCTGCCTCACAGCAGGGATAAGACTGAGGCAAAATCTTGCACCTGCCTCACAACAGGAATAAGACTGAGGCAAACGCTTTCTCATGGAGCTTCACAATTGTATAAAATACAATTCTATATAACTATATAACTCAATACTTTCTCGGGAAGCATAGGTGGTGAAGCCTGTGTATAAGAGTGCAGTGGACTTAGACATAGGTCTGATCTTCTTTGTACTTTTGGACAGAGCTGTCTTCCACTATACTCTTCAATATATGCCTCACCTTTTGTGCACCCCTGGAGAATCCTCACCTGATCTGTAACCCTGTATAGATCGTTTGCTTTTTGTCATTGCTTTGTTGTTTGGTCTATAATGTGCTACTTTTTTCTTTAACACAGATTGAAATCGTTATTTGAAGAGTAAGCAAAGATGCCCACAAAGGAAAGGACAAAGAAACAACGTAACCGGGAAAAATCAAAAACAGCAACGGAATTACATCATTCTTCCACAACAAATACTTCAAAAAACAGGAACAAAGCTCCTGGTAAGACAACTAAGTCTTTTTTACGTAACATATGTACATCCCAAAAAAATTATGGACACCATGTAGAAAAAGAAAATGAGAGAGTAAAATTGAAAAGGAAGGAGAGAACTTCAAAGAATCCTAAAACTGGAGCAGGAGAGAATAATATGTATAGGAATAGAAGGCAGAATCAGTTTAGAGACATTCATAGATGAATGTTTCGCAATAGAGTGGTTTTAAATTTGTTAAAAAAACATTAGGAAAGGTAAACAGAGAGCTGCTTTTTATAAGAAAAAGAAAAGTGTAGAGAAGATTGTTGATCAGGCTTTTGAAGTTAAGAAAAAATTATTTATTTTAATAATCAATAGAATTAGGACACTTAACAAGACAATTGATGTTTTCAAATCAAACAGTAGATGGAAAAGAGTAATTAATCGGACTAATTTTTGTAAATTTTTTCTGGAGAATGGATGCACAGTTCAAGTTGTGAGCCATTTTTTAATGAGGAGAGTTACCTCCAGGAGAATGATTTAGTGCATGCAGTTGACACCAGTGGTCGAGCGTATGAAGTGAAAGACAGTTGTCCGATTGAAAAAGAGAAACTTGTGCCTAGAGAACCAGAAGAGGTGTTATCTGATGGAGTTTTAGGGAGACGTACTAAGGGTCCAGTGTACACTTGGAAGTGTAGTAGTATTTGTAGTGTGCGACAGGAATCAATTGATTTGTTTTGTAATTTCTTACCTACATATAGTAAAAAAAGTATAAAGCAGAAAGTGAAGTTGTTGCAAGACTTAGATCCTTGCAGAGTGAGAGGAATCACAGGTTTGCAAGGCCATTCACTGGCTTGTCTTTCTAGAAAAGTCTGTCAAAGTGTTTTTCATCATTTTAGGATGTTAGCAGTGCATCATACCAAAATGAGGAAATTAGTGAGAATGTTGTATTATGCAAAAAGTCCAGCACTTAAGCTTAAACAATTAAACAGTGCTCTTTTGCATGGAACAGAATTAGATGTGAAGAAGATTTGTGAAGAAATTGAGATTTGTTATTTTCGTGAAAAAGAGGACAGTGTAGAAATTGAGACAGCAATTCAAGGTAATGTGGAAGACAATGTACAGATTTTAAATACAGAAAAGTTTGAGAAGGAAATTACCAGGTTTAAGGTGAAATCAAGTGAAAGGCCGAATTTTACTTGTGTGTGTTGTCGACGGACTCATTATAAGATTCAGACTAGGTTAGTTGATTTATATGCAAAAAGTGAAAAGATGGATAATTATGAGTGGAAAGATTTAGCAACTTATTTGTGGGTGGAGAATTCTTTTGATTTGAGTTCTGATCAGCGTATTTGTAAATATTGTTATGATAAATTAAATCAAAACAGAATGCCTGCTAGAGCTGTTCATAATAATCTGGAGTTGGTAGACATTCCCCGTGAATTGATAGATTTAAATACATATGAGTCTATTTTGATTCAATGTGTCCATCCTTTTCAGGCAATTGTTCGCATGGAGCCTAAGATAGGGAAATTGCCTCCTACAGATTTGCAGAGAGGATTAAAGGGAAGAGTTGTTTATTTGCCCCTAGATTTGAAAAAAAATATTGATACAATTGGTATAGAAAAAGTCGAAGAGGAACCTTTAGTTATTCTAGTTAATGGGGTTCCAACAAAGAGTAAAAAAATCTGGCAAGATTTAGTGGATGTTAGGAAAGTCAAAAAGGCAATGTTGTATTTAGTCAAAAACAATGAGTACTACAAAGATGTATATGTTGCAGCAGAGGAAACAGCTGCAGATGAAGACAGTGATTGTTCAGGCGGCCAAATTGAAAACGTTGATGTGTCTAGAAGTGAAGAAATATATGAACATTATACTGTTCATCCTTTGCATTCCAAAGAAGTAATGGGGAATGCAATTGAATTGTTTCAAATGAAAACAGCAAAAGGAAGTCCCATTAGTGTATGGGAAGAAAGTTTGGAAGCTCGTTGTTTTCCACAGCTATTTCCAACAGGTCGAGGTGGACGATATGACGATCGACCACTTCAAATTCCTGCATCTGAATATCGAACTGTAAGATTATATGCTGAAGATGCAAGGTTTCGTCAATGCATTCCCTATTTGTTTCATCTACTGTATGAAAGTGACTTGTCTGGGCTTTCTTATGCAGTAAACCATATTCTGAAAAGTGGAGCACATCTACAAAATGTTTTGGCGAGGGACTTTATTGAGAAAGTGAATCTGCAAGATAATATTTTAGAATCTCATCTAATCAATCTCATGGCATGTCAGCGTGGTACAAATGAGTATTGGTACCGTCGCCATGGGGAATTGAAATGTATGCTAAGAAACTTAGGAACTCCTACATGGTTCCTCACTCTTAGCTGTGCCGAGTATGCATGGGAGGACTTACTTCAATTTCTTCGAGAGGCCAATGCTAATATACAAAATATAAAATTCAAAACACCTGGAGAACTGTGTTCTTTGGATCCAGTGAATGTATGCAGATATTTCAATCATAGATTTGAAGCTATGATGTCTTTTATTACCAATAAAAAAAATCCTCCCCTTGGAGAGGTTTTGGATTTCTTTTGGAGAAAGGAGTATCAAGCGAGAGGTGCTCCTCACATACATATGTTATTATGGATTAAAGATGCACCCAAGTTTGGAACAGATTCAGATGAGACAGTGATGAGCTTCATTGAAAAGTATTCAACATGTGCTGTTCCGAAAACTACCGAAGAAAACAATTTAAGGCAACAAGTTTTACGCTTTCAATCCCATCGTTGTGGAAAGTCCTGTCGTCGAAAATTCAGAAACAAGGACAAGTTCTACACAAAATGTCGTTTCGCTTTTCCACGACCAGTGATTTCTAAAGGAAGAGTAAATAATTTAATGTCTTCTCTGTGACATACTGTGACGAGAAAATCACCAAAAAATACATACAATTTAAAAAGAAACGCAGAGTCCAAGTACATCAATGACTACAACCCAGTGATTTTGTCCAAGTGGAATGCTAACATGGATATTCAATTCCTTGCTGACAACTCTATTGCTGTAGCTCGATATGTGACGTCTTACATCACAAAAAAAGAAAAGACAGAACTGAAGGAAATGTGGGAGGACATTTCACATGAAAAGAGCCTAAGCAAGAAATTGTACAGTTACAGTCTGAAGATGTTGTCGCATCGGGAAATTGCAGCATATGAATGTTCTGATCGATTGTCGTCAGCAAGTCTCTATCCCAAATCTAGAACCATCATTTGGGTGAGTCTAGGTCTTGCTGCAACACGAAATCGAGTTTTGAAATCTGTACAAGAGATAGAGTATTTGGCGGAGAAAGAACCAGAAAGTACAGATATTTTGAAGACAAACATGTTGGCTACATACTATCCAAATAGAAGTCCTCACCTTGAGAACGTTTGTCTCTATGAATTTCTGCAAAGATATATTTATAAGAGGAACATCAGAGAAGATATCAATAATGGAATATATGGAATCATTGGATGTGAAGGATGTCTAGTGAAACAGAAAAAAGGTCATTTGATTAATCATCGAAAATTGAGTTGTGAAAATCCAGACAAAAGAGAATTTTACTATTTTGCTCTTTTGCAACCCTTTAAACCATGGCGAGATGAAGAGGAACTACTTGGAGATTTTCTCTGTTATGAAGACTCTTTTAATGCTACGAAAGGATACCATAGAATGTCCTGTTTTTCCAAATTATCTGCAAATGTTGAATGAAGAAATAGAGCAAGAATCAACAATTGCTGCAGAGATTGCGAGAGATAGTTCTCAAGGCAGTCAGAGTTCTGCTTTATTTAGTCAGGATCCACTAGGAGGACCAATTATCCAAAATGAAGCTGCCACTGCCATGGATGAAGTGGAAAGAGCTATGGAGCAAGCTCAAGAGGATGTAATTCATTTAGAATATTTGGTGAAACAATTAAACCTTGAGCAGAAACTGATATATGACGAAGTCACAGGACAGGTTGAACATGGATTGAGTCATGAGAAGAAAGAGTGCTCATGTACATCATTTAAGCCTGTCCGACTGTACGTGAGTGGAGAAGCGGGAACTGGGAAAAGTTTTCTGAATAAAGCAATTGCATCTTATCTGCAGAAAAGGACTGAATCACCGCTGTCTTGTGTTGTTACCGCTCCAACTGGGCTGGCAGCACATAATATTAAAGGGATTACTTTACATCGTTTACTGATGCTGCCAGTGGAGCATGATAACAAATTGCAATATCACAAGCTATCTGGAGATGCGTGTTCCGAAGTTTCGAGAGTCCTGAAGAAAATGAAATTTCTTATCATTGATGAAGTAAGCATGGTGTCAAATATAATGCTTGCTTTTGTGCATTTGAGAATGCAAGAAATTCTTAGAACAGACTATGATGTTTTATTTGGAGGAAAACACATTATTGTTTTTGGAGATCTTCTGCAGTTGACTCCAGTGAAAGGACAACCTGTGTTCAAAATGCTCACACATGAAGATACCAGGAAGTGCCTAGGAAGCATTGGAAACGTTAATATATGGTTAAACTTCAAATATGCAGAACTGCTTCAAAATATGCGGCAGGCAAAGGATGAAGATTATAAAAATATTTTACAAGATGTAAGAGTAGGAAAAATAAGTCAACAAGGGAAAGAAGCTTTACATGGACGGTTAATTTCTAATTTGTACCCAAATGAAAACATTCTTCCAGAGAATATTTTTAAGAAAATTAACGAGAAGAAATCTGCCATATGTTTGATGCCTACTCTGAAAGAATGTTCCATGTTCAACATCAAAATGCTGAAGTTAGAAAATGAAGAGATAGTGAAACTGGAAGCTATAGATAAAATAGAGCATATGGGAGCAACAATTACTTTGTCAGAAAATGTGAAATCAAAATTGGATTCATTTGAGAAGACTATATCTAAAACTGCTGGTTTTGAAAAGACTCTGAATGTTTGTTTGAATTGTCGTGTCATTTTGAGAAGGAATTTAAATGTTGAAAGAGGTCTGGTAAATGGAGCAATGGGTCATGTTGTTGGTTTTGTGAATTACAAAAATAGAGATGGAATTGAAATTATAAAAATTAATTTTGATGGCATTGATGAAATAGAACAAATTTGTCGCTGTTCAGCTAGATTTTTGCTCGTGAAAGACTTATATGTTCGCCGAAAACAGTTTCCTATTTGTTTGGCATATGCGGTGACAATTCATAAATCTCAAGGTTTAAGTGTAGATAGCGCTTTGGTGAACATTGGAAGTTCTGTGTTTAAAGAGGGTATGGCATATGTGGCTTTATCACGAGTCAGAACTTTATCAGGATTGTACTTGATTGAGTGTGACGAAACAAAGATTTGTGCAGATCTAGATTGTGTTAAAGAATACAATAGGTTAGGAAGAGAGTATGCTCCACATTTGCCTCAATATCCTCTGGTTGAAAAACGTGTGGTAGGCCGAAAAAGAAGAAATGAGAGTAATTGCAGTGAGGTAGTAGCAAAAAGACAAAAAGTAGATGAAACTGTAATTGTAAGCAGAAGGAAAAAGGATTCTGTTGAGGATGTTGTTGGATTTCAGTTTGAAAACAGTTCTGGTGTCAACTGCTATGCTAATGTAGTAGTTAATGTTGGTTTTTTTCTTCAAAATTTGCAAAAACAGATTGTCGAAAATCGGGAACAAACATTGTGCTGTTTATTGAATTCTGTGTTAGAGAAATGTAGTAGTGATAGAGGAAAAATAGAAAGTGTTTCAGAAATTAGGAATCTTGTAGACATATGTTCAGGTCATAATCAATTTTCACAGATAATTCAGCAGGATTGTCAGGAATTTTTAATGTATATGTTTGATGTATTGGAAGATGAAGGAGTAGATATAAAAAATCTTTTTAACCTTTCTTATCAATGGCAACATGACTGTGATAACTGTGCTTCATCAAGTACTACTAGAATAGACAGTGAAAGATTTATATATTTGACTTTACCAGACTGCAAATCAGTGCCTTTTAATAATCTAGTTAAAGCAGCTGATCACAATATGGTGTGTACCCAATGTAAGTCTACAATGCTGTCCACATTATTTCTACAAAATTATTGTCACTATGTCATTTTAATGTTCCAACGATGTAGACCTGATGGAACTAAATTGACAACTTCTATTAAAAATTTCGTGGCTTCTCAATTATCGATATCAGGAAGAACCTTTGCAACTGTAGCTATTATTTTTCATGACAGTCCTTCTACAACATCAGGGCATTACACATGCTATTTAAAAACTTCTAAAGGTTGGACCCAATGTAACGACACTCATTTGACTTTCAAACAACGTTTGCCTTTTGGCTTTATAAATTCATACCTAGTGTTTTTACAGCCAAAATTTAGGTAAAGGTAATTGGCCTATGAAGACGGGAGGAGTACTGATATATACTCATACATCAGACACTATTTGGCCAAATGGAAAGGTGCAGGAATGAGTAAAGAGTCATGACTGAAAAAAAGGAGTATATGAAAATATTGAAAATATTTCAGATGTTCTTGGAGTTTTTCTTCTAGAAAGTCGATGAAATGGATTTTTTACTGAACAGCAAAGTACTTTGCAACGAGAAAAGGACCTCCATGATATACTATTTGGCCTCAAGGAAAAGTAAGTCAATCAAAGATTAGTGTACATTTGTCATTTGTTAGTATCTAAGGTTTTTTTTAAAACACAATCTTTTAGATTGTGTTTTTTTTTCCCGCTGTCATATGATGAGTAATTTGAACTCACTCTTTTAAGTGAAATTCAATATATTCTGAGAACAGCAAAAATAAACTATGTAACATGTTGTACAAGTTATTCTATACTTTGGATTGTGTAAATTAAATTGTATTCCCATTCTCTGACACTCACTTTCCTTTTTCCGTCCTCTTTCAGCTCTTTTAACTCACTTATAATGTCTTTCTCTCACTCTCTGTAACCCCCGTTCCCTTACTCCACTTCTTTGACAACCCCTCATTTTCATTTCAACTGTCTGCATCACCTCTCTCCCTTGCATAACTTTTCAGCTTTGAATCTCTCTGCTTTACTTCCCTTTTCCGTATTTTCCTCCTTTGCTCTTTTAGTAATTCCTGTTTACTCACTCAGCACTATTATCGCACTCTATCACTATAAATCACCCACTCTCCCTCGCTTATCTTTGTTTGCTCCTTACTTTTGACCTTTTCTATCTATTTTTCGTTCACTACTTCTATGTCCTCAGTGCCTCACTCTTCTTGTGTTATGTTCACTTGTGTTTATCTACCTTCTATCATTTCTTTTACAACAACTTCACTGCTCCTCTCTCATCGTTCTTCATCCCATTTCCTTTACTCTGGTTCCATTACTATCTGTCATTTCCTATGTTTCACACTGTTATGATTTTTAACCTCTTCATTTGTATCTTTTAATTTAAAATACATATTTTACTAATTATAACTTATTTTTTCTGCTCTCTTTCACAGATATAAAATGTACTAAAAAAATGTAATTAAAGTTACATTTATTATATGGTAAGTGTGACTAAAAAAATGTAGTTTGTCATCACCCTTTGCTTTAAGCTCACTAATATTTTCTCAACCAACCTCACTCCTGTTTCTTTACTCTGCTTCCCTCACTTATTCTTATTCTCCATGTTTACTCCAATTTCCCTATTTCCCCTCTCATATTCAACTTCTTTCAGTCCCTATTCTTTACTTCACTTACCCTCTGTTCTCTTCCTTTGCTTCTTCACTCATTCTGTGTTTCTTAATTATTTACCTTACTCCTACACACACACCTCATCCCCGTCCCAACACATACACACACCTCTGACATACACCAAACACACACATCACACACACACCTCATACACAGAAAAAAATCCCCCCACACACACACTTCACATACACACACACATCCCATTCAGGTACTGTTACCTTTATTTTCTCTGTCTTTTGTGTTTGTCACTCCCCATCTCTTATCCTAATTCAATTTTTCACTGTCTATCACCCCTCTTTACTTATACTAACTGGTCTTTTCTTACCCTCCCTCACCGTTATTCATTTATCCCAGTTACGCCACTACCGTTCATTCTCAATTTTTTTCTGTCCTATCGTTTTCTTTCAACACCCACTCACATTCTCCCACTATCTCTAGTTTAGTGTTCTTCCTCTCTCTTCCCTTCTTTCGCTCCTTTAGTGATTTTACTTTTCTCATTTTCACCCTATTACACATTGTCTGTTTTTAACTATGTAGTAAACAATCCCTCTATGTTTCTCCCTCTAGCTCTCTTTCTCTTAACATTACTCTCTTTGTGTTCTTCCCTCATGCTGTAATGTAAATGTAAATGTAAATTGATACTTGTATAGCGCACTACTCACCCGCAAGGGTCTCAAGGCGCTTGTACGAATACCGCTGTGGAACCCATCCTGGCTTTCCCTGTGAGGTGTCCACTCCTGGGCACCCCCAAGGTGGAGGCCAGGCATCCTTAGCGTTGTGGCGGCCGTTGTGGAGATTAAGCAAGCTATTGCCCAGAGTTGCAGAGTGGGACTCCATGATTGGAATAGGCACCGAGGCGAGAATTATCAGGTCCGTGGAATTTTGAGCCCAAGACTCGCCGAGGCGGGGAATTGAACCCTGGTCCCGGGCTAGACCTCTGCATCAGGGTCTGCCGCTCTAACCATTGAGCCACACTTCTCCACTAACTCCATGCTAACTCCTTCATTAATTTTTTTTTCTTTTTTTTTTTTGGTGCGCTCCCCGGTGCGCGCCCCGGTGCACGTACCGGTACGCGTACCCTGCAGAAAAAAGATTGACACAGATTCTTTAAAAATATAGGTTTATTTTTATAAAGTAAAGGTAGTTCTAAAAAGAACTGTTTTTTTTCTTCTTTTTGTTGTTTTATATTTTTTTATGTTTTTTTGAACATTTTGTACTTTTTTTGGCTTTTCTGAACACTTTTATATTTTTTTGTATTTTTTATGGGGAGAAACAAAAAACAGGGAATTGTAATTGGCTCAACTGGAGCATGAAAAAAAATCAGGAAAAATTAGGGTTTTTTTGGACACTTATGGTTATCACCAGAAACCATAATAAGTTCAATGCTTTGCTCACCATAAGCAAGTAACTTGTTACAATATTTGCATAACATTTTGTAATCATTAAACTTTGGTTGGATAGTAGCCAATGTGTCTCTTACCCCCGAACCCGATGGAGTGGGTTGTTTTGATGTTGAGCCTCGAGCCGATGATGGGGGTAGTTTACTGCAGAGGTCCCTTAACTCTGCATTAGAGTAGTTGTTTGGATGCCAACGCATCATGTGGCGAATCATCGTATGATTCCCGAAGGAATACTTTTTGTTAGGGTTCCCCCTGGATAGCTGATCACCACAAATTAAGCAAGTCACCTTTGCTGCGTTGACTTTTTTTAAACCCCTTGGGAGTTTGTAGAACTGCCATACAAAGTGCTCTTTGGGTTTGTAGGGCTGTTTATCTTCTGGCAGGAACTCCCTTGTCTTCCTCATCCTCCTCCTCTTCCTGTTCACCACCAATATAATCTTCTGGTGGTCTTTTAGATGGTGGTGGTGGTGGTGGTGGGCCAGATGCTCCAGCTGCTGATACTACTGTAGCCATTTTCTGAGATAGAACTCGAAACAGGTCTTCCTCAGTCAAAGGACAAAGTCACAGTAAGGAAAAAAGGAGGGGGCTTTCATCATTTGGAAAACAAAAGTGTTCTGGACCAATGAAAAGTGTTATTTTCAAGTCACATGATCCAAGCTTTCATCATTTGGAAACCAAAACTGATCTGCACCAATGAAAAGTGTTATTTTCAGATCACATGACCCGACGCGCTTACGCTACGCGCCCTGGGGCGCGCGTCACGTAAGCGCGTCATGACGTTGCGCGATCGTATGCGATCGCGTGATTCCGGTTGCGCTTACGCAGTGCATCATATGACGCATCACGCGACTACGCGAAACGTCATGATGTTGTTTTCGTTCGCGGGAATAGCACTCTCGGGACGCTCCCCGGTATGCGCCCCAGGGCGCGCCGTAACATTGCGCTTACCCGTGCGTTCACCGGTACGCGCCCCGGGAGCGCTCCGGGGCGCGTAACAGGGCAAACAATAAAAAAATATATATATATTTACACTATTTAAAATTTGTTATAAAAATTATTACTTTCTTACCTATAGATATTTGCTATTAAAAAACCTATGAAATTCACTGAAAAAACCATAGGTTTCACCCCAGTTATAGTTAGGAATTAGCATTTAAAAAACTTATAAAATTCACTGAAAAAACCATAGGTTTTACACCAGTTATAGTTAGCTGGAAATTTTACTCGCATAAAACCATTGAAATTCCCACGTTATAGTTAGTTGGACTCACTATAACTTGCGCTTGCAATGCACTGCTGATGACGTCACATATTACATCACTCATGACATGGTCAGTGACATCACTCATGACATCACTGATGACACCATCATTGTGACAGAGTGACAGACCTCCTTTCACTGTAATGTAACCCTTGAAACACATATTCAAAAATAAAAACTAAAATTTGCAAACAAAATGGAGATACCCATACCAGTTACAACAACCAATTCAATAATTCCACCATCTATATATACATCCACTCATTCACCAACAGTTCTATATAGTCACTCATACATATACTCACTCATCATATGTAGTGATACACCTATACATCCTGTTACACACCGACAGTCATGCAAAAGTTACTCACACACATACTCACACATGCAAATAAACTATTGAACATCCATTTATTTGCATATAGAGCTATACACACACTACCACCTTACTTCTAAGGAAATTTACACATATTTATTCTCTTAAACAATCACTTATAGAAACACATACTTATTTAAACAGGAACTCTTACAATCTCATACTCTCACATATACTCACTTGCATACATCAATATTCACATATACTAGATTAAAACATATGTAGTTGCTGATAAAGACACTAGTGAGACAGTCATTCACTCACTAACACACACATATACTCACTCATCCACCCATACAGTCCTGCACATATGCAGTCTTCAAAACACATACAGAGAGTCAGTTATTCATGCATCTATGTGCTAAGTAATACCCCCAACAAACCATACAAACACTCATACTGATACTAAATCAAACATCTAATAACCCATATACATACACATGTAGCTACTCACCAACCCATGCAGCCACTTATACAGAAAGTGAAACACTAATCCTTATATTTAAATATTTAAACATTACTCACTAATATATGTATTGCCTAAGATACACTTATTAAGTCAGTTAACCAATCAATTTTAAAAAAAAACATCTAAACACTAATTTATTTTTCCATCAACTTTTACATATACATATATAACACATATTTATTTCTCAGATAAACACACATTCACTGGATGGTGTCATCAGTGATGTCATGAGTGATGTCACTGACCATGTCATGAGTGATGTAATATGTGACGTCATCAGCAGTGCATTGCACGCGCAAGTTATAGTGAGTCCAACTAACTATAACGTGGGAATTTCAATGGTTTTATGCGAGTAAAATTTCCAGCTAACTATAACTGGTGTAAAACCTATGGTTTTTTCAGTGAATATATATATATACTTGATGGCCAGATTATCAAAAAATCAAGAAGTAATCGTGAATTCTTCCGATAAAGGAGGTAACATTGTTTTGTGGCAAAAGGACCAATACATCAAAGAAGCAATGAGACAATTAGAAGACGCTAGTTGCTATGTGAAAAGCAATTGCGTTAAATACAAGCACGCTAAAGACAATGCCAAAAAAATGCTGTTATCTTACAAAAGAAACAATTTGATTTCAGCTACTGAATGTGCTTTTCTTTTGGTGGAACATCCAGTTATGCCACATTTGTATCTCATTCCCAAGGTGCACAAAATGAAAGATCCAACACCTGGGAGACCCATCATCTCAGCGATCAAAAGTATGGGTGAGAACATTTCACGGTACATTGATTTTTATTTACAGGAGCATGTCCAAATGTTGCCAAGCTACATCAAAGATACAGGGTACTTTTTGACCAAGTTAGAGTCCATACAGTGGCAAGAAAATTGGTGTATTATCACGTTAGATATTGAGTCACTGTACACCTGCATCAAACACACGCAGGGCATAGAGGCGATTAGACATTTTTTGGGACGTAAATCCTGCGCATATTATAGTCATAACAAAATTATATGTGACTTGGTGCAGTGGTGCCTCAACAATAATTATTTTTTGTTTGGTAAAGATATCTGGAGACAGGTACGCGGTGTTGCCATGGGATCTTGCTTCTCTCCCAGCTACGCGTGCTTGCACGTGGGGCTGTGGGAGGAGCAGGATCTGATTAGCGTTCCTGGTTTTGAGCACATTAAGCACTGGATGCGCTTTATTGACGATGTTTTATGTGTATGGGAGGGCGATACAAACAGTGCACAACTCTTTGTTAATGCTCTCAATACCAATCATTTCAATTTATTTTTTACATCAAACATCAGCACTACATCTGCTGAATTTCTTGATGTCTGCATCAACATCAATGGTGCTATGATTGGTACATCTCTACACAGGAAACCCACTGCTGGTAATAGTATTTTACATGCCAGCAGTGGTCACCCTAAACACGTCATAACCAGTATTCCTCTGGGTGAATTGTTGCGTTTAAAAAGAATTTGCAACACACAAGAGAAGTTTGAGGAGGGTGCAGTTGCGATGATGGCAAGACTCCAGGCGAGGGGGTACAGCAAAAGCTGCCTATCCAACGCACTAGAAAAGAGCAGAGAAAGGTCAAGAGTCTCTTTGCTAGCACCAAAACCTCTTGACGTTAATACTAGTGCAGACACTACCAGATTAATAACAACTTACAGTAGGCAACACCGCCAAATCAAATCCATTGTTAACAAACATTGGACAAAATTAAAGACTGATGGTGTTTTACGTGACAGGATTCCGGACAGACCAGTGGTTACATTTAGGCGTGCATTCAGCATGCACAGTAAGCTGGTCAAATCCAGCCCTGAACTTCCTAGGGCCAATGAATGGTTTGGAGGTAGAGGCTTCCATAAATGTTTCTCCTGTCGAGCTTGTAAATATGGGCAAAACATCACCCATTATAGCACTCCATTTTCGAATACAGAAACACCCATTCGTGGCAACTACAACTGCCGAACGGAGTTTGCGGTTTACGTCCTGACATGCACCTGCGGTCTGCGCTATGTGGGCAGTACCGGTGCTCAGGTGCATGTCAGGATACTGCAGTACCTTCGTGCCATTGTTAACCACGATGGGGCTTATCCAGTGGCGCGTCATTTCAACATCAGACAAAACAGGGACCTGTCTTGTCTTACATTCTATGTAATTGACGCTGTTGCCCCACTCAGACGCGGTGGCGACAGCGACAAATTACTACGCCGAATGGAAACGCGGTACATCATTAAGCTCGACAGCAAACAACCCAACGGATTGAATGCGACGGAGGATTTGCACAATTTTTGGTAAAACCGTTGATCAATCATATACACACTACAGTCAGGCCACCAAACCTCAATATTGGAGGTTTCAGCAACCATTCATAGTGTACAGCACATTGGAGTACATATGAGTTAAACATTATGAAATATACAATAATGTATTTAACTATGGTGACCTGCAGTCCTACTACTGTTTTTAGATTGGTTGTTTATGTTTTTAAACAATGCGTCTTTTAAATAGTCATTGGTTATTTTTTTGGTGGTTTATTTACACTGTGAATATACTTGAGCACTTTTTTCACTTTTGTACATATACTCTTTTGTAAATAGGTCTTAATATTTATGAAATATGAAATTTATTAGGTATAAATTTTAATAAATATATAGGACTGTAGCTCAAAGTCACGGTTGTACACTGAGGTGCATTTGGGTGGCATATCCCCCTTTTTTTCACATGTTCCAGTTGAGCTCTGGATCAGGTTTCAACAGTGTTGTGGTTAGGCCCAGCATTTAAATCTGTTTATAATGCCATTATACATTTATATACTTGATTGTTCCATTTTTGACTTCAGCTGATTAAGTTATGAGTTATGCATATACGCATATCGTTCAAAATTCAGTCAATGGATCAGTTTCATGCATTTGTGCAGCAAAGATAAATATTTTATCAATGTATTAATACAGTAATATATATAAATTCCGATGTATTGGCTATCACTGTGATGAAATTGACATCAGCAGCATTATTTTCGCTATTGATTTTAAATGCTTTTAGTGCGACTTTGTCCAATATCTGTGATTTTAAATATGTACACAGTGGCGCACTGTTGCTTTAAATTGTTCAATCCAGTCCACAGGCTGGACCATGTGTTGCACGTGTGGTAGGTGTGGCCCATAGGTGGGGTCAGAACCAACAGCATAAAAGAAAATTCCAAATACGAATGTGCTGTGTGAACAAGAGTACGCTAGTACTCGAAACGTTGCATTTTGAAGGCTCGTGAATAAAGATAACCTGCCTGGATATCGTGGGGTCCTCCTCTTCTTTCGCCGCTTCAGTGGAGGTTTGAAAATTTCTTGATATATATATATATATATATATATATATATATATATATATATATATATATATATATATATATATATATATATACATATATCCATCACAGGAACCCAATTGGAAATGACCACTAGGAGGTTGAGATAACAATTTGTTTATTTGCAGCATGCTGATGGCAAAACAGAACCAGGAAACCACCTCAAACTGTTCAAATCGCCAGACGCGTTTCGGGCATTACCAAATTCCTTCTTCTGTGGCGTGTTATGTGAAAGAATGGACTCGCTACAGTCTCGATTAAATGCTTAACACCTGCCCCTACAGGGGCGTGGCCGCAGGCACGGCCTCCTGGGTGTTGTAGTGCAACGGTAATAAATCCCAAGTGGGTGTGCGATCCATCCAAATAAAACACAGTTCTAATCCCAAGTGGATAGGGGAGGAAACCGGCAATTTGTCATCTTGCTTTGGTGCCGGAAACAGTTAAGAGTGAGCGCAACCCTGGAAAATGCGCTCACTCACCTTCCATCCATGCCGTAATGTCACCTGTTGGTGCGGGTTGGGACCCGTTCTTGACGGTGGGCCATTTCTGCGACCGGGAGCGGCCGCTATAAATCCATCACTACCAGGAACCCAATTGGAAATGACCACTAGGAAGTCGAGATAACACTTTGTTTATTTGCAGCATGCTGAGGGCAAAACAGAACCAGGAAACCGCCTCAAACTGTTCAAATCACCAGACGCGTTTCGGGCATTACCAAATCCCTTTTCTGTGGCGTGTTATGTGAAAGAATGGACTCGCTACAGTCTCGATTAAATGCTTAACACCTGCCCCTACTGGGGCGTGGCCGCAAGCATGGCCTCCTGGGTGTTGTAGTGCAACGGTAATAAGTCCCAACTGGGTGTGCGATCCATCCAACTAAAACACAGTTCTAATCCCAAGTGGGTAGGGGAGGAAACCGGCCATTTGTCATCTTGCTTTGGTGCCGGAAACAGTGTAAGAGTGAGCGCAACCATGGAAAATGCTCTCACTCACCTTCCATCCATGCCGTAATGTCACCTGTTGGTGCCGGTTGGGACCCGTTCTTGGCGGTGGGCCATTTCCGCAACCGGGAGCAGCCGCTATAAATCCTTCACTACCAGGAACCCAATTGGAAATGACCACTAGGAAGTTGAGATAACAATTTGTTTATTTGCAGCATGCTGATGGCAAAACAGAACCAGGAAACCGCCTCAAACTGTTCAAATCGCCAGACGTGTTTCTGGCATTACCAAATCCCTTCTTCTGTGGCGTGTTATGTGAAAGAATGGACTCGCTACAGTCTCGATTAAATGCTTAACACCTGCCCCTACAGGGGCGTGGCCGCACGCACGGCCTCCTGGGTGTTGTAGTGCAACGGTAATAAATCCCAAGTGGGTTTGCGATCCATCCAACTAAAACACAGTTCTAATCCCAAGTGGATAGGGGAGGAAACCGGCCATTTGTCATCTTGCTTTGGTGCCGGAAACAGTGTAACAGTGAGCGCAACCCTGGAAAATGCATATATATATTTACATACATATTACCTACTGGCGGTCTCCAGTAGGTATAGTTTGAACCTATTTTCCATAGGAAAAGCATTTTTTGATTTGCTAATAACTTTGGCATTGTTTGACGAATCTTCGTGAAATTCTCCCACAAAAAGGTCTATCCAGAGAAGCTCCTATCCTGAAAGTTTGGGGATATGATTTATCAAGTGGGGGCTGAGATAAAGGGGGCCCCAAAAAGTGGTTTCTCCATGTTAATTTCTGTAGGAAATTTTATTACAGGCTACAATCCGAACTGTTGTACGGAATTACACCAAATTTGGCAAAAAGGTAGAGCTTGGTTCAGAAAGCGACCTTTTTTTTTTGTAAATCTGTTCAGTAGTTCGTTCGCAGGAATAGCGCTCTCGGGACGCTCCCCGGTAGGCGCCCCGGGGCGTGCCGTAACATTGCGCTTAACCGTGCGTTCACCGGTACGCACCCCGGGAGCGCTCTGGGACGCGTACTAGGGCAAACAATAAAAAAATATATATATATATTTACACTATTGAAAATTTGTTATAAAAATTATTACTTTCTTACCTATAGATATTTGCTATTAAAAAAAACTATGAAATTCACGGAAAAAACCATAGGTTTCACCCCATTTATAGTTAGGAATTAGCATTTAAAAAACCTATTAAATTCACTGAAAAAACCATAGGCTTTACACCAGTTATAGTTAGCTGGAAACTTTACTCGCATAAAACATTTTTTTTTTTTATGTCCGAATGTGTGCTGGATTCGCGAATCCGGACGAAAACATTTAAAAAAAATGAAACTGGGACTCCCCCACTTCATTTAAATGAGCCCCTGGGTGGGCCAGGTTCCGGGGGCAATTGTATAATTATATTGCGGGGGCCTGCGAGGGCTTGCAGCCCCTGCAACCGCCACTTCCCCGGGGTTATGTAAATTAGGTGCGGGAGGGCACACGACCCTCCCGCAGCCCCAGGGATGACCATCTTCCCAGGGCATTGAAAATAGAGGGAGGGGGGCCACGTGGCCCCCCTCATGGATCCCTTGATGGCACTGGGGATCGCCACCCCCAGGTGCGGCTCATGCATGTTACTAGCTCCCCTTGAGCAAAAACAATGCCGGTTCCAACAGGAGACGGGGACCCGGCGGAAACATAGGGGCATTGGGGCTCCCCCCATGGTCCCCACTGAAGAGGCCAGGCCCCGGGGAAGGGGTCTCCAGGGCCAAAAGTGAACAAGGGAATGGGGCATACGCGCCCCCCCTTCCTAATGATTACTAAAAACATTCAACAATTGGGCATGCCCCGGGAATGGGGTCCTCGGGGCTATTATAAATTAATGGAAGTGGACAGTTTTTTTTAGAAAAGTTTGGAGTGGCGATCCTAACGTGGCGCTTAGCACAACCCCGTAGTGTGAATGCGATGGGTGCGAAGCTCTCAGCGTGGCACCCTCGTGTGAACGCGCTGGGTGCGCGGCTCTCAGTGCAGCACCCGAGTACTTCACAGGTCTTTAAAAGAACATTTACCTGTTAATGAGGTTTTGTTGTGTTTTCACCCCTTCTTAGAGCCCCTGCATTTCTACTCTGCCTATGACAGGAAGAATTACCCCCCACCCCAAAATTATTATCAGCCTCCCCCGAAATGTGCCTCTAGTTGCGCCCTTGACTGGCGCTTTAGGGGATCCATTGGAAGGGACTCCAGGGATCCAACAGGCAGAATTCCTTGATCCAGAGATCAACGACCTGGGAGGGTATCCACTGAATGAGAATGCAGTATACCACAATGAGAATTCCAAGCTCCTGGACTTGGTTTTCCAAGCATCCGTGTGGTATTCCTGCTAGCCAGTGACCCAGATTTTTGTGGGCAGGAACCCAGGGTACTAGAGCAAAGGCTGTGGGGATCCTGTAGCAAAGAAGGCGGGTACCTCAGGATACGGCGTGGTGCCTACTCATGCTCTGTGCATAGCGTCGGCTTTCCCGAGGCTCGGTTTGCAATCCTGATGCTCTGCTGGAGTTGCCACTGGTTGACAGCCAATTGGAGCCAAGCTCGTGCTCGGGGTTAGGCTCCACCAACATATGTACTTATCCAATCACTCCGCCAATCCCCAAGCACTTATACATTCACCATACACTCTCCTTGCAGTAGTCTAATCACCCAGTCTCTACCCATGTACTCATAGAATGACCCAGACAAAGTTACATAACCAAGGTCTTACCCACTGCCAGAGATAACATGGCTGCCTGCGCAGTCAACAGCACAATGTAATGTGGTAGGGCCTAGGGCCATCATGCATAATGAACACACAGACACAGTTAGATAGATAGTAGAGGTGGTTGCGGGAACGTGCACCTGGCCCCTTTTAAAACCAGGGTCACATGTCCAGTGATGCCTGTGCTGGATGTGCGTGGGTTGAGTGTAAGCCAGCCCTCAGGGAATGGTTGGTGCTGGCAACAACTACAACAGTGATCATCGGATCACACATAGAGATTCAATCATAAAGGGTCCATGACTTGTGGTGCACTAAGGTAGGGGCACCAGATCTTCAATTACACACAAAAGATTGTATCATAAAGGGTCCATGACCTGTGGCGCACTGAGGTAGAGGCCCCAGAGATGAGTTTGCTCTTGTGAAGAAATTGTTAATTGTTAATGTCATTTTGGGATATTCCTGCTGCCTGAGGTGACATTGTTGCGTCCGGTTTCTACAGCACGAAAGTCAATCATAAAGGGTCCATGAGTTGTGATGTGGCACCTGCAGAGCTCAGCGTGTGTGCAGCCAGCGATGATGGCGTGTCCTTGCAGGTCAGGATTGGATTGGATATGTGTGTGACTTACTGACCACAGTGTAGGCCGGAGGCATAGATCAGCAAGGGCCCACAACGAAGTGGTGTTGACTTGTAGCGCACTGAGTTAGTGGCAATCAGCGTGTGCGCAGCCAGCCATGATACGTGGTTCAGTCAGGCCACACTGGGAGCAATGTCTTTTGCCTAATGAATTCTGCCTCAATATGGCCACATGGCGATGACTTGTGGTGCACTGAGTTAGTGGCATCAGAAGCATTCAGCGTGTGTGCAACCAGCGATGATGTGTGGCGCGGGAGGGCTGCACTGGGAGCAATGTCTGTTGCCTACTGGAATGTGTCATCTGCAATCGCGACTCAATCTGAATTGTGAGCCCTGCTGTCCACAGTGTAGATGGAAGGCAGTAGTCAGCACGGACGTCGAGGAATGCTTTTTGTCACTTCCTCTTGACAAAATCCAAGGACATAGAATACAATTCACTCTGCAATTAGAAAATCAAGACTGAATTAGAATTGTGAGCCCTGCTGACCGCAGTGCAGGCGTATGGAAAAAAAGATGGAATATGTGTGGAATACATTGTCGAAATATGTAGGTTTCAGGGATAGTTAGTTGCCTACTGGACTCTGCAATTAATGAATCAAGGCGGAATTTGAATTGTGAGCTCTGATGACCGCAGTGTAGGCTGGAGGCAGCGGTCAGCAAGGGCGCACAGCCACATGACGTTGAGTTGAGCTTCACAGAGTTAATGGCACCTGAAGCACTCAGAGTATGCGCAGCCTGCAATGATGCGTTTCCGAGCGGGCCGCACTGGTAGCAATGTCTGTTGCCTACTGGACTGTGTCATCTGCAATCGCGACTCGATCTGAATTGTGAGCCCTGCTGTCTGCAGTGTACATCGAAGGCAGTAGTCTGTACAGACCTAACTCTGCAGTGCTGTGCCGCTGATTTCGCAGGGGGCCTGTGTCGAGGAGGCCGACGGTCACCACAGCGGCCTCGAGGCAGGGTGTGGGCCGCCGCTCTGGCAGGCACATTGGCCTTCCCAGAAGTGAACCACGCCCAGAACCCCGGCCTATTTATTCATACACCTGCGCTGGAGTGGCGTACGTTGGGCCAGCCCTCTCCGCTTCCACTTCCGCTTACAGGGGGGACGACACACCTACATAACCGAGATCTTCCCCACTGCCTGAAGTAACATGGTTGCATCCACTGTCCACAACACTACAAGCACCAGCAGTATATGTACACATGCAGAGGTCTGTGCTCTACATAGTGAGGTTTGTCCAGCACATCACCGCCACACTTGGCATTGTGTGCATTGTTATTGATGGGTGACTTGCCTCTTTCACACATACTTGGTTCCCATCTCTCACAACATTCAGCTATTGTGTGGGTGAGGGGCCATGCCGTTTTGGGAAGGTCCGCTGTCCAGTTCTGCGCTGCCTCGGTGGTAGTAGGGAGGGTGGTCCAGAGGGGAGGTCCTGGGGGTGATGGCAGTGGGTGTTGTGAACTTCTTGAGTGTCGTTGCTGCATGATCAGCAGCTCTTTGACATGTGTTGGTCTTCAGATGTGGCTCTGGGCAGGGCTCCCTTTCATACTGTAGGTAGTCGTTAAATTCTCACTGCTAACGCAGCTTATCGCCTGCTTTTGGATCGCATCACAGATTTGGCTGGTTGTTGAAAATATCGGGAAGTGGAGTTTTCGTGTTTTTTTGGCATGGGAACGCCTATTGTGCATATTATTCACGTTAGTTCTCGCTCTCATTCGTGGCGATGTATTTTTGCGGAAGCCATTGTTGGAAAACTGCTGATATCTGCAGTTTTCACCAGGTTGAGAATGGGCTGATAATTCTTTCCCCAATTTTGCAGCGCTAAAGTGCCGATAACTCAGCGATAAGTCCTTGAGAATATGCCCCATTGGTTTCTTTGTTTTTTCGTCCGGATTCGTGCACCCAGCAGCTTAAAATAAAAATAGTAATAATGTTTTTGCCCTTGGGGCTGTTTGTGGGATCCCCTGAGCAGGCCTAGGGGGTCAGGGTGTTTGTACCCTGCCCACTTTTCTTGTTTTTTCATCTGTTTTCTTGTGCTTTGCATGTAGCTATAACAAAGTCCTAATAAACAGAAGGGCTCACTTTAGAGTCACCCTATAACCCAACAGTGGGGAGTTATCGCAGAGTTAGTGGCACTTTAGCGCAGCAAAAGTGGCAAAAGAATTATCGCCCCATTCTCAAATTGGGGCACTCTGCCACATTGCCCACAGGCTGACGGTACCAACACAGCGGACAATCAACATCCTTCCGCAGACAAAACTGCTGGCTGTGCTGCACCTGTTGGCCTCTGGTACCTTCCAACTAACAACTGCGAGAGTCGGAGGAGTCTCATAGCCAGCTCTATTAAACTTCCTCACACGTCTTGGATGTATGTCTACGAAAGCAACATAGGGCCCCTGTATCCACACCACCCGCTCATCCTGGTAGGTGGGAAGTAGAGGGAAAGAGCGGGCAAACAGCAATAAGGTGAGCTAGTGGAGCAGTAGTGAAATAAAGGTTAACAAAACGATAAAATGGGGACAGGCAACAGTAGAGTAAAGCCTAAGAAGAATAAAAGATAAAAAAACAGAATAACGCTAAGCAGTAATAACAATATATTACATCAAGAATCCAGCAACAGTGGAGAGTCACACAGGGCTGGTGTGAAGCCGCAGCAGCAACGGTGAGCTGGCATGGACCTGCGTATCCCCATTCAATAATGTTCTCCTTATAGAACCTGGTGCAGCATACTGCATATGTGCTGTGGGCTGCTATTAAACCTGCAATGAATAATACACAGATCAAATATTATTGTTATCTATTTACTGTTGGATCTTGTTTGTGGGTGCCAATGGGACTACCAAGGGAACATTTCTCATTTCTTGTGACCCTGTTGTGAAAAACCCAATGACACACAGACACCGGGAGCCAGATTCACAAAAGTAAAGTTAGATCAAAAGTCTTACCAAGAACATAAGTTTTACTTTACTACTTTTCGATATTCACAAAGGGACTTACAAATAGTATCTTTTTTGACTGCGGAGGTTCTGCACCAGGGGCAGAATCTCCACACTAGTGCTGGAAGTTCAGAACTTGGGCCAGGGAAAGTGTAATTACATACACCTGCAGATAATTAATGTAAACCACATAAAAGCAGTACACATCCAAGCCTCTGCTTTTTCCAAACACATACTTCACCTAGATGCTCTGCTCCTTGCTTTGCCATTGGCCAAGTGTAAGAGTGTTAGGTATCAAGAGGAAGAATAACTTCACAGAGGAGGAGGCCCAGATGATAGTCATATTTATAGTGGAGAACTACAAAAAACGGTTCACTGACAAAATACCAACACCAAAAATATCTCCATTTAAAAATATTGTGACCAAAAGATTGATGACAAAAATATGTACATCCTATACTTATAATGGTAAGTAGAAAAATATTGAGAAAAAAATCGATGTCATAAATATAGGTGTACAAAATATAGTTTATATATATATATATATGTGATAAATTAATAAATATTAAATATAATAAAGAATACAATTAATTTAAAAAACAGATTTAATATACATTAACAAATAAACTTAATTTAAAAACATTAAGCACACATATATAATCATTCTAGTATATATATATATTTACAATTATTAAACTAATATTTAATGTATTTTATAATTTTAAAATGATATAAAAAAATTAATTCTTAAATATATATATATATATATAATTAATTTCACCAAAAATGACCTTAGACTCATTACCACCTATAGTTCCCAAGAAAGATCTATAGAAAAAATTATGCACAAAAATTGGGCATTGGTCAAAAGTGATCCTATTATAGGTCACAACCGACCAGTCAAACCTAGGGGTCCATTAGGATGGCAGGCGGATTGCCCCCGCCAGGCTGGCGGTAGCCACCACCAGCTTTGCGGGGGCAATCCACCCGCCATCCGCGCCTAAATTCCCCCCGCCATATTAGGATGGCGGGGGGTGACCGCGGCAGACGGAAAGACCGTCTGCCGCTTTAACGTTTAATATGGTGGCGGTGTCTATTAGACACCGCCAGCCATATTATGATGGGCTCAAACAGATGCCTCATTGCCGCCACGTAAAGGCATGCGGTCTTCACTTCCGGGGTCCCCTGCGGGCCCCCATGGTGAAGGGGGGGTGGGGGGTGCACATGGGGGGTACCTGTGGTACCCCCCTGCATTTGCATACACAATACAGCAGGCACCGCGCTGTGCATTTTTAGCATTGTGGCGGGTGGTTCTGAGAGCACCGCCCGCCACAATGTTAAAAATGCATGATGCGCCCACCACTGTGGCGGGCGCATCCTAATATGCAGTGCGGGACCGCCGCTCAGCTCTCGGGTGGTCCTGTTTTTCGCAAGGGTGGCGGGCGGGCAAAGTCCGCCCACCATCCTAATGGGGGCCCTAGTTTTACTTACAAAAGAGCCCTCTCCATGCACAGTAAGCTGGTTTCTAGCAGTCCTGAAAGATATATTCCCACAAATTGGTTGATGGCCCTAATGGCTTTACCAAATGCAAATCGTGTAAGGCATGCAAGTACGGCGTAAACAAAAAAAGTTACTGCACTGCCTTTAACACTCAGGAGGTTAAAATTAACAAACCCCTAAATCGCAAGACAGAATTTGCCATATATGTTTTGGAACGTTCATGCCCTCTCAAATACGTAGGCAGTACTAAATTACCTGCCAGCTAAAGAATCTTGCAACATATCAGGGCCATCAACAACAGCGACCCTACTTACCCAGTCGCAAGGCATTTTTGTGAAATCCGTAACAATAGTCTGGAAGACTTTTCTTACTATGTAATAGATGCCATACTCAAAACCAAAAAGGGTGAGGACAGAGAATACCTTCTTCGGGAGAGGTGTGGCGCCGCGGCCAGGGCGACTGACACTGGAATCTGGGGACCACGGTTCAATCCCCGGCTTCGGCGGCAGGTTAGCCCAGCACCATGTGACTCTGGGCAATAGCTCGCTTAATCTTCCCGACGGCCCCCAGCGCCTAGAGACCCTTACGGGTGATTGTGCACTTTACAAATGTGGACTTTACTTTACTTTACTCGAAGCCAGATACATTTTAAACATGGATAGCAAGACCTCTGGAGGCCTTAGCAACACTGAAGATTTGTACACTTGCTTATAAATTTACTCGCCTTTCCCTGACTGTAGCGCGTCCTTTTTACCGCAGAATGTTTGTACTACAAACCTGTATATTATATGGAATTTAAATTTTATTTGTGTCCTACCCATGATTAAGTCTATCTCTGAGTATTTAACTGTTAACTACATTTTAAATACTTCTATGGGATTTAACCTATCGACACAATTGGAGGCTGCCCTAATCGCTAAACCAATCAACATATTGTTTTTTTACTTTCTCTTTCACTTTTATGCACTTTATAGTTCAGCACGATTATATGGGTCAAATATTGGGTAACTCCTTCTTTTTACAGTTGATCTTAATTGAAAGAAGATAACCTTTTATAAACAATTTTAAGACAATTTTGGTCAACCTTTTGCAACACCACCTCATTTTAACATGGAACGTTTTATTTATTTCTTTTAGGTAGCATTCCCAAACTGGGCAGTTATATCAGCAAATAAACTTTCCACCAGCATCTAGGATTTATCCTGATATTTTTTGCAATGTATTTATACATTTACTAAACTGCTATGACATGTTAAGATATATATATGTATATATAATGTCTTTTAGGATCAATATATTTATCAAGTTTGTTATTAATATTTAAAAACTTTATTAGAAATGATTATCAAGAATTTTTTTATGATCTATTGTTTTTACTATTGATTGTCATTTTAGGAACATATTTATTACTATTTATTTGTAGTAATGAGTATATACTTAGATTTTTAAACAATGTACATTTTCAAAGATTAAAACGTTGATTAGCAGTGGATGCATATTCAGAAAATTATCTGTTGGAAATAAATAAACAAGAATATTAATTTTAAACATATATATGTTTTTTCTACCTCAGACAAACTTAAATATTTCTTCCATGTTCACTAACAGTTTTGAACACGTGCATAGGTGCAAAAAGTATAATTGGTCTACTCACCTTACTAGTGTTGTCATGTGATCAAGGTCCCTGGAGGACTGAAACAAGTAATGGTGGAAAATATACCAGCTTTTGAAGCACCGATTTCTGGGTCAGTGTCTGCTTGCTGTTTGGAGGATGAAAGTGGCGGTGGAAAGCAGCTATCATATATATATATATATATATATATATATATATATATATATATATATATATATATATATATATATATATATATATATATATATATATATATATATATATATATATATATACACCTACATATACCAATAACAAAAAGTCTATAAAAAGTATATATTCTATTATAAATTAAAACATTAAACTATTTAAAGTTCTTTAAACTTACATTTCCACTCCAGTCAGTGCAACAGTAGGGAAAGTGCTGGATAGCGGAGGGTTAACAATTACTAATCCCACTCCAATGAGTGCAACAGTAGCTAAAGTGTTGGATAGCGGAGGGGTAAAAATTACTATTCCCACTCCAGTGAGTGCAACTGTAGGGAATGTATTGGGTAGCGGAGGAATAACATTTACTATTCTCACTCCAGTGAGTGCAACAGCAGGAAAAGAGTTGGATAGCAGAGGGATAAGATTTACTATTCCCACTCCAGTCAATGCATCAATAGGGAAAGTGTTGGATTGCGAAGGGGTAAAATTGACTATTTTCACTCCAGTTAGTTCAAAACTAAAAACAAATAAAATATCATCAACTAAATACAACTTTTATTTTTAAAGTAAGTAAAAAAACTAAAGATATGTATATATATTTAATATTAAAATTAAAAAATAAAACCATATTGTAATGTTAAATGCATATCACAAATACCTATAAATATTAAATTAAATAAATTAAATAATTTTGAAACAAATAAATATTTTTATTTAGAAATTATTTAACAAAAACATTAATTATTACATACATTTAGTCTATTTACTTCCTAGCCTATAATACCACACAACTCATAACCCACATCGAAAAAATATATATTTTCATAATTAACATAATTAATTATCAATTCAACAAATACTATTAATTAAAAAACAAATTAAAACACATAAAATGTCATTAACTTCCACCCTTTACACCTATAATCCCCACAACCCACATCTAAAATTAAACTATAAAATAATTAATTACACAATGAAAAATATTTTTCAATTAACAACTAATTATAACGGAAGTAACATGAATTTACTCCTCACTCTTCACCCCTATAAACTCAAAACCCAACCAAAAAAAATTAAACTGTTACCCTAATTAATGATCAATTAATTAATTAATATTAATTAACAACTAATTATTAACTAATTAAATATAAATTACTTCCCACCCTTAACCCCTATAAACCCGACAACCTGCACTTACAATGTATTACACAATTACCATGATTAATTGTCAATAATTAATTAATATGAATTAACAAATAATTATTAATTAATTACAAATAAATTACTTCCCACCCTTAACCCCAATAAAACCTCACAACATGCACCTAAAATGTATTACACAATTACCATAATTAATTGTCAATCAATTAATTCATTAATATGAATTAACAAATAATTATTCATTAATTACAAATAAATTACTTCCCACCCTTTACCCCTATAAACCCCACAACCCCCACCAAAAATGTACCAAAAATGTAAAAACACAATTAACTTTATAACATCTCAATTAAATAAATATGAATAAATAAAAAATATTCATTAATTTATTATAATTAAATTACTTCCCCTATAAACCCACAACCCGCTAAGGAACTAAAAAACGCAAAATGTAATTAAAATACAATTAGTAACTACAAAAAATTTAACACATATATTACAAAACATAAACAATACTTATACAAAAAGATACATCACATACATTTAAAATATATCCTAAAATACATAACTCTAATGAAAATTTTTTTTTAAACAACTATATTTTTGCAAACTAATTTTTTCTATATTTTTAAAATCAATTTTTTTACATTAAAGTCGATACTCTTGACCACAATATTCTTGCTCTCGATATTTCTGTGTCACAATATTTAAAACTTGATATTATTGTAAGTCAACATTTCCAACTCGATATATTTTGACTAAATACCACAAAAGACTACATGGCCTTCCTCCATACTTCAGCAGTGCAACACAGAAAGCAGCCCTCTGGCAGCAGTAGGCTAATAAAGTCATTACATTAAGGGACAATGTCCAGACCATCACCAGCAAAAAGGTGTGTCAAGATGAGATGAGACGGGTAAAGGAGAAGTTGACCAGGATAGAGGTGGCCAGAGCTCTCCCTGGTTGACAAACTGGAACCCATCTCATCTCACTGAACTTTAGAAGGACATCCTCTCAATCATGCCCCCCCACCAGCTGCATGGGCTGCCTGTGAATGATGACCTTATTGTGATGCCAGGTAATGTATGAAGGTTAACCCTTTTGCTGCCAAGCCTTTCCCCCGCCCCCCCTTTGCATGCCCTTTTTTGACTATTTGGGGTAGTTCACGCCTAGGCACTCATACATTTTTTCCACATAAGGTATCCACGCCAAAATTCCATCCTTATTTCCAACATCCTGATGATTCTAAAGGTACCAGGGGTTTATGGATTCCCCTGGAGGGGGCTGAGTAATTAGGCAAAATACAGTTAAATTTGAGTTTTTGTGGGTAAAATTAGATAAAAGTGCTGCAGAAGAAAAAAGCTGGTTTCTTCCCTTCAAAGGGTATCAATAAAGGCTTTGTGGTGGTAAAATCACAATTTCCCAGCTTTCAGGAACAGGCATATGTTTGTCAAAAAACCAAGATTTTGTACACAGTTTTGGCATTTTACTGGGACAAAGCCCATTTTTCCTGTTTTTTGTGCTTTCAACCTCCTTCCAGTTAGTGGTAGAAATGGTTATGAAACCAATAATGTATCCCGGGAAGCTATACATTTATAAAATGTAGATAAAATTCTGAATTAAGCATTGGGTCCTTTGTGTAGATCCTTCAAGGTTTTCCTATTGAAAGTAATAGTTGAAATAAAACAATATTAAAATTTAGTTGAAAAATATAGCCATTTGTGCATACATTTTCACCTGTAACTTCTTCCAAGTATTCTAATTTTTGAAAGCTATATACCGTTACGTCTGTGGGACTCTTCTGGTTGCTAAGTTGTATAAGGTTTGTAGGTACACTAAGAACCCGAGGTACCCAGAGCCAATGAGCAAGTTGCACCTTGCAATGTTTTTTCATTGTGTCCCGGATATACAGTAATTCATTTGGTAAAATATAAAGAGTGAAAAATCAGTATCAAGGAAACCTATGTATTTCTGAAATTGGAACAAGATGTTTGTTCATCTCTGAATTTGTGGGTACCAATATTAGCATGTGAAATAGAGGGTATTGTTCTAAATAACACACAAGTGAGGTATCATTTTTTTCAGAAGACCATGGGAAACGCTGGGCGGTGGAAAATTTGTGCAGTCGCAGTGATCCGTCAAATTTTCCACACCAAAATGTGAGGAAAGTGTGAATTTTTAGCTAAATGTTATGTTACGTTAATTTTATTTATATAGCGCATTAATGCCTTGAGGCATCTAAGCGCTGTTTTATTTCAGCTGCAAGAGTTATGCACAAAGGAAGCGTATTCCATATTTTGGATGCTTCCATCACAATGCTCTTTCCACCCCATAGTGCTTTTTTAAATCTGAGTTGTATCAATAGGTTGGCAGTGGCTGAACGAAGTTTCCTAACTGGAACATACAGCTTGAAACTGTGGCACAGAAAGGCTGGGCCCAGATTGTGGATTGCTTGTAGGTTAAGCAGAGTACCTTAAAGGTTATTCTCTGTTTAATGGGAAGCCAGTGTAGGTTTTGAGCCACTGAACAAAATGTGGGGATTTTCAGTAGGAGACTGGCATGCGGCGTTTTGTAGGACTTGAGGTTTGTTTAAATTATTTTTTGAGTGGTCAGAAGCAAACTGTTACAGTAATCTATTTCGACTGAACTAACGCTGTAACTAGGGTTTTTGGGAGGTTAGCTGGTATAAAAGGTATAAAAGGTAGGACTTTAAAAATTATTCTGAGTGTGTTTAACGCGAAGGAGGTGAATGTAGTTACATGATCTGTAAAATTAAGTTTGGTATCAATAATCACTCCTAAGTTTTGTGCTTTTTCCACCGTAGGGGGAGCTGGACCCTTAGTAGTTGGCTAGACTGCAGGGCCCCAAAAATGTAATTCTGGTCCAAACAGTAGGTTTTTTCCGAGTTCAATTTGAGACAATTTCTATCCATCCAAATATGGAGAGCTATCATGCAATTCTGAACTCTGTTTCCAGTGCTACCCTGATTTTTCTCTATGGAGAAGGCAATTTGGGTGTCGTCCACATAGGATGTGAGCGAAAATCCAAACTTTTTTATCAGGGCTGCTAATGGGAAAACATAAATCTTCAAAAGAGTAGGACTCAGTGATGATCTCTGTGGTACTCCACAGGGCAGGGAGAACGAGTGAGAGGTGAAATTCTCTAACTTCACTACTTTCTGGTTGACAGTGTGGAAAGCCGACGAGAGATCAAGCAGGATCAGGGCAGCCCCTTTGCCTTGATCTAGAATCTGCCTGATCTCTTTGGTTGCCTTGAGCAGTGCTGTCTCTGTACCATGGCCTGCCCGGAATCCTAATTGTGTACTGTCCAGAAGTTTATTGGTCTCAATAAAGGAAACCAATTGTTCATTCAAAAATGTTTCCACTACTTTAGCTGGTAATGGGAAATGGGAAATTGGTCGATAGTTATCATGAGAGGCTTTTGTAGGACAGTAATGACAACTGCTTTTTTTAAGATCTTTGGGAACGTTCCTGTTTCACACATATTTTGAAAAATAGGTGTTAATTTAGATGCAGCGCTTTCTGCTGCTAGTTTTATTATATTTGGCGTGCATGGATTCTCTGGTGATTCAGAGATGGTGGAGTTTAATAGCTTTATAATATAGTCTGCTGTTGGAGGGCTAAATTCCTTCAGAGGTTTGGTTGTATAAGGATGATGATCTCCCTCTGTTCCCGTTGTCTGTATAGTGCATGACTGACCATCTGAATTTTTTAAATTAATTGTATCTACTTTCTCTAAAAAGAAATCTGCTAGTGTGTTACAAAAGGGCTGATTTGCATTCATACCTTTGGTACCTTCAGTCACTGTGCGAAAAAGCTCTTTAGTCGAGTCTTTTGTGCCCTCGATCTCATTTGTAAAATATGCTACTTTGGCTTTTACAATGCTGTCTTTGTATTCTGCTAGTGACTGTTTATATTTTTCCTTTTCTTCCTCTTTATATGAAACTCTCCATTTTCTTTCCTGTGTTCTGCGCTTTTTTGTTATTGTTTTTATTTGCATTTGAAAAGAGGTCATATACATCGTATAACAGGATTGCTACAATAATGTAACATAAGGAGTGACATCTGAATAAATCAAAACAAAATACAAAGAAAAAACGAGGTAGCATCTTGAAAATACGCCAGTATGATCTATAAGTGTACCTGCGGCATGAAACAACTATCTGAGAGCTGATGAAATAAAAGGAGAAAATCAGTGGCAACCATTGTGCCAACAAAAGATCACAAACGGAAAGTTGAAAGGACACATATGAAAGACAGTTCAATTGGCTACAGTATTGGCTTCTGGAGTTTGATTAGTGTCTGTGCTGCAAGAGGACAGCCATGCAAGAAACGGATTCCAAATATCTTTGGATCGGGAGGTCAGAGGCAGGAGCTCCTAATAGGTATTGAGTTGTTCTTGGCAAAATGTAACATCTAATATCCAAGAGGTGGTTGTGGGTGAGTGTTGTTTGCTCCAATGCTTCGCCACGCGCCGCTTGGCCAGGAGTAGTAGCAAAGCTAGCAACTAACGCATACCCGGTGGGACAGCTTTAACATAGCCCAAGAGACACAATTGTGGGGTTAAAGAAAGTTGAGTGGCAAGAATGTCGTTAATAAAACAAAGTATATCCAACCAATATTTCCCTATTCACCAAGCCATGTGCAAAAAGGATTCATAAAGGGGGTGGTGATGGACAGAGTATCTGAATTAAGCAGAACACTCCTACCCAGTCAAAAGATCAGGGCTTGATCCATCACTGTTTTTTAGCTCACTGCACCTTCCCAGCTCAGAACCTGGCTACATGCAAATTAGTCTGACCCTGGCCCAGTGCATCATGGGAACAGGGCAGACCAAACTACCAAGCCAATTCTTTACTGGAAAGGAAACAAGCTTCCGGGGACCGGTTTCTGGCATTACAGCCGTCTTCGGCCCGGCTTGCTTGAATCCTGATGGTGCAGTGAGCAAGGGACTCACATCTGAGCATACCCTTCCACACTTGTGGTGGCCAAAACGATTCATAAAGGGGGTGGTGATGGACAGAGTATCTGAATTAAGCAGAACACTCCTACCCAGTCAAAAGATCAGGGCTTGATCCATCACCGTTTTTTAGCTCACTGCACCATCCCAGCTCAGAACCTGGCTACATGCAAATTAGTCTGACCCTGGCCCAGTGCATCATGGGAACAGGGCAGACCAAACTACCAAGCCAATTCTTTACTGGAAAGGAAACAAGCTTCCGGGGACCGGTTTCTGGCATTACAGCCGTCTTCGGCCCGGCTTGCTTGAATCCTGATGGTGCAGTGAGCAAGGGACTCACATCTGAGCATACCCTTCCACACTTGTGGTGGCCAAAACGATTCATAAAGGGGGTGGTGATGGACAGAGTATCTGAATTAAGCAGAACACTCCTACCCAGTCAAAAGATCAGGGCTTGATCCATCACCGTTTTTTAGCTCACTGCACCATCCCAGCTCAGAACCTGGCTACATGCAAATTAGTCTGACCCTGGCCCAGTGCATCATGGGAACAGGGCAGACCAAACTACCAAGCCAATTCTTTACTGGAAAGGAAACAAGCTTCCGGGGACCGGTTTCTGGCATTACAGCCGTCTTCGGCCCGGCTTGCTTGAATCCTGATGGTGCAGTAAGCAAGGGATTCACATCTGAGCATACCCTTCCACACTTGTGGTGGCCAAAACGATTCATAAAGGGGGTGGTGATGGACAGAGTATCTGAATTAAGCAGAACACTCCTACCCAGTCAAAAGATCAGGGCTTGATCCATCACCGTTTTTTAGCTCACTGCACCATCCCAGCTCAGAACCTGGCTACATGCAAATTAGTCTGACCCTGGCCCAGTGCATCATGGGAACAGGGCAGACCAAACTACCAAGCCAATTCTTTACTGGAAAGGAAACAAGCTTCCGGGGACCGGTTTCTGGCATTACAGCCGTCTTCGGCCCGGCTTGCTTGAATCCTGATGGTGCAGTGAGCAAGGGACTCACATCTGAGCATACCCTTCGACACTTGTGGTGGCCAAAACGATTCATAAAGGGGGTGGTGATGGACAGAGTATCTGAATTAAGCAGAACACTCCTACCCAGTCAAAAGATCAGGGCTTGATCCATCACCGTTTTTTAGCTCACTGCACCATCCCAGCTCAGAACCTGGCTACATGCAAATTAGTCTGACCCTGGCCCAGTGCATCATGGGAACAGGGCAGACCAAACTACCAAGCCAATTCTTTACTGGAAAGGAAACAAGCTTCCGGGGACCGGTTTCTGGCATTACAGCCGTCTTCGGCCCGGCTTGCTTGAATCCTGATGGTGCAGTGAGCAAGGGACTCACATCTGAGCATACCCTTCCACACTTGTGGTGGCCAAAACGATTCATAAAGGGGGTGGTGATGGACAGAGTATCTGAATTAAGCAGAACACTCCTACCCAGTCAAAAGATCAGGGCTTGATCCATCACCATTTTTTAGCTCACTGCACCATCCCAGCTCAGAGCCTGGCTACATGCAAATTAGTCTGACCCTGGCCCAGTGCATCATGGGAACAGGGCGGACCAAACTACCAAGCCAATTCTTTACTGGAAAGGAAACAAGCTTCCGGGGACCGGTTTCTGGCATTACAGCCGTCTTCGGCCCGGCTTGCTTGAATCCTGATGGTGCAGTGAGCAAGGTTCTCACATCTGAGCATACCCTTCCACACTTGTGGTGGCCAAAACGATTCATAAAGGGGGTGGTGATGGACAGAGTATCTGAATTAAGCAGAACACTCCTACCCAGTCAAAAGATCAGGGCTTGATCCATCACCGTTTTTTAGCTCACTGCACCATCCCAGCTCAGAACCTGGCTACATGCAAATTAGTCTGACCCTGGCCCAATGCATCATGGGAACAGGGCAGACCAAACTACCAAGCCAATTCTTTACTGGAAAGGAAACAAGCTTCCGGAGACCGGTTTCTGGCATTACAGCCGTCTTCGGCCCGGCTTGCTTGAATCCTGATGGTGCAGTGAGCAAGGGACTCACATCTGAGCATACCCTTCCACACTTGTGGTGGCCAAAACGATTCATAAAGGGGGTGTGATGGACAGAGTATCTGAATTAAGCAGAACACTCCTACCCAGTCAAAAGATCAGGGCTTGATCCATCACCGTTTTTTAGCTCACTGCACCATCCCAGCTCAGAACCTGGCTACATGCAAATTAGTCTGACCCTGGCCCAGTGCATCATGGGAACAGGGCAGACCAAACTACCAAGCCAATTCTTTACTGGAAAGGAAACAAGCTTCCGGGGACCGGTTTCTGGCATTACAGCCGTCTTCGGCCCGGCTTGCTTGAATCCTGATGGTGCAGTGAGCAAGGGACTCACATCTGAGCATACCCTTCCACACTTGTGGTGGCCAAAACGATTCATAAAGGGGGTGGTGATGGACAGAGTATCTGAATTAAGCAGAACACTCCTACCCAGTCAAAAGATCAGGGCTTGATCCATCACCGTTTTTTAGCTCACTGCACCATCCCAGCTCAGAACCTGGCTACATCCAAATTAGTCTGACCCTGGCCCAGTGCATCATGGGAACAGGGCAGACCAAACTACCAAGCCAATTCTTTACTGGAAAGGAAACAAGCTTCCGGGGACCGGTTTCTGGCATTACAGCCGTCTTCGGCCCGGCTTGCTTGAATCCTGATGGTGCAGTGAGCAAGGGACTCACATCTGAGCATACCCTTCCACACTTGTGGTGGCCAAAACGATTCATAAAGGGGGTGGTGATGGACAGAGTATCTGAATTAAGCAGAACACTCCTACCCAGTCAAAAGATCAGGGCTTGATCCATCACCGTTTTTTAGCTCACTGCACCATCCCAGCTCAGAACCTGGCTACATGCAAATTAGTCTGACCCTGGCCCAGTGCATCATGGGAACAGGGCAGACCAAACTTCCAAGCCAATTCTTTACTGGAAAGGAAACAAGCTTCCGGGGACCGGTTTCTGGCATTACAGCCGTCTTCGGCCCGGCTTGCTTGAATCCTGATGGTGCAGTGAGCAAGGGACTCACATCTGAGCATACCCTTCCACACTTGTGGGGCCAAAACGATTCATAAAGGGGGTGGTGATGGACAGAGTATCTGAATTAAGCAGAACACTCCTACCCAGTCAAAAGATCAGGGCTTGATCCATCACCGTTTTTTAGCTCACTGCACCATCCCAGCTCAGAACCTGGCTACATGCAAATTAGTCTGACCCTGGCCCAGTGCATCATGGGAACAGGGCAGACCAAACTACCAAGCCAATTCTTTACTGGAAAGGAAACAAGCTTCCGGGGACCGGTTTCTGGCATTACAGCCGTCTTCGGCCCGGCTTGCTTGAATCCTGATGGTGCAGTGAGCAAGGGACTCACATCTGAGCATACCCTTCCACACTCGTGGTGGCCAAAACGATTCATAAAGGGGGTGGTGATGGACAGAGTATCTGAATTAAGCAGAACACTCCTACCCAGTCAAAAGATCAGGGCTTGATCCATCACCGTTTTTTAGCTCACTGCACCATCCCAGCTCAGAACCTGGCTACATGCAAATTAGTCTGACCCTGGCCCAGTGCATCATGGGAACAGGGCAGACCAAACTACCAAGCCAATTCTTTACTGGAAAGGAAACAAGCTTCCGGGGACCGGTTTCTGGCATTACAGCCGTCTTCGGCCCGGCTTGCTTGAATCCTGATGGTGCAGTGAGCAAGGGACTCACATCTGAGCATACCCTTCCACACTTGTGGTGGCCAAAACGATTCATAAAGGGGGTGGTGATGGACAGAGTATCTGAATTAAGCAGAACACTCCTACCCAGTCAAAAGATCAGGGCTTGATCCATCACCGTTTTTTAGCTCACTGCACCATCCCAGCTCAGAACCTGACTACATGCAAATTAGTCTGACCCTGGCCCAGTGCATCATGGGAACAGGGCAGACCAAACTACCAAGCCAATTCTTTACTGGAAAGGAAACAAGCTTCCGGGGACCGGTTTCTGGCATTACAGCCGTCTTCGGCCCGGCTTGCTTGAATCCTGATGGTGCAGTGAGCAAGGGACTCACATCTGAGCATACCCTTCCACACTTGTGGTGGCCAAAGCGATTCATAAAGGGGGTGGTGATGGACAGAGTATCTGAATTAAGCAGAACACTCCTACCCAGTCAAAAGATCAGGGCTTGATCCATCACCGTTTTTTAGCTCACTGCACCATCCCAGCTCAGAACCTGGCTACATGCAAATTAGTCTGACCCTGGCCCAGTGCATCATGGGAACAGGGCAGACCAAACTACCAAGCCAATTCTTTACTGGAAAGGAAACAAGCTTCCGGGGAGGCATCTTGCGCTGCACATCTCCAGCAGTTTGCCTCGGGCGTAAACCCATCCGACAGAGCTGCGGTGGTGTCCTATATATACGATGTTATCATTTAAAGTGTATGAGGCGGAGTCAGTAGTTAGGGGAGAGCATTTCCAATTGCCCACAGCAAAACTGCCATTGTGTTTCTGTCAAGGGGCCAAGAAGCTCCTTGTACCACCCAGCGAGGGCACAAGTGTTTATTGTCGAGGAGGAGCGTTGCATGCTGTTGTAAAGTTTAGTAACCAGTTTGTTTGGCAACGAGCTAGTCAACATCAACTCCATGGCTGGGAGAGGGGGAGGTGGCGCCAGGAAAGAATTGTGTAAGGTGCGACAGGCTCCTCTGATCGAATAAAACAGCAATAGATCAGAAAAATAAGTGTGAGCGCCTGGAGAGGGCACAGGAGGGGCAAGGAACGAGTCACCAGGATGTAAATGTCTCCTATCCAAGAGCATGGGTGTGTGAAATGCTACCTTTGTTGTCCATCACCGGGATTTGTGGGTGGTGTGCAAGTGGGATAGATGGGGCATGAAGAACTGAGAGGTGAGCACGATTATGTAACTTGTCCCAAGCCCATCTCAAGGTATCAGGTGTGTGTATAATAGTTTGACGGTGCTTGAAGGGTTGATATAGGGCCACCGGCAGTGGCAGCGGATCCACAATTTGGGCTTCCACCGCAACATGTGGCTGGAAGCGAGTTGGAAATAACCAGTGGTGGAGGAATTGGGCTTGTGCGCAGAAGGTATAAAGTGCCAAATCAGGAGCACCAAGGCCGCCTTGCGTTAGTGGATGAGTGAGGACCTCCCAGGCGACACAGGGTTGTTTTCCGGCCCAAACTAAGGAGATCATAGAGGATCTAAGAGATTTATAGAACGATTTTGTAAGCTGCAGGGGGAGATTAATTAATAAATATAAAAATGTGGGATGTACGATAATTTTGGATATAGCAATACGGCCGGTGAAGGAGATGGGGAGCCTGGACCAGATCGTTATCCTCTCTTCCAGCCAGGACATCAGGCAACCGAAATTCATCTCCCAAAGCACTTGAGTATCAGTGCCAAGCCAGACTCCCAGGTATCAAACTGAGCCATCGGCCCATTGAATAGGATAGTCAGGTTCAAATATGGAAAAGTTAGGTGTTAAAGGAAATAGAGTGGATTTAGACCAATTAATATTCACCCCAGAGAGTCTCCCAAACCTGGTCAACTCGCACAAGATCGGGTTAAGGTTTTCAATTGGATCTCGAATATATAAGGTGATGTCATTGATAATGTCTCTCCTGGGAAAGTCAAGGCCTCGCGTTTTGTGGTGGTGTGATTCTGGCTGCCAAGGGTTCCATGGGGATGGCAAATAGCAAGGGCGACAGAGGGCACCCTTGTCTAGTGTAAACAACGAAGGGTATGTTGTTCCCTAAGGTGGGAACGAGCACAGTGAGTGAACCAAGCAATGGGTGTAGGCCCCAACAATGGTTAAAAGGGAGGGGAATCCTCCCTTTCGGAACTAAAACTCTCACACACCCCGCAAGCTAGGTGTCATGCTTCATCATCTGTGTTTGCTCCTCGTCAGACTGGCGGTGCAATGCCTGTCGGGCACCCATAAAGGGGCTCTTTACCGGAGATCTTTTGTTCCTGCTGTTGGTGCTGTGGGTGAGAGGGCCCAAGGGAGAGTGTAGATGTAGGGGGTTAGTGGATTTAAAAAAGGTTACATAATCCACTAGATGAGTTTAATATTGTGGTCATCTACCTTATTAAAATACGTGCAGTGAGGATGCTCGCTGGTGCAATGACCCAGGAGAGCACGCTCTACTTAGTTTGGTTGGTCAACATGTTTCATGCTATTTGTTCACAAGGATACAGTGCAATTCATCAGGACCTTTAGGGATTAGATATCTACACACTGCGGTGGATGGGATTCCTACCTACCACATGATAATGAGAGGCAAACAGAGTTACTTGCCACTTCTTAGTGGGACCTATGCAAGGATGACAAAAAAAGGGGAGGTGAAAACAAAGGTATAGTGAGTAATGTCATCAATCTTGTCCACATTGTCAAGGTTCAACTGGCTCAATCTGGTTGTGGTCACATAAAGTTAAACAACCTTGTCAAACAAGGGTGAATTAAAAAACGACATCAACCAGGTCTCATTTTAATGGTCACACAAAGTTGTGGATTGAAAATTTTTGAATTTTTCAAACAGCCCGACCCCGTTTTTGCAGCGCTGACGGGGTGGTACTGTCAGACCATTGTTGACAGTCCTTTCCGCGCAGTTTAAGCGCCCCCACCGACCACCAACATGGAGTGGCGGGTTGGGACATTATCCAGGAGGGTCATATGGTGGGTGCGAGCTGGTGTACCGTGATATTAACTTAAACGCATACTGTTTTACACTGGTTTATCTTACGGACCCAGGGTTGCACCATACACCCTCCCTGTTTTTGTGACTCACGATAATCCGACCATGCTTTGGTGTTAGCCTTGATGGAGCTTTTTACTTGGAGATTGGCTGTAACTTCTAGAGTCTCAGACATATTACACCATTACCTACCAGCTAGCCTAACTGGGTGAAGGTGTTGTTTTGATTACCAGCGGTGGACCACAATAAGGTGGTACGGCCATGATTCTGTTCTTGTCTCCCCTACACAGGGTACCTACACTTGAGGTGCTCAGCACGGGAGAAGACCGTTGATGCCAACTCTTTTCCTTAGTAGGGTGAGATATGGTGACCGTTTTTTCCCACTAAGTCTAATTCTTATCTCTTAATTAATTTTTAAATCCACAACATTGTGTGACCATTGAAATGAGAGCTAGTTGATGTCGTTTTTTAATTCACCCTTGTTTGACAAGGTTGTTTAACTTTATGTGACCACAACCAGTTTGAGCCAGTTGAACCTTGACAATGTGGACAAGATTGATGACATTACTCACAATTACTTTGTTTTCACCTACCCTTTTTTGTCATCCTTGTATAGGTCCCACTAAGAAGTGGCAAGTAACTCTGTTTGCCTCTAATTGACATGTGGTAGGTAGGAATCCCACCCACCGCAGTGTGTAGATAGCTAAAACAAAAGCAATGGGGAATACCCAGGTTGCTAGAGGTTTGGTTTGTTTACAGAACTCGTTGTACTTTCTAGGAGCCTGGGGAAGTAGCCTTGCTTAATTTGGACAACATGGGCTATGACTAAATATGGATATGATTCTTATGCCTTTATAAGGATATTATTTATTATAACCACATAAGGGCATAAATCAGGAATATTGAATTAGGGTCCCAGATAGAATTACAACACCCACTCCACAATCTAATGTCCCTCATTACTTAAAACTAAGCAATAGTAAACATATAATGATGCATGTGTTTTCCAACCCACCTCAAAATACATAAATTTGCATTTGAAATGGTATATGGTAAATACACGAAAATGAGTATTGGTACTGTACGCCTTTCAAGCAGTGGTATCATTCAGTTAAAAAATCCATATATATATCAGCTGAATGAATTGCAAAAATTTACACATGAAAAGGCTCTTAAGACAGAAAAGAAGGTTGAGACCATTCCATCACATAATAATACAAATTCTGTACATATGCTAGAGGCTGAGGCAATATATTGTCTCTAGAGTTCCTAAAATAGAAGCTCTGTTCTCTAAGAATAGTTCTACTTTAAGCAGAGTACATGTGCCAGAAAAAGGTAAATATTTTGTATTTGGAAAAAAAATTTTTTTGCATTCAGGCGAAAAACAGTTCCAAATATTTTCAGTAGCTTTTGTTTATCAAAGCTGAAGGCCGAATTCAGAGTTCAGGGAACACTGCGTGCTTGTTGCTTAAAAAAGTTATTCTTTCTGTTCAGGGGAGAACATCATTTCAGACAGAATCTCAAAAAATTGGTCTACGGCTTCAGGTGAAAGTTCGACCAAGTTTGGAAATGCCGCAACAGTACAGTCGTGAGAATGATTGCTATCATCGATTTCAGGATCAGCAATGCTCACAGAAGGTCGTACCTGGGTGATGCTGCTCTCACCTCGTACTTCACTGCCACCTAATCGTAGTGGTGAAGTCTCAACGAATGCCGTCATCAGAATGGGTAGCCGCTGGGGACAACACGATGCATGAGCCGTTACAGGACTTAGCAAAGTATCTGTATCCAATGGTACTGCTGATGGTAGTGTAAGACAGACGTCCAACACGCATTCTTCTCCGCATAGCATACATCGAAGCACAGGTAAGATGCAATTCTGCCAGATGGGTCTGAATGAAAGAAACCAGGTCATATTCAGATCTCTTAGCCGGGCTAATCCAAGGCCTTTAGTTATGCGGTCCCGATAGCGTATAGCTAGGATCGTTTCTTCCATCGTTGCTGGAGTCATGTCTGTGACTTGGCTTGCCATATCGGAGCAGAAGGATCAAAAATAGAATTCCTGCTACGAGTCCCGAAAGAAGTGGTAGGCCGCCAAAGACAGAATGGACAAAATTAGGAAAAATGCCCAGAACTGTTTCGAAGGGTGTTAACAGTCCCGAAAAAATTGTCTTAAATACATGTGAGATACCACTGGTATCTGACATATTTAGGATTTGGCTTAGCATTTCTACGAAATGCACGGGGCAATTTGTTGATAAAAGGGTATGTATCTCTGCCGTTGTCCTTGCGACTTGCAGACCATACGTTTCTTTTGATGACGTTAAGGGCACAGTTGTCTGTAAAAGAACAGACTTTATTCTGCTTAAAGTATCAATTCGAATAGAAGAGATATTCAAAGAAGGCCAAATTGTTGCCTCCGTATCTGGAGTGCTGTTTGGATACAATACTTGCATACAGCAAGTGACCATGGAACTCACGCTGACGAGATAGGCTTTTCCTGGCACCATGCCACAACAGCTGTGGTCATTTATTAGAATATAACTCCTGTTAGAAAGTTGTCTAAAGAATGGCTCTATCTGTGTTGCAGGAGTGCCGTGCAGGTGACATGAAAGGTTATTTGAATACCCATCGCAGGCCCCGTGCAAGTTAATACCTTCACAAAGGAGTGTACCGCTTAGTGATCTTTTACATTTGTTACCACTAAGAAATACATTCTTTTTCTTTTCACTGTAGCATGTGTGTGTATAAGGTAATTTCCATGTTGACTTGATGTACCCTTTACCCAACCTTTCATACTGGCCCGCTGGTATATACTCTTGGCAGTATTTAAATTGGAAAGTTGTTGTCGGAATTGTGATTATTCCGTGTATTATCCATTCAATGACAGGTCTTTCTGACATTGTCAATGTTCATCTCTCAAGTTTTTCAATGCTCAGAATCGTATAGTCTGCTCCTTTTTGGGCCAAACTGATGTGTTTATCAGTAAGGTTAAAGATGGAGAATAAAGACGTTGTGTTGATTAAACGCCATGGTACGTAGCCTGAACGCAGATTTTGCTACGTCCAGCCAAGCTGTACAATAGAACGTAATTGGGACTGACCCTGTTGTAACATTAGTAAGTCCTGCTCTATTATATCTATAGCAGATGATACAATACTGTCCAGTGAATATATTCTGGAGGACAGAGTCATTAACCCAGTGTTCACAACAGAAAGTGATTTTTCCAAATTAATACGATCAATTTCTCGTATTTTTTCTGCTGTTTCAATTTGCATTACTTTCCAAGCTTCGTTGTACGCAGCGTATATTCCGGCCGCTATGAAACGTTTTTGACGCTGTTTGCGTGGTCCCATTATGAAATCATGCACGTCAGCACGTCTTTAAGTAAAGTCAAGTGTTGCTTAATTTCAGCCAGTGTGGATTTTTGTAGCCACTCAAGGCATAGTTTGCCTAAACTGTTTGTTGTAACTATCCCTGGATGTTGTCTCTGGGAGTATCTTGGGTCTGGCCTGGTCATTTTTAACCCCTGTATTTTGTTCAGGAATCTATCTTGACAGTTATTTGTGTCTGTGGGCCAGATCAACCATTTTTTCCAATCAGGATGTGTTCTGTTTTGGTTTAAAATTTTAGGTATGTCTATCTCCATGTCTGTAGTGCTATTATTATCAGGTATGGGCTTTGGAATAGACGGTTTGTTTAAGTCTTTAATTTTGGCTAGGCCAAGACAGGTTGTCTGTTGAATGGTGTAATTCAAGAATATTATTTGTTCTGGGATCATGCAGGCTCGAAATAATGTTTCTAAACCTTGTACCTGCCAATCTTTTGTACCCCAGATGGTTTTTGTTTCAATGTTGTTCTTCCAGAAATCAAAACCGAATGTATTCATTTTTTCATAAAATGTTTCAGAATAAATCAATTTAGTATTTGTCAACATTGTTTTCATTCCTGTCTTATTTAACATTTTGAAATAAAACGTTTCTGCATCACTTGTGTTAAACCCTGAGAAGTATGGGAATTTCTCATAAAATGTTTTCGAGCTGCTTTTAGGAGGAGTTGCACAATGTTCCCATTGATTATAATTAAAAACATTTGTAGGTTGAGCAGATTTATGCAAATAGTGATGTGCAAAGTGATTATAACAATACATTTCTTCATAATTTGATGCACCCTGTAAGTAATCATGTTCTGTAAATTTTGCTGACATTACTAAATCTGACATCATATCATTAATACTTTCAAAGTCCCAATCATCAGAAAATGTACTCTGTTTTACAAAGTCACTTAATGAAACCTTGAACTGATGTAGATATTTCAAGAGCTCAACCGGGCCATAGATTTCATTATCTGTTTTGTCCCATGCTACCCCACCGGGTATTGGATTGGCTGTGACATTCACTGATGATAATTCTCTTTTCTCGATGTGAGATGACTTGTGTGGCTTTAGGACCAAGTTGATGTTCTGACTTGCTGTGTCCATTGTACTGTATTTTCCTTCAATGATTTTTCCCAAACAAAGAATCATGATGAGCCAAAGCAGGAGGAAAAGTACACCTAACACAATCCAAAATTCAATCCATGGAGAAATCAGGTAGGTTTCTTTGAGTTGATGAAGGAGTTCAGTTGCTTTGTCTTTAAAAGTTTTTATTGCTGGCGTTTCTTCCGGTTCACTTGGATCTTCAGAAAAGTTATCGAAATTGATGAAGTAGCCAGATGCAGTACTGTCAATTGTTGGAATTGCTTCCGAATTTTCATTTGCCTTTGGATTTTTCTGTTTCACTAGCATAGTCTGAGGCTACATCGAGGTAGACTGGTGTTTCTTGATGAACTGTTGCAATTTGGTTTTCAAGAGGCACAAGTTCCATGGCATTGTTGCATAGTCCTTTTTTATTCACTGCAGGTTTATCGAATGTGATTAGTCTCTCAGTTTGAACCTCTTGTATTGTAGCAAATTTTGGTACTCTGCTATTTCTTGGGAGTCCACTGGGCCTACTACTTATTATTGGCCACATGATTGAGGTTTTACCAGGTCGATGGATACAACTCGGTTCTCTTTTTTACCAGCAAGGGGCGGTAGTACAACTGATCTTATTCCGCTGACAGCTAAGACAGGTACTGCTTTTCTGTAAGAAGGCCCAAATTCCTTCTTCACCGCGATCTTCTCTCTGACCAGATCCCCAATCTTTGGAATCCAGACAGGCCTTGCTGGGACAGGTGGTTTATCTTCAGTGGCTGTTGGCTGCTGTTTTAACTTTACGTTGCTCAGGCCTTTTCTTGTTTTATTTAAGTCCTGTAAAATAGCCAAACGATCTGAGATATCAAAGCATTTTTCTTCTACCACTGAAGTCTGACTATCAAGGTCCTGAATATGCATTCTAGTCCCGGACAATAGTTCATACGGACTGAAACCTTTTAGAGAATTTCTTGGCAGATTATTAAGACTACGTTGGACACTTATTAAATGTTGGACCCACCCATCACCCGAAACTAATACCCTCGCCGTTATAGATTGCTTTATGTCCCGGTTTTTTCTTTCCACTACCACATTTCCCTCAGGATGGAAGAGACAAGAGTACCGCAATGCAATGCCCATGCTGGTCATGGCCTCCTTATAAGCCCGAGAGGTAAAAGCAGGACCCTGGTCAGAATGTAGCATGCCAATTGCGTATGTGCCGATAAAGACTCGCAAATCTTTTATAATAGTTCTGGCGTCAGCCGAGCGCTGGGGCCACATCCAAATGAATCTCGTGCAGGAATCCACTGCGACCATGATATATTTATAGTTGCCATCCCTTTGTAAGGGACCACAGTGGTCCAGGTAAACACAGGCTAATGGTTTATCTGAGATTAGAAGGGGCGTCTGTGCTGGTCGTTTCACTGTTGATACTTTCATTCTTTGGCATATTTCACATTCTAGAACATAGTTCCTAGTTTGTTTTCTCACGCGTGGCCACCAATATCTCTGTTTTAATAACGATATTGTGGCGGAAAGACCAGCGTGTGCAGAAGCCAGCCCTTCGTGTGCTGCTGTAATTAGTCCTAACCTGTGTTACATATTTGGAATTGCCCTATCCCCCACTCCAGGGATTCGAGCAAATGGAACATTATTCGCATCAGTTATGTATGAGTACTTTACTGGAAAGCCTTTCGGGAGTGATTTTATATCATCTATTACCGTAGCACTGACAGCTGGCATTATATCGCTGTCTATTTTTGTTTTTGACCGTGTGATAGCAGCTACGGAAGCCGTTTGCACAGCTGCCTTCGCGGCCTCATCAGCCAATGAATTCCCGGCAACGTGAACGCCATCACGTTGATGACTCAGTGTATGGATCACGTGAGTCTTTTGTAGTTCTTTTGTAAAAGAACTACTTGTTCCCAAAGCGTTTTATGCTTGATTGTGCCTCCTTTTGCATCTTTGAAACCGTTTTGAACCCAGTTCTGCAAGTATTCATTATAAGACTGAACGCAGTAATATGAATCGCACACTATTAGTGTGGGGAATTCGCGATCGGTATTTTCAAGCGCCATCTTAAATGCTAGTAGTTCAGCTCGCTGAGCTGTACAGTCTCCTAGAGATTGCGTTTTAGTGACCAGTGGTCTAAATTTTTCTTTGTGCCAATGACCTTTAACAATCGCGCACGCAGCACTGTAAGCTTGTTTACCCCCAACTGCGGGTTGTGCTGATCCATCTGTATATATTATATTGCAATTCTATCAAAATTTCTGTGTGTTTCTGAGTCCAATTGATTGGTTTGAAATCAGGTTTTATTAATTCATAGGGAGGTTTAACCCTCTCTGCATAATTTAGAATGTACGTTCTTCAGAAATTCAGGAAACCTAGTATCGATTGTAAGTTCTTCAGCATTTTAGGTGCTTGGATTACAGCGCACTTCTCTAAGAAGTTGTCTGCTAGGCTTTTGCCTTCACTTGATAATTCATATCCTAAAAACAGGACAGTTAGATGGGCAATTCGTGACTTTTTAAAGTTGAATTTGTAACCTTCAGCTGCGAACCCAAGTATTATGGTGTTCACTCTTTTCAAGTGAGTATCCAGGTCATCATCTGTGAGATAGATGTCATCGACATAGGATAATGCCTCATCATCATATATTTGTAGTAACTTTGTTACCCTTGCTGAGAATAATCCTGGGCTATTCTTGAATCCCTGTGGGAGTCGACAGAAGTGTTTCTGCGACCCCATTATTGAGAAAGCGGTCAAATACCTGCTCTCAGGTGCAATGTTTTGACAAAAGAATCCATTAGAGATGTCTAATGTCGTTTTGTATTTTTTGCGCACAATGTCATTCATTAGTGCTGCACTGTGTGAGTTTTGTACTGCAAATGTTTTGCAACATGAGTTAAGGTGTCTGTAGTCCAAAACTAGACGATATGAATCGTCTGGCTTGGAGACAGGAAACAAAGGATTGGTCATTTGTGAGGTGCATGTTTCAATCACCCCCTGGTATTCAAGTTGATCTAAGATCTCCTTGACTTGCTTTTTAGCTTCTTGTTTAATTGGGTACTGCCTTTGTGCAGTCAGTTGACATTTTAACTGGATTTTATGAGGAGGTGAGTCCTCATCCCATCCTACATGATTTTTGTATAATGCAGGAGCTTGGGCTACTGCCCATTTTCTTGCATATGTATATTTTCTATGAATTGGAATATGATTTGAGAAGGCAGGCATGATCATTTCTTCGCCATGAGGGCACTCCCTGACAAACTCTGGTGGCCAGTCTTTCTCAGCTAAAAGGATGTCATAGCCTTTCGAAAGATTATCCCAAAAGAGACCTCTTACTTTCCTGGTCTTATCTCCCTCTATACGTAAAGTTATCTTGTATATTTTATGAGGTTCGCTTAGCCTGGTATCCGCAGTTTCCACCTGAATGTATTCATTCGTGTCCACTGTCTCCAGAAGATTCATCAGGATCTTGCGAGCTATGGTCACTTCTGCTGCGCTGTCTAGCATTGTCTGGGACCACTCTCCGTTTTTCAGTTGTGTCCTCAGTATCCTCGGCATGTTTAATTATTTTAATACTTTCTACCTTCTTTCTTGGAAATTGTAATTTTTTACTTTGATGAGCAGGTTCCTTGTCTTTGGACTTGACGTGCTCTTCCTTGTGTTCTGACCGTCCTCTTCTTTCCGATTTCTGCTAGGAAGTCTGAAAAGATCGAGAGGGACGTGTATCAATATCTTGATATCTATCAGGTTTTTTCAAATTATCCCTATTTCTGAGGTTGTATCTTTTCTCAGAGGGCTCCCTCTGGGGAGACTTGTTTCCTCGGTCAGGAGATCTTTCTCTTCGTTGAGGAGACCTTCCTCTGGACTGGAATCTTTTTTCTTTGGGAGTGGATTGCTTATTTCCATCCCAACTCTTTTTTGGAGTATTTAGATTATTTTTAATAAATATTTTTTCAGGGTTTTCAGTTAGTTGGGGTTTTACTGGTTTCCAACCCAAACTATCTCTACCTAGTTCTTCATAGGATGTTTCTATGATTCTGGCAAGTTCAAAAGGCTGTTCTGCTATATCTGTTTCTTTCAATTTCTGGAGGTATGTTATATCCTCCATTGCCAATTGAACTAATTCTCTATATGCCTGTGTTAATTCTTTTATTTTAACTAAAAGTTCTTCACTTGACATTTTTCCAATGTCGGGATGTGGTGTGTAGCTGGCTAGAACCGGCCACGTTGCTCCTGGTCTACCTAGTGGACCGAGCCTGGTGATGTGATTGTGATGTTTTAGGGCGCCTTTAAACCAGAGCAGGTGCTCTTGGTAATTTAATGGGATTTCAACATCCTCGAAAGGAGTGTATATATCCGGAGGTTCCTCTATTTTGTAATAGTGGAATTTGTGTGTTACAGCGTTTGCTGCTGGAAAGTTTATCCATGAATAGATTACCTCTGTCTGCCGATATTCATGGGCCTCTACCACGAATATGACTGTACCACCTCTTGATGTCAGTCCATTTTCTATAAGTTTGATAGTTATAGTTTTTCTTACATTTACCGGAATGATTATAACATTTGGGTCGTTTTCTCGGAGACCTGTGTCATCCGCTAGGAGTTGAGCGGCTATTCTAGCTGTCTCCCTTTCGTCTTCACTTTCCGTCATTTTTACTAACAGAAAGGTTTTTGTTGCAGATCAAGTTTCAAGGTAACAAAGATTAGGTGCACAATATTCTCTACTGATTATATTAGACTTAAGGTTTGCCAGCTAGCTCAGAGGTCACTAGAAACTTTCTCAAATAAACAAGGAGGAGTTTAACTTCCCTGGATAGACAAGAAGGGATTAGCTTCTGACAACCATAAAACATGACAACTTTGCTCTCTCAGAATAAGAGTGTATCTCTAGAGTCGTGTGAAAACAATAGACAGCTATTTCACTCAGTCAAGTGTGCATATTTAGTTTCACCAGAGTGCACACAAAAGAGAGACGGGCGTTTTCAATAAAAGGTGTTATTTATTGAGCAGTCTTCTTTCTCATGCAAGAGAAATGAATTGCCACAATTGCAATACTTAGAGTAAAGTAAAGTGCGTACAGAAAAAGGAGTACTATGAAATAATACTGTAAAACCATTGATATGGTTTCTTAGCCATATGTTACTTTAAAATAGATAAAATATATACATTGACTAACGTACTCAACTGGTGCTTCTAAATACGCCTACCCCGGTCTACCTGACCTAAGCCTAATACGTGGGAAGGAGTAAGTGAGTAGCAGTTTAAGTTAAGTTGGTTTTGCCAAGGAATCTGAATCAAGAATTCTCTTTAAGGGTTTAGTCAGCTCCGTACCTGGGTAATAGAAAGCAGGAGGTCTGGTATCTCTCTCTCTCAGGACTCGATATCCCAGTAACCCGCGAGGGTATCTGGAAACACCGGAGCTGGATTTCTCGGCAGGAGAAAAGACAGCGTCTCTCTCAGTGCGTCAAAGGGGAGGGGCGGCGTCCGTGGGCTCTCGCATCAGCTGGGCTCTCGGGCAAGTAGATAACCGCTCTGCTCCAAAACCACCGTGTATTTGCTTAAGGCAACGTTGGTATATTTATACCTGAAAGGTGCCGGGTTTGACGTAAGGTTGGACATAAGACGTCAATAAAGATGTCACTAAGAACTTGTTGTACTTTCTAGGAACCTGGGGAAGTCGCCTTGCTTAATTTGGACAGCATGGGATATGACTAAATATGGATATGATTCTTATGCCTTTATAAGGATATTATTTATTATAACCACATAAGGGCATAAATCAGGAATATTGAATTAGGGTCCTAGATAGAATTACAACACCTTTTAGAGTGTTGGTTTCCAGGTTAGTTGTCTGCATCTGTTTTTTGTTATACCTAATCGTTCTGTTGTCAAGGTCTATTGTAGTCTCTGCAAAAATGCTTACTGGGTTTAGCTTTTACTTGAAGCCCGCAAGTTAAGCAATGTTTGGTTGCTTTAATCCTCCCCTAAAATGTTGTCCAAGCTAAAATGCTAACCCTCCCGAAAAACGGCGGCCAAAAGTTCAAGAAACACTCTGTACTATCTCCGTACAATCGTGAGCCCCCGCGACGGATCAGAGAGTCAGAGGCCTCAGTAAAGGAAAGATTCAGTAATTTGAATGATTAAAACATAGGAATTTGAATGGTTTAAAAGTTCTAAAATATCCAGAAAGGAAGAGAGCAGAGTCTTACTTACGATCGCATCAAATTTGAGGTTTGTAGCGGATTCTGGGTAATATAGCACTGTAGGATCCACATGTTCCCTTATCATTCATACTGAACATTAATTAAGCTGCCTCTTTGTTCTGACACTGCTGGATTGATGATCAGTCTTCTGCCATACACTCAAGGAGCCAGGTTCAGCAGCTGAAATCACGGGGGATTTCAATACCACACAGATCCATGGTTGGAGCTGGTGAGGGTGATTTTGCATTTCATGTCTTCACTGAACACCTCAATCTACTGTGTGAACTGTCACAGATAGGTTTACACAGACCAGATCCCATGTGGAACTTCAGATGGATGTAAAGAAAAATGTTTCAAACACTTATGTATTAGCACATGATATACTATGGCAAATACTTATTATGTTGCAACCTCTGTCTTTCAGGTACAGAGGATAAAGAGTTGCTTGATGAAAGTGAACTATGCACCAGTGGAGGGTGGGGGGCAATCCAAGGAGAGAACCTGATGCTTCTTCAAGCAGCAATGTCAGAGACCAGCACTGCTCAAGAAGATGACGAGGAATAAGATGATCAGGTGCTGGTCGCGGAGAAGTACCTCGATGAGGGGGAGTGCACTGCTGGCCCACTGACCAAAAAACTGAAGACAACATTAGGTATGACTAGCATTGTAACTTCCACTTCTGTTCTGAGGCTTGCCTCTTGCTAGCAGTCAGCAACCAGCAACAGAGTTCACCTCCCCAACACAACCATCACCTCCTCACAGCCCTCACGTACAAGGTTGACGGTCAAATCAGAGAGCATCCCATGTAGGAGGGCATGGCAAATGCTCATGTTGGCCTGTGGGAGGAAGATTTCTTCCAACAACTGTCTGATGTGAGGCAGGTAATTTGTGCAATAGGGGCTCCTCTATCTGACATTTCAGGCTCACTACAGGAAATGCAAGGATGCACCATAACCAAATATCATTCTATAGGGAAGAGAGTGCAAGACACCATGACGTGGCGATGGAGATGATGGCGGGCATGTTGAAATTCAAAGACTTTCTTCATGGTCAATGCATGAAGAGAACACAACACCCCGCCCAGCCCCCTGCACCACCATCTGTACAGGCAACCTACCACCTGTACAGGGGTCGACTGTGCACAGGCACATCCCCTACCTGTACAGGCATGCCCCTACCTTTACAGGCATGTCCTCTAACTGTGCAGGCTTCCCCTAGGTGCCCAATCACCCCCCAAATGTATGGGCACCCTTCCCCTGTATAGGCACATGCCCCTTTGCACAGGCACCCCCCACCTGTACAGACACAAACCACCTGCACAGGTACCCCCCACACCTGTACAGGCACATCCCCCACCTGTACAGGCACCCTCTCTCCTGTACAGGCACTTTCTCCGCTGTATAGGCAAGTCCCCCCTGCCGAAGCACCCCCACACCTGAACAGGCACACCCACCAACTGTACAGGCACCAACCTCCTCAGCTTTGCAAACTAACCCACCTGCACAGGCAGATGCCCCACACCGAACCACAAATCGGCACCAAACGAGAATGGGCACTATCTCACAGAGATCCTCACCACCTACATTTGCAAAGTCGCAAGAGACCTACACTGTGACCACTGTAAATATGTAAATACTCAAAAGAATTGTAAATAAAATAAATAATTCACAAATCAGTGCTTCTATACAGAGTTGATCAATAGTTGATGATGTTCAAATGGCTACTCTGGTTGCAGGGCATGTATGTGTTTATAAATGTGCGTGAGTAAAACATGTTGATTTGTAGACCCATCCATGTTACATGGTTTAATGCTGAAAGCATAGCAAAGAACATACAGGTGTAGAATTCCCCACTTTGAATCCAGCATATATAATGAAAAACAGAAGATAGATGGTTTGAAACAATATTTTATAAATTGTAAAAAATCTTATTTGAAAAACCAATCCTTAATATATATTTCAATAAATACTTTTCAATGGAAAGGGATAAAGAAAAAAAGACTTTGCACACAATGATCAAGGAAACTTGGAGGGGATTGAGCAACATAATAAAAACAGGTCAGGTAGCGTTAGGGAAAACAGTCTATGTACAAGGGTTAACTAAAAATAAGTCCACAGTCAAAACATTATCCTAAGAGAAGAGTCTGTGGTAAAAGTAAAACATGATGTCCACTCCCCAAGCCACATTTTGTTTCCCTAAAAGTGCCCAGGCTTGGGGGAATTAGTCACTGGCCATCCTCACTGTCCTCCTTGATGACTATGTCCAGATCTTCCACACCTATGGACTCGCTGTGGCTGGCCGAAGCAGGAGCAGACACCTCACTAGGGTTTAAAGAACAAAGGTTAGCAGGGGAAACAGAGAGGGAAGAGAAACTTGGGGACACCACCACAGTGGTCTGAGTGGGTCTTTGGGACAATGGAGACAATATGGCTGCACCCGAGGAAGTGGTGGAGGCATTGATGTTCTCCAAAAGTCTGGACTGTGACTTTTGAAGCATATGGATCTCATCTCTGATCTTCTGAAAGCCCAGTGAGAAAAAAGTCCTTACATCATCTACCACCATCACTTACTGGGCTTCAGCCACAAGAGCAACCACACATGGAGGGGTTTGGGTTGACCATGAGGGGTGTGGGGTTTCGGGGGCAGAATACTCCCTCGGCTCTTCTTGGTAGGCACTTGGGAAGGGAGTAGTGGCAAGGGGTGCAGCTGATGGCCCTGATGGAAAGTGGGCCTCAAGAGTTAAGGACTTGTTGGTGGCAGCCCCAGTTGGTGTTGGGTCTGCTCAGGGGACACCATATCCATTTCGAGTTCTTGTGGGCCAGGGGGAGACTCACATTCATCATCACCCCCTGGATGGTGGTGTCCCTCTCAATGTTCCCCAAATCAGTCTCCTCAGCCTCCCACCCAGGCTGTTGATGTTGATGGCATTGTCTTTCTCCAGGTGGGTGCTCTACCATTGCCTGTTGCTTGGTCTTCCTCCTCCTCGCAAGTGGTATCTTGAGGATGTGCCACAGACGAGCCAAGGATGTCCTGGTCTGCCCCTGGTCCTGTCCAGATGATCCTTGGTCAGCCCCATCCACTGAAAATCAAGACAAAAAATTATGTCGTCGGTGTACAATTCCTAATAAAGATAGAGTGACAGAAAGCAGGTGCTGACATTGTACTTTTTTGTGATCAAAGAATTTTATTGGAATTGTAAACCAAATGAATAAAAAAGATCGTAAAATATAATAAGTGATACAGGCTAAATAGGACTGTACTTTTCTGACTAAAGAGTGGTTTAAAACCAAAAGTATGTGTACTGTTACTGTAATGTCAAAAAACAATAAACAATAACACATTTCTCAAGTTAGGTCAGTATAAGCTTCCTTATTTACCAACCTCACCTTCAGCATTAGTCCAAAGTGAGGTCTCTGACTTTTAAACATAGTTACCTTCCAATGTAATTTTGCAAGTGAAGATAGTACACAGTCATGATGGATATCCCCACACCTAAAAGTGGATCCAGGTTTATTCTTGTATGCACCCAAATGTGCAATCTCAACAGTTTCACACTAATATCAGCTGTCATCTTTTGTGTTAAATAGCAAAAGACACCATAAATGCTAAATTTGTTGTTGTATAGCATAGCGAAAAACACCATGCATGCTAAATTTGTTGTACCTATGCAAGCAAGGCCTTGAATATAACCTTTGCAAAGATGTGATTCCAGTCTTATGTATATTCCTTGGCAACATCAGACACACTGTGAAAGAGTCACATTTTGCTTGACAAGACTTTGTTTATGCTGTAAACTGTAAATCATATGTCCTTACTCAGTACAGCTACATATACATTGGAAATGACATACATGCCACGGTTGAGGATATGTGTGCATTTAGTACACCTTTGATATATATGTATCATTTTTAAGTGAAGCAACTGACACACTGTCAGCCTTCATTTTACAATAAATATTAGTTGTCATGGTGAACAGCATGCACAAAAAACACGCATGATACAACATACAACACACAAATCCTCACATACCAACAATAGGCATTGTCCAATCCATTCATTCATCATAGCGTACAACAGTTATAAGGCACACAAAGGTAAACTTACACTTTTGTGTAAGTTTTTGTTTTGCAATTCACAAAGGAATTTCATGAGTAGTAGGTTTGCGACTGCAAATTCTCTGCACTCGTGGTGGAGACTCCGCACATAAAAAGATAGGCAGTTGTTAAGATACTACTCATAAAATTCCTTTGTGAATTGCAAAAAATCATAAACTTGTACGAATGTATAAATTTACCTTTGTGAATCAGGCCCTTAGTACACTAGTCATGATCATGCAAGTTAATTTTTTTCTCAAAAAAGCAATTGTAATGAAATAGAACCCAGTTGTGTTCTAAAAACCCCAAGTCCCAGAATTCCCTAAGAAAACAGCATTCCATTAGCTCCACTGATGCATAGACCTTATAATTATTGCAGCCATTACTCAGATAAAGTGAAAGGTGACAAACAACACATAATGGTACAACTCTCTCACAACTCATATCATACTTCAAGACACATGATGCAGTTCATGCACTTACGAGTTCTCTGCTGCTCAAAATTCCTCCAGCTGAGCATGGAGGGTTGGCCAGACTGTCTTCAGGACCCTCCTGCACAGTGGGTTCATTCAGGGTTGTTGTGAATGAGGTTGGGATGACATGCCCATGATGTCTTTGGCCTTAATGCAAAACCAGAGTTACAGGTCCTCCCACTGCCTGCGACACATCCTCCAGCTGGTACACACCCACTGCACTGCAGCTCATAGCGATATCACACCAGATTTGCATATGTGCTGCCCCCATAATGCTGAGGGTACTTATCACATAACGTGTATTTGTAAAGCGCATGTTCACCCAGAAGGGTATCTTGGTGCTGAATAACAGATATTTAATGCTTATCAAACACCCCCTCAGTAAATACATTTAATTCTGACTCAATGAAGGGAGGAACTTTGTCTTCAAGTCCTTCAGCCATGTTGGAAACAAGATAAGTGTGCAGAGCAGCAGGATGGCGGAGGATGATGCTCTGATGTGAGAATTGCACCAAATGAACAAAAAATGTCTGCCTTCAACGTCCTGTATGTAATTTTCTTTATGCCACTTCCTTTATATTTTCATGGCTTTCAGGCCAATCGCAGAGTCTCTGCCCTGAGTGCGGGCCCTCCGTCACGAGTGCAGGACCTTTGCCCCAACGGTGGAGCGGAATATCTGCATATGGGGCAGAGACTCCACAATCGACTTATAAATAACCCTGGGCAAAGCACTACGCTACGCTCGTGTAGTTTGCGAAGTTTCGGCTACTATGTCCTACGCAAACTGCACGTAGCACAGTGCAAACACACGTAGCGTAGCAGCGGTCATTTTTTGCTTGCTCGCGGTCCTCAGCGTCAAGTTGGCGACCGCGTGCAAGCAAAATGACATCCCAGCGAGACTTTTTCCTCATTCAGTAACATCAAGTTGTCCATCGCGAGCATGGAAAATAAACCTCCCGGCGAGATTCTCAACGCGGGGAGGTCAGGGTTCTCATTGCGAGTGGTCGCGTATGCTCGCGACCGCTCGCGATAAGAAACTACCAGTCCGCATTGAGAAATCTGCCACTCGAGTAAAAATCTCTTGGAGCGGCAGAAAACTACCGCTCGCACTGTGCAAGATGTCGTTTTCAATGATTGCACAGTGCAATAATTGAAAACAGCATCTTGCACAGTGCGAACAGGGTACTACGCAGTTTGTGAAGTGCACTTCCTGTAGCTACGCGTAGCACTACTTCGCGACCTACGCCCAGGGTTACTCATAAACCAATGATTTTATTTATTTTTTTGTTAAAATTTTTTATTGAGATTTCATATTACATTACATCAAGTAACTTTGTGAGTGCATACATCTTTGGTACAACAGAATGGTTCATTGATTCATGGCGAGGGGGTACATAGCTAACATTGGCAGGATAGCTATTAGACAGATGGAAGTGTCCTCCGACCCCTCGTCGTCTTTAATGTCCGTAATAGTAACCCGTTGTGGGTAGACCCCAAGCCCACCCTTTGATGCCCCATCATGAAGGGTATGGGTCATGCGGTGGATGTAGTCTGGGGCAATCTAGGCCTCTATGTGTGCTTCTAAATAACCTAATAATGCCTCTCACCTGGTCTGTGGTGTTTGTGCTCTCATAAACCTATGCATCGGAATCGGAACTTCCGATATTCCGGAGAACTGTGAACTTTGGGGGGAATAAACTAGGAGATGGTGCTGCGGGTATGCAAGTGAGGAAAGATAATGGAGAGAATTTGAAGCTGAGTAAATGGCATGGGCTGTGGTGGATGTACCATGGGAGATAATTGCTGAAGGCAATGGTAGTGTAGTAGGTGGGGGAGGTGCGGCTGGCGTCATGCGGTCTCATGATCTAGGGATCAATACGTGCTCTCGGGTTATCTCCCACCGGTCTCCGCGGGGTACCTACTGGGGATTGTGCCAGGGGGGTGGGTTGGGATGGTGGCTGTGTTGTTACGTGGGTAAATAGGTGCATCAGTTGCGCCCATTCAAGGGAGATTGGGTGTTTGCGCATGCCCTTCACCTCCTCATCCCGCAGTGTCTCCTCTTCCGCCACCCCCCATTTCTTCACTGCTCCTATCCATGCTGCCTCTGGGGGCCCAACCGGGGCTCGCCAGTGCATGGCTATACCCCGTTTGGCAAGTAGAATTGCCAATGAGGTGAATCGGCAGGACACTTTCTCGGTTTTCCGGTTGCGGAACAACCCTAGGGCACTGGCTTCCCATGAGGATAGGGTCCAGTTATTAGTGACCTCCTGAAGTGTATGATGTATGTGGTCCCAGTATTGCTTAATGGTGGGGCAATCCCAAAACATGTGCTTGAAGTCGGCTTCTGGGGCTTGACAACGAGGGCAGGCAAAATGTGTGCCTGGGTAAAACCGGCTGAGACGCCGCGGGGTGAGGTATGCCCTGGGGAGTATATTGAATTGAATGTTTCGAAAACGGACATTCCTAGAGATTTGTTTGGGATATTCCAGGGCTTTCTCCCATTCCTTGTCATTAAAAACCCGGCCAACCTCGTTCTCCCATGTCTGACGCAATGTGTCCAGAGGTCAAAAAAACAGGTGACTAGATGCCTACCCACTCCCATATGTAGAATGATGTGTATTACTGGGTGCGTTGGGGGTTCACCCTCCTGTACGTTCCAGAACGGGCGGCAGCTGTCAATGAGCTGTCGGTGGAGTAAGAAATGCCCTGGAGGGAGGTCGTAAATGTCAGTTAATTGGGCGTAAGTCATTAACTGTCCGTCTTCATAGAGGGACGCCATGTCCATGATAGAGTGGTCCGTCCACACCGGTAGGGCGCGGGTGGTATAGTATTGATCATTATGGGGGAAGCCTACCAACGGAAGTAGTGGTGAGTATGGGGGTTTCTCTTTGGATAGTCGGTGAATCCTTTGCATGCATGCGCGCGCCACTGTTACCTGCAAGGGGTATGTGCGTAGGGGCTTCGTGCCTGGAAGTAATAGCCGGCGTAGAGCAGGAAGGGGGATCTGCCCGTGTTCTGTAAATGTTTCCCCGGTATGGCGTTCCGCCATCCAGTACGATAACCACTGGAGTAGCGCCACCAAAAAATATGATTCAAAGGATGGGGCGCCGAGTCCTCCCTGAGTCGTGGGTAGATATAGTGTGGTCAGGGCTACCCTGTGCCTCCCCCCTCCCCAGATCAGGGTTGTGAGGAGTGTGTTTAATTATTTAAAGAAGGAGCGTGGCGGTATCACCGGAAGGTTGGCGAAATGGTACAGGAGCCGCGGGACCATTATCATTTTTGCAAGTGCAATGCAGCCTATGGGGGCCAGGGGTAGCGCTTTCTAGAATTGTACTGACGCTCTTAGTCCCGTCAAGACCTTGCAGTGATTTCCCTCATATAAATCAGTGGGAGAGTGGACTAATTGCACCCCTAGGTACCTGGGTGCCGCGGTGCTCCATGTGCGTGTGTGGGGGCCTACCTGTAGGTCGCGCGGGGCCAGATGCGGCCTCAGGGGGAATATCGTGGACTTAGTCCAGTTGATGTTAAGCCCAGAGGCTGCCGCGAAGGCCTGTAGCGACGACCCGATTGTGGAGAGATCGCCTGTGAGATCCCTGACGTAGATCAGGAGATCGTCCGCATAAAGTGACACGCAGTGAGTTATGTTGGCTATAAGTATTCCCCACGCCTGCCCCTCCTGACGTAGTTTTATTACAAGTGGCTCAACTGTGAGAGGGGATAGGGGACACCCTTGTCTGGTCCCTCTTTCTATCTGAAATGGGGCTGATATATATTTGCCTATCCGCACGCGAGACATGAGGCCCTTGTAAAGTAGCTTGGTGTATTTTAACAAAACCGGTCCGACCCGGACTCTGCGCAGAACCGCAAATAAATATGGCCAGAGTAAAGTATCAAAAGCTTTTTCTAGATCAAGGATCAAGCAGGCTGCATTTGGGAAGCATTCTTTCACTCTATCCTGGACATGGAATAACCTACGTATGTTTTGTGAGGTGTTTCGCCCTGGGACGAAACCGTTTTGGTCCGGGTGTACTAATGGTGCCAGGATCTGGGTGTATCTGTTTGCTAATATCTTTCCTAATAGTTTACAGTCCGCATTTAGTAGTGTTATTGGTCTGTAGGAGGCCGGGAGGACGGGGTCTCTATGTGGTTTGGGGAACGTTATGGTGATGGACTTGCGGAGTGACCCCGGGAGCTCTCCTTGGACCAGCGCCTCATCGAGTACAGTCACTATCTTGTGAACAAGATGCACCGAGAAGGTTCTATAGTACTCGAGTGGGAAACCGTCCATCCCGGGGGCTTTATGTTGTGCTAACTGTCTGATGGCGTGAGTGACTTCTGTGGCTTTGATCTTGGAATCTAGATCTATCCTGGCAGCTCTGAGGATGTGGGGGAGGTGCAGTGAGTGTAGGAAGTGCTGTATTTCCCGTTGGTTCGTTAACGTAGGGGCTCGGTAGATTGTGGAGTAGTAATCTCGGAAGATTTGTAAAATATCAATTTGCGAGTGTCGGAGGGTGCCTGTGCGGTCCCGTAGTTCCGTTACTGGGCTTGTGGTCACTTCCTGTCTGGCTAGCCATGCCGATAGGGCACCCGCTCTATTGCCCTCCCTGTGTACCCTGGCGGCATAGGCTCTGAAGTTGTACTTAAGTAGATCACGTAGTGCTTCTGCGTATGTGGTTTTAGCTTCCGCTAGCCGCTCAGGGGTTGCGTCTGTAGCGTCAGTTTCGTGAGTGTAGCTAGTGTCATCTCTGCTGCTTGTAGCGTTCTATCAAGCGGTTTGCGCACCCCTAATATTTGTTGTGTGCAATGACCCCTGGCTGCTACTTTAAACGCGTCCCATTCTATTAGGCGAGACCCTGCTGTGCCTGAGTTGAGGGCGAAATATTCTTGGATATATAGGCCATTTGTTTGCTTAAACACCTGGGGCCAGATGTAGGTAATTCATATTTACCACTTCTTAAATACCGAATTTTACCGATTCGGTATTTAAGAAGTGGTAAATATGAAGGGGGGAGATGTAGGTATTTCCAGATGTGGAAATACCGAATCGTTAAGATTCGGTATTTACCGAATCTGGAAATACCGAATCGGTATTTCCTATTGATTCCTATGGGCTGTGAAGCCCATAGGAATCAATGGGCAATACCGATTCTGTAATTACAGAATCGGTAAATACCGATTTTAGCAAGGGTGCAGGGGGTGTCACTTTGACACCCTCTGGCACCCCCAAAATAGGCATGTGCGCCATGTGGCACACAGACATGCCCTAAGGGCATGTCTGTCTGTCACATGGCTAGGTGTGCATGCACACATGTGCATGCACACCTGATTTCGGTATTTTAACACCCAATTGGATTGGGTGTTAAAATACCGAATTTGTAGGGCCTTTGGGACTCAGAAGAGTCCCACCTACATCTGAGATTTACCGAATTGGTAAAAATACCGATTCGGTATTTTACAGAATCGGTAAATTTACCGATTCGGTAAATTTACTGATTCTGTAAAATTGTGCCCCTACATGCCAAATCTGAAATACCGGTCAGTAACGGCCGAAAATACCGATTTTCGGCCGTTACCGACCGACCTACATCTGGCCCCTGATCTGAAAAACAATCCCGCGGCAGTTTCCAGGTGGGTACTGGGGGGTGTGGGGGTCTCCATCTGAGCGTTAGTATATGGGCATCTTGATCTGAGAGTACTCTACCGAGATAATCAGAGTGTTGTACCTGTGGGAATAACGATGCGGAGCAGAGGAATCTATCGAGACGGACGCGTAAATTGTGTGGTATGGAATGAAAGGAGTATAGTTTGGTGTTTGGGTTGTGCTCCTGCCACGGATCTATCAGGTTCCAGTGCTGGACCCATGTGTGAAATTGAGTAGTCTGTGTATGCGCTGGAGAGTGTAGTGGGGGGGTGGGACCTATCTAGTTGAATGCTCAGAGCACAATTATAATCCCCCCCCAAAAGCCACGGGACTAAGGTGTATTGGGAAAGGACTCCCGTAAGGCGTGTCCAGTAGTGGTGTTGCTCTACATTTGGGGCGTACACACTTCCCAGCAGGAGCGCCTGGCCTTCTAGCAAGCCCTCTAAGAGGGCGAATCGACCCTCCTTATCCGCAACTCGCGTGTGTTCCTTGAACGTAGTGCACCTGTTTCGTTGTAGGGCTCGCTTGACTTCCAGGAATGTGGCTCTCTGTTGCTGGACAGCTCGTGAATAGTCCGGGAACAGCATGACACGCTTATCTTCCACAGCGTTACCTCCTACGCTGATGACACTCAACTTGTATTGGCTATTAAAGA